>NW_026585644.1:47197894-47266787 GCF_907164565.1 Psammomys obesus
TTTTTTTTTTTTTTTTTTTTTTTTTTTTTTTTTTTTTTTTTTTTTTCCCAGTGTAGTCTGTAGTAAGTACATCTTAACAGTATAATAAAATGTTTGAATTCAAACTCAGGTGCCTTCTGGGCCTGGAGATGGAGCTCGGTTGGTAGACCGTTTGCTTAGCATGCAGTCAACCCTGAGTTTGCTCCCTATCTTTGTGGGGTAGAAGCAGGAGAATCAGAAGTTCAAGGTGGTTCTTGGCTATTTAGGGACTCAAGGCCAGCCTAGGCTCCATGAGACCCTGCCTCAACAACAACAGGATGGCTGGTGAGATGACTCAGGACAAATTCTTATGCTCCCAAGCCTGAGTTCAGTCCCTGGAACCCATAAAGTGGAAGGACAGAACTGATTCCTACAAGTTGTCATCTGACCTCCATGTGTGTGTGCCGTAGCATGTGTCTAATACCTCCTCTACATGTAATAGTAATGGTGCCCTTAAATTAAAAAACAAACAAAGACAGGTGGCTTCTGCCCTTGAGGTCAGTGACACTTTAATAGTTGCCATAGCTCCTCACTTTGAACACCTCGGGTAGAGGGAGCTGGTGAGCGGGGGTTGTGTGCAGAGGGCGCTAGCTGGAGTCCAGGGCAGTGACTGGGAGGGGTTCAGCTTTGCTGCCAACTTAAACCTGCAGTTTTAGTTCAGAACCTTTGTCTTTCTTTAATCCAGCTCCTTGTAGGCTGTGACAGTAAAAACTTTATGATAGAAAAGTACTAACTGTATGAGTGACTACCCCCTCCTGTTTCCTCCAGTGTTTTTTTTTTTTTTTTTTTGTTTCCTCCAGTGTTAATCTTGAATCTCAGTCTGCATTTTTGCTAGAGCTCTGATATGGACCTTCTACCTACAAACACATGCTAGCTAGTCTTATGGCAACTTGACACACAAGCAAGAGTTATCTGAAAGGAGGGAACCTCAATTGAGAAAGCACCTCCATAAGATTGCCCTGCAGGCAAGCCTGTAGGGTGTTTTCTTAAATAGCTCAGCCCATTGTGGGTGGGACCATCTCTGGGCTGGAGACCTGAGTTTTATAAGAAAAGTAGGCTGAACAAGACATGGGAAGCAAGCCAATAAACAGCACCCCTCCATGGCCTCTGCACTAGCTCCTGCCTCCAGGTTCCTGCCCTGTTTGAGTTCCTGTCCTGACTTCCTTTGATGATGAATAGTGATATGGAAGTGTAGCCAAATAAACCCCTTCTTCCCCAACTTGCTATGGTATTTTGTCACAGTAATTGAAAGCCTAAGACAATATAGAAGCTCAGCGTACTTGGTCCTCTTTCCTGTGTACACAAGCTCAAGAATCCTTTGTACATAGCTTATTTTTTCATGACTGGACACAGAGAGAAGTTCCAGAATAGCGAGTGTGTGATGAAGGTACCGGGAATCCATTTTTTGTAAATAGTTCCAGAAAAGTTGACTCCTTCTATAGTGAGCATTCTGTTACGGCATTCTTTAGGAGTTAATGTGTGACTTAAGTCCTCTACAAGAAAATATCATCAGACCAGGCAGGTCATATTGAAATCTTTTCACCAGTCAGGCTATTTTCAGAAAGAAAACTAGGTATGTATGTTAATAATTTTGACCAAAGAATAGAACATGAAATCATTATAAGATTATTTTATTTCAGATTTTATTAGCATATATTAATTTCACATAATAATAGTTTTCATTATGGTAGTACCATATATTATTTTTCATCTGTGCATATTTTTTTGAGATAAGGTCTTTTATAGCCCAGGCTGGTCTTTACCATGTAGCTGAGGCTGGCCTTCAACTACTGGGATTATAGGCAGGCCCAGCTGAAATTTTCTTAAAGATGTACATAACTGATAAATACTAAAAAGCCATACGTATTAATTATTTAATTGGAAGAAGTTAGACTGTAAAGATTTATTCTGAGCTCAAGAAGTTGTGGGGCTAGTCATAGATTCTTGTTAGAACACGAATCTGACAAATGGTTTAAAGACTGTATCTAAAACACACAAGTGTATTTTTAATTTACCCTTCTGATAGCTTGGAATGTGTTTACAAGTAATGTTGGTTTTCTTTAACAGATTGCTTGGAATGGAAAAATGGTGTTTTTCATCTTCCATAAGGCCTGAGAGAGTGTATTGGAATATAATTATCAAGACACTTATGCAGGGCTTCACCTAGTGCTGAGGCTTTGGATTATGCTGAAGAGACATATATGCTTTTCTCTCTCTGTTTTCCCAGTTGAGAGGGAGGAGGAGTACAGAGCCGAACTTTCTCCTTGATGGCTCCCCTTTGCAAACAGCTGAATGCAGTTAGAGGCAGTCTCTAGCCAGGCACAGAGCCTGGCTAAACTGCCCACATGCTGATGTAGAACAAGTCCATGGCAGAGTGGTCTTGACATTTTGCTGGTGTTGAAGTCCTGCCCTATCTGCTCCTGCTTTAAAAGGAGAAAATTGCCGAAGCCCCATTGTTCTTTGGCAGCTAGAGGTCTAATTTGGTGAATACTGACTCTTTGTTCTCAGAGACACCATCAAATGCCCAGACTTTCCTTCCTGCTGAATGGAACGCAGGGGAGAGCCTGACTGTGGTGTTCTCCAGCCCTCTGGAGTAGGAGAACTTTAATGTTCACTTTCTGTAAGCCTTCCCATGAGGCTCAGAAGCAGCTCTTTGTTCCTCTGACGCCACCGGGAGTGAGAGAGACAGTGAGGCCTGGGCTTGTTCTGAGCAGGGTCGGAGATTCACTTGGTATTGGCGAGATGGGGTAATGTGTATCCAAAGGTTTTTGTACAGAGAGCAAATGCTGCATGCTCTTTAGATGAGCGTCATGGGATTGATGAGCGGTCCTTCATCCATCTGTAGTAGACAAAACACTCTAAGTTTGAGGAAGGCAACGCGGGCATAGTTGGAGAAGCCGATTGCCTATTATTTAGCGCTGCCACTTCATGTCTAAGTGTAGCCTTCTTTTTGCTTTGTGGTTCTGGGGCTCCTGTATTCAGTCTTACAAATGGCCCGGGCTTATATGTGGTTCATGTTCTAACAGCTATTGAGCTTTTTATTGTAGGGCTGCTTTTCATGTATTTAGTCCTCACAGCAACCCTACAAGTAGATCTGTTATTATCCCTGTTTACAGATGAGGGGGCCAAAGCACAAAACAATTATGTACTCGCCTAAGTCTCCGCCTTCATAAATTGTGTGTTTAGATTTTGTCTGATCCGCACTTGCAGATATTCAGCATTAATGACTCATACACAGCTAGCGCTAGAAAAATAACAGACGCAATGAAAACTACAAAGTAACTTCTTGAGTAGGTAGGCTTTTTGAATGTCAACATCATCATTCTTATATAGATTCAAGTCAGTTGGTCCGATCTAAAATTAAAGCTATTTAAGCATAAAAGTTGTTTTATTATTCCAAAAGATAATGTTACAATGCTAGCCACATGTAGAAACCAGGAAATAATCCTCTTAACCTATACATTTATAGATGTGTCCTTTCTATATCTGACATTGGCTTCTCCACATCTCAAATGCACTAAGCCTGGCTTTTTAAAAGCTGCTAATTACAGCATTGGAACATGTAACGATTACGTCTCTTCCAGGCTATGGCACTAGTCACAGTTAAAAAGAGCTAATTCTTTCCTTCTTGTCTGGACCACAGCCTTTGAAATTGGGCTTCAGTGTGTCTTAAATTTTCCTTAGATGCCTGGTCATTGTTGGTCCCAGTATGTTGTCCAGTAACAGGTTTTAGACCTGACTATTTGTTCTCCAAGCTTTCCTTGTTGTCAAGCGGGAGCAGTGATGGAGACATCCATTATATCCCCGCTAGTGGACCCTTCCCTAGTTCAGGGGCCCTGTCTTCCTCGTTGTTTAACTCTGGCCGTGCTGGACACCACATTCACTGATACTCTTCCACCCCCACCCCACGTACCGGAATTGGATCCAGACTCCTGTGTATCTTCAGCCTTCCTGTACTGTTTTTTGTTTGTTTTCCAAGTTAGGGTTTTTCTGTATAATCGCTCTGGCTGTCCTGGAACTCAGAGATTTGCCTGCCTCTGCCTCTGCCTCCCTCCGAGTGCTGATATTAAAGGCAGGGTCCAACATGCATGGCTGTGCTTCCTATTCTTCTTATTAAAAAAAAAAAAAAAGTACTTATTGAATTTGTTTGCTTTAAGACAGAGCTTTATTCCATAGAGTGGGCGGGGCCGGCACGCCTGTCAGTCCTGATCTCAGCTTACCAAGTGCCGGTGCCGGGACTGCGTGCCTACCACCTGCTTGCCCAACAATGTTACTTTCTTTTTTTAAATTAAAAACTTCTTTTATGTTTATTTACTTATTTGTGTGTGTGTTTACTATGTCTGTGGGCCTGTGCATATCACAGTGTATGTGTGGAGGTGACTTGTTGGAGTCAGTCTCTCGTTTTTCCATGTGGGTCCTGGGGTCAAACTCAGGTTGGCCTCCTTAGCTGGTGGCAAATGCCTTTACCACTGAGCCATATTGCTTTCTTAAAGGGGCCAGAGAAACTATTTCAAACCTAATTTTGGTAACAGTAGTAAGATAAATTTCCAAGACCCAGGTGCACAGTCTCTGTGCTTCAGAGAAAGCCTGGGGCTTCTGCGAGCAGTTGCCAGGTTAGTGTACAGAGTACAGACCTCACCGTCCTTCCCTGCTGCCATGCAGAAGAATGGCTACAACCACCATCTGCAGAAAACTTCTTTGCCTACGGATGCCATGTGGCAGCTCCAAATGAGGAGTTGTCTGTCTTAATTCAGTTCTGAGAGGCTTGAGCAGCTGTTAAAAATCTTGCACCTTATGCAAAATTTGCCTAAATAGTTCTGCCCAGACTACATCTTAGACTGTGAGATCTCGGAGGTGAGCATCTTGATGTCTCTTTCTCTCCACTGTGGCGAGCTGACACACGGGCCATTCAGAATTGGCAACGTGCACAGAGCCTGCATTTAACTTTTATTCTTAAAGAAAATAAACACCATTAGCATATAATAGCTACTCTCTTCTCATTTACAGTTGACCTTACATAGAATTTGAGATTGAGAATGACAATTAGAATTGAATCTTATTTAAATCTCATTAGAATTAGAATTAAAGATTGGGTGTATGACAGACAGGCTGCTCAGGACTTTGGGGAGGGAGAAATGATCAACGTGGAATGAATATCAAATTTCTAGATGGGCCACAAGGCAGAGATGATTGGTGTGTGGAGGGGGGAGGGTCTCTTTTTATATAGGCTGTTGACTGTTGCCAAACGGAATCATCTAGTGAGCATTCTACAGCAACCATGATGGGAGAAATGAAAATGTGTCAGGACAAGAGGAAGTTTGTGGGAGGGACTACATAGTTCTTGTGTTAGTGTCTGTGTCTGTGAGGGCGAGGATCCCAGTGGGGTGTGTGTGTGTGTAACCCTTTTCTTTCAGACAGCTTTACTGTAGCTCAGGCTGCCCTAGAACCACTGTGTAGTCCAGACTGATCTCAAATACGCACCAGCAGCACCAGCAGCACCAGCAGCGAGCGACGAGGTTGAGGCAGTCTGGCTCTGACTGTGGGGGAGGGAACAGCTGCTTGGCTATGAGCTGCTCCACCATTGCTCATGCCTTCTACGTGCTGGGATTTAGAACTGCGAGCCTGGCTCTCGTACATAAACATGTAGTGTTCCTATATGTGCATGTGTGCGTGTGCATATTGATGCCAGAGGGCAGGCATGGACATTGTTCCTCAGGTGCTGTCTACCTTTAAAAAATATTTAATTATATTTACTATTTGTGTGTGGGTGGAGGGGTGTATGTGGCAATTATGGGGATGATGACAGAGGCCAAAAGAGGGCGTCAAATCTTCCTCCGCTGGGCTGCAGTTAGAAGCAGTTATGACATGGGTACTGGGACTAGATACCGGGCACTCTTGGAGAGATGGCCCACTGGCTTACACTCCGTTTTGAGACAGGGACTCTCACCAGGACCTCAGGTTTCCCAGTGAGGCTAGGCCAGGCTGCCAGTGAGGACTAAAGCTCTGCATGCCTCCACTTCCCAATGGCTCTCAGATTTTAAATGTTTGCTACCATGCCTACTCTTTTCCTGTTGGTTTGATTTTGTTTTTTGAGTCTTCCTGTGTAGCCCTGGCTGCTGTCTGGAGCTTGCTCTAAAGACCGGGTTGGCCTCAGGTTCATAGAACTGCCTTACTGCTGCCTCCCGATTGCTGGGATTAAAGGGGTGCACTGCCATTCCAGGCTCCCCTTTTATAATTTATTTATTTTTATATTATGTTCATTGGAATTTTGACTGCATGTATGTCTATGTGGGGGTGTCAGATACCCTGGAACAGGAGTTACAGACAGTTGTGAGCTGCCATGTGGATGATGGGAATTGAACCCGGGTCCTCTGGAAGAGGAGCCAGTGTTCTTAACTGCTGAGCCATCTCTCCAGCCTCGTCTTCTTTTGTTTTTTAAAGAAGTGCTCTGTAACGAAACAGAAAGTACACATAAATTCACTTCTGCTTATTGAAGTGTGATGTTGTCTTGAGAGAAACGGTCACATAACCATTGAAAGATAAAATCCAGCTGTTTAGGCATTTTTAGCTGACTTGAAAATGAAGTGCACCTTTTACACGAATGTCTAGTTGCCAGTATTTCCCAAAGTGTGTATCAAGCCATCACATGCATTAATGTATGCTTTTTGTTTATTATTTCAGTGAATTATGTCTCTTAGCCTAGAAATTGAATATCTGCAAAAATACCAAGCACTATTACTTTTCATTTGAGAGAGTGTTACCTATAGCCTGGCTGGCATTTAGCCCTGGCTGGCATAGTACTCACTTTATAGCCTCACCTGGCCTCAAACTCTTTCTCCTGCCTCATTTCTAAGTGCTGGGATTACAGGTGTGTGCCACCCCACCTTGCAAAATAATACTTTTCATTAATTTGAAAAATATGCTCATATTTTTCTTTGAGCCTAACATGGAAAATTGTTGACAGATATAACTCACATGAGCAGAAGGTCTTTGCATCATCAATAATTTTTAGGGCTATAAATTGAAATGTAATGTCAAAAAGTTTGAGAGCCATTAATCATGCTTGAAAAATGATGAAACAATAGAAATTTCTGTTGCTTGTATTAGCTATTAAGATGATTGTAGAAATTATGGTTATGATAAGGGAGTTTGTGCTAGTTAGCTTTTTGTCAGTTTGACACAAACTAGAGTCCCCTAGGAAGAGGAAATTCAGTTCAGGAAATTCAATTCAAGTTGGCCTGTGGGCATGTCAGTGGGGTATTTTGTTGATTAATGATTGATGTGGGAGGGCTTAGTCTATGGTGGGTGGTGCCATTCCTGAGCAGATGGTCCTGAGTGGTGTAAGAAATTTAGCTGGGCAAGCCAAGAAGAGCAAGGCAATAAGCAGCACTCCTCTGTGGTCTCTGCTTTGGTTCTTGTCTTCAGGTTCCTGCCTTGAGTTCCTGGCTTCCCTGCTTGCTAGACTTGGCCCGCTCCATCAATGACATCTTAACCAGCTTTCTGTGGTTCATGGTTTCCTTCACTGCTTAAGTTTTTCTTTAATTTATTTTTACAAAGTTGGAAGCTTAGCTGGGTATGGTCTTACCGTGAGGTTACCACTTCCTTTATTCCATTTAACATCAGGATTTTCTCTAAAATTTATCTTTTTGAGTACTGGCCTTAGCTCCATTATATGCCCTGGTGCTCCATTCCTTTGTATATTTTGTATTTCTACTTGCCCCACGTACTCCTCTTCATTATAGATCTTCATAAGGTTGGCCACAGGTAAGATGTGCTACAGCCAATACTAGGCTGTCTTAATCTCCTCTGCCCAGTGCCAGTAACCCAAAATTCTTCATTTTAGCCTCAGGCAGATTTTTAGAAAAAGGGGCAAAAAACAGGCTCATTCTTTGTCATAACATCACAAGAATGGTCTCTAGGCCACCTACTGTAATCTTCCCCTCCAAAACTTCTTGATCTGGGTCCCTGTATTTCAAGTTTTTCTCAACACTTTCATGCTAGGATGGCTCATTAAGTCCCATTTAAAGCATCCAACCTCTTTTCTAGTCCAGAGTCCCAATGCCTTCCAACAAACAGCATGGTCAGACCTATCAGAACAATATCCTAGAGTGTGGTACCAATTTCTGTCTTAGTGTTTTATTTCTATGAAGAGACACAATGACCAAGGGAACTCTTATAAAAGAAAGCATTGAATTGGGGACTTGCTTACAGTTTCAGTGGTTTAGTCCTTTATCATCATGGCAGAGAGCATGACAGCAGGTAAGCAGGGTGCTGGAGAAGTAGCTAAGAGCTACATCCTGATCCAAAGGCAGAGAGAGAAAGAGGGGTTGCTGAGAGACCAAAGGATAAAAATCAGCTATTAAGGCCTGAACTAGGTGGGTGGAGAAGTCCAGGAATACCCTGAGGGGAAGGACTGCCTTACTGCATTCTTTCCCCACCCACTAGAGATACAGTTGCTAGGAAACTGGCCCATTCCCCTAGGGAAGGACACCAGGTCATTATGGTCTGGGGACCTTCCTATAGCCAATCAATTCAAAATGTAGCATTTTGACCAATAGATGCTTGCCAGGCAGGAATTGCCCCTGCTTTGGGCATGCTGGGATAGATGAGAATCTTTAAATCAGCCAACTAACCTGAGCATGGCGCTTGGCTCCCACCGCTTTGGTGGTGGGGGGTGTGGGCCCAAGCTGCAGCTTGTAAATTGTAATAAAAAGAACCTTATGTATTTACAGTGGAGTCTGGTTATTCCTAGTCTTTTGGGGTTCTCAAACTAGGCAGAACAGTGTATGTTTGGGTGGAGGAGAGAGAGAGGGACAGAGAGACAGACAGACAGGTAGGAGACACTGGGCCTGATTTGGGCTTTTGAAACCTCAAAGCCCACCCCAAGTGACATACTTCCTCCAACAAGGCCACACCTCCTAATCTTCAAGTGATGCCACTCCCTGATAATGAAGCATTCAAATATAATGAGCCTATGGGGCCATCTTTATTCCAATCACCACATGCTGTTTGGGTGTCCAGCTCTGCTGCCTAGAGAGCCATCCGTTGATAGCGGTGTGAGGTGCTGGCGACCTAGGATCACACTGCTCTTCGTTGTAAAGCCACTGGGAAAGTTCTAGGAAGAAAAACTTCCCTTTGTTAAGTATTTGATTGTGTTGGCATTCCAACAAAACTCAGTTACGATTAGAAAATGAGCACTAGCTCTTCTTATTCAAAACCAGATGAAGGGCTGGGTGGAGGCATAGCTCAGTGTGTGCAAGACCTTGGGCTCCATGCCACACTCCAAAATGAAACCCCCAGCCAGACCACTAGTGGTAATTCCCAAGGGGCCAGTGCGCTCGGGCTGCCTGTCTGTGAGCCACTCTCTAACCTGCGTCTTCTACCATAGAGCACGGGGTACGCCTTCCCTTTTCCTTTGGGGTGTGTATCCTTTAATTCTTGGATCTGAGTGGCAAGTGCCATTTCCCTGTTGATTGATGTGCTCTGCTTAGCCTCTTCTGTTTCAGTATTTCTCTGAAATATTTCATCTGCTGATGGAACCCTGGGTTTTGATTCACAGTTGATTGAGGCCTGTTATTTGAATTCTCTTGCTATTATTTTAAAGGCATCTCAGAAAACCCTCATGTGGGCTCTCCTGCCATTTACTGTTTAATTCATTTCTATTGTGTTGATACTCCAAAACACTCCTACTCCTACCCCATTGGGATGCCTGAAACTTATTTGATTCAGGCCAGTGAATTAAATTATTTTACAGTAGGCATGGGTGTAGCTGAACATGTTTCTGAGGCTCTGGGTTAAATATATATTTATTTACTATATATTATTTATTTAATATATATATAGAAAGAGAGAGAGAGACAGATATGGAGAGACAGAGAAAGACATGGAGAGACAAAGAGGGAGAGAGAGAGGAGAGGTTTACTATTTTGGGACTTCTTTTTGAAAAACATGTGACTCAATTTACTCAGCATGGGTAAAACATTTTCATGCCTAGAGCAATAAATGTTTGAAGGCAGAAGTTTTCTTTAGGTGGCTGTATATATGGAAGCTACTAAATAATTGAAATTCTATAAATAAATAAAATGTTTTAAATATTCTGCATAGCTGTAGTTAGTAGATAGGGCTTGCTGGGTAGAGTGGATGGAAATGGGCAGTGAGGAGGAGTTTTGGGTGCTTTTGTAACCTGGAACTCAAAGAGGGGTGATAAACTAGCCCTTTTATATGTTAAGATCACAGGAAACTGATAAGCCTCTCCACCTCTCAAAAATGGACACTTTCATTTTTGGCAAGGTTGGGGTATGTGATAAATGGACAGGTGTTGACTTAGATTTTTCACCAAAACTACTTTATTTAGGGTTCTTAAAACTCCCTCCTGGTGCCTTTCCCCCTCCCCCCTTAGATAGGAGATTCACAGGGAAAAGGGCCATGGACCTCTTTTATTTACTTCCTGCTGATTAGGGTCGATGGGTCTGTAGGGGATTACCAAACTCAGCTGTTAGGATACCAGGAGTCCAGCCTAAAGGCCACCACTAAGCTGCAACTCAAATCAGCACAAGTCAGGGAAACCTGCAAGACTCAGTTGGATTGCCCCAAGAAGTTCTCTGGAATGTTTCTCTCTGCAAAATTAAGTGTTGAAGCATGAAGACAGCGATGTTGATCCAAAAATCGAAGTCTCACTGTGCGTGTGCATCTATATATCTTCTCAGCTGGCCACACCAGCCATGCCCCTTGTTCGAGAAAGCTCACAGCAAAGCATCATGTGCCCAGATTGCAGCAAAACATCACTTGACAAAACTGAGTCTAAAAAGAAACCAGACTTCCACTTCAGACAGGGTTCAGAAATAAAAATAAAATGGATGCAGAATAAAATATCTCACTTTTGAAGAGCCCATCATTGTTTCTAGATTCTTCTGAAAAGGTCCATAAACACTTTGCTGATGCAGAAGCAATGAAGGCTGAGCAGTCTGTGACCCTTGTTAGCAGTTCTCTGTGATGCTGTTATGCTGTGCCCTCTCCCAGCACCACCCCAGCGCCATGGAATGGAACCCAGGCCTCATGCTTGCTCAGCAGTCACTGTGCCAGTGAGCCACACATCTGGCCTTGCCACATTTCTTCTTCCAGAACTGGAGATTAGTCCTAGGTTGTTGCACACGCCAGACATGCGCTGTACACCCAGCCTGAGCCCCTGTACTTTTTACTTTTCCCTTGACACAGGATCTTGCTGGAACTCACTCTGCAGCCTAGAAAGTCTTGAACTTAAGACGGGGTTTCTCTGTGTAGGTCTAGCCATTCTGGAACTCTTTTTGTAGATCAGGCTGGCCTTGAACTTACAGAGATCTGCCTGCCTCTGCCTCCTGAGTGCCAGGATGAAAGCTGTGCACCACCATGCCTGGCTTTTGCTCATTATTTTCAGAAATTAGATTTTTTTTTTTTTTTTTTTTTTTTACAATTTTCTTTGTGATCTGCAAGTAAAAATTGAATTAGCCAAAAGGATGACATCAGTGGCTGTAAGTAGTGCTTCAGGGTTCTGGACTCACAGGCACATACCTGCACATACATATACCAACACACATACACACACACAATTATTTAAGTTAAAAATAGTATTTTCCTTTAAAATAATTTTAACATGATTAAGTTACTTAGTGCACTTAATTCTGCTCTTAGTATTATCAGTAGAAGGGACCTGAGTGGGGAAATCACACCATGGCTTATATATTTAAGTCCTTCCTTTAATCTTTCCTTTTCCCCTTCTTTGTAAGGCCTCATGCATACTAAGTAGGCATTCTAGCATAGGTTCATTCTCAACATCTAGCATGCTTTTCTTAGAAAAAAAATTAATTACAATTTTTATACAACTTTTTTCCCCCCAAGGGTTTTTTACAGTTTCTCTGTGTAGCCTTGGCTGTCCTGGACTCATTTTGTAGACCAGGCTGGCCTCAAACTCACAGGGATCCATCTATCTGCCTCTGCCTCTCCGAGTGCTGGGGTTATAGGTGTGCACCATGTTGCCTGGCATATAACATATTTTGATCACAGTCTTTCCCAACTCTTTTCAGATCCTTCCTACCCACTCACCCACCCTACTTAATTTCTCTCTTTTCCCCTTCCTCTCAGAAATAAGCAGGAACAACAAAACAAATATCAAAACAAACAAACTTAAAAAAAATTATCAGTGAGAACAAAACAACAACAACACCCAAAACCTCCCAAATAAACAGACAAACAAAACAACAACATAAACGCCTGGGTGGGCATGGGGTCTGCTCTGGAGTGTGGTTGATAACACCCAGTGACATCCCATTGGAGAACACAGACCTTCCCTTTCCCAGCAGGCATCAGTTGCAAATGGCAATTGGTTAACGGTGGGACCCTGTGTCCGTTTCTCTTTCTCAGTGCCGGGATTTTGTCTGGTCTGGTGCGTGCTGTCCCCGTCTCTGAGAGTTCATATGTGCGTCAGGCCTGCTGTGTCTGCAGTCACCCACCACCGGTGGTTCTCACAGTCTTGGGCACGTGCGGTCGGAAGGCTGATGGGCACACCCCCACCTTAAGGACTGATGTCTGTTTTTCCCCATCTGCATCTTGGTGTGGAGGAGCACAGTCTGTTCTGTGCGATGTTCACTGTCCTGATGTTGTATGTTTTATGTGGAGCTCTCCAGCTTTTCCTGCTGTTAGCATGATGTATCTGTCATGTGACCTTGGGCGGAGCCTTCCTGTACTTTCTCTGGAACTTCCAAGTCCTCTTATGAAAGGGGACAGGGCTCAAGAGGAGGGCTTTCCTTCTCTGTGACAGCTTTTCATCTTGTTACTAAGTCTGTAGTTACCACTGCTTGCTCTTCTCTCTTATTTACAAAATCCCCTGACATTAAACCTAAGCTTCAACCTTCTTCTCTTGGCTTTTTAAATCCTTTATTTAACACTTTCTCAAGCAGGTATTGAGGTTTCTTCTCAGTGCCATTGTTTGTTTTTATTTTTGTTGATACAACGTTTCAATTACCCAAGCTAGGCTTGAACTCCTTAGGCAGCCAAAGATGACTTTGCGGTTCTCCTGCCTCTACCTCCCAAGTCATGGGACTTTAGGCTGGCATTGCCACTCCAGTTTATGAAGTGCTGGAGATCAAACCCAGGGCTTTGTGAACACTAGGCAAGGACTCTTTTTTTTTTTTTTTTTTAAAGATTTATTTATTTTTATGTATATTGGTGTTTTGCCTGCACGTATGTCTGTGTGAAGGTGGCAATCCCTTGTATCTGGAGTTACAGACAGTTGTGAGCTGTCATGTGGTACTGGGACTTGAACTCAGGTCCTCTGGAAGAGCAGCCAGCGCTCTTAACCGCTGAGCAATCTCTCTAGCCCCAAGAGCTTTTTCACCTGGGCTGTATCTTCAGCTTCTCAAATCCTCTTCTTTTAATTCTTGTCAACATCCATTAAAGTATTACAACAGAAAAAAATTATTACATCAGAAAATAAGTATTTGAATAGAAATGTATAGAAGTATCTAGACTATTATTTCTCTTCTTTGTTCCATTCTTTTTCTTTTTTCTTTTTCTTTTTCTTTTTTTTTTTTTTGTAATCTAAAAACCTACAATATCACACTCTTTGCTTGGATAAGCACTCTAAAACATTTGGGCTTATTTACCCCTGCATGTAGAACAGTGGCTCTCAATTGACCTCTCACAGAATATTAAATAGGCCTGAATAGTTTTGTTTGTCACAATGGGGCACTGCTTTTATCCAAGGGGTAAAGGTGGCAGTAGCTGCTTCCTATAGCACAGGCCCAGCAACAAAGACCTATTCCCAAATGCCAGCCGAGAAAGCTGATGCAGAATTAGCCGCTCGGTGTGTGTGTGTGTGTGTGTGTGTGTGTGTGTGTGTGTGTATGTGTTTGTGTAGGCGAAAGAGAATGCCTGCCTGTGTGTATATGTGTGGGTGTGTGATGTAAAGTTATCTACATGTATCTGTGCAGTTTACCTTCAAATCCTTCCTTTAGTTTTAACTAATTTTTTTTTTTTTTAAATCACACACTATTCATTTACCTGGTCTTGATTCAGCCTTGGTAAGTGGAATCAATCAAGAAAATTGTCTATTTCATTTAGATTTTCAAATTTTGTTGTGTATAGGCTTTTGAAGTAAAACCTAATGATTGTGTGCTCAACCATGCTCGAAGCAGCTTTATTTGTAATAGCCAGAACCTGGAAACAACCCAGATGTCCCTCAGTTGAGGAATGGATACAGAAATTGTGGTACATTTACACAATGGAATACTACTCAGCAATTAAAAACAAGGAAATCATGAAATTTGCAGGCAAATGGTAGGAACAAGAAAAGATCATGCTAGCGAGGTAACCCAGAAGCAGAAAGACACACTTGGTATATATTCACTTATAAGTGAATATTAGGCATATAATATAGGGTAAACATACTAAAATCTGTACACCTAAAGAAGCTAAGCAAGAAGGAGGACCCGGGGTAAGATGCTCAATCCTCACTCAAAAAGGCAAGTGGGACAGACATTGGAAAAGGGAGAAAACAGGAAACAGGACAGGATCCTACCACAGAGGGCCTCAGAAAGACTTAGATACCCAGCAGATGCCGAGACTCATAGCCAAACTTTGGGCAGAGTGCAGGAAATCTTATGAAAGAAGTGGGAGATAGAAAGACGTGGAAGGGATAAGAAGCTCCACAAGGAGAGCAATGGAACCAAAAAATCTGGGCACAGGAGTCTTTTCTGAGACTGATACTCCAAGGACCATTCATGGAGATAACCTAGAACACCTGCACAGATGTAGCCCATGGCAGCTCAGTGTCCAAGTGGGTTCCCTAGCAAGGGGAGCAGGGCCTGTCTCTGACATGAACTCAGTCATGTCAGAGGGGCTGGCTCTTTGATCACCTCCCCCTGAGGGGGTGGGCAGCCTTACCAGGCCACAGAGGAAGACAATGCAGCCACTATTGATGAGACCTGATAGACTAGAGTCAGATGGAAGGGGAGGAGGATCTCCCTTATCAGTGAACTGGGGGAGGGCCATGGGAGAAGAGGGAAGGTGGGTTTGGGAGGGGGTTACAGCTGGGATACAAAGTGAATAAATTATAATAAATAAAAAATTAAAAAATATTAAATAAAAAAAATCACACACATGCCCCACCTCCAAATAGTGATATTCTTGATTTCATTCTATACTCATTTTCAGGTCCTCTGCAAGTGGCTTCCACACCCTTTCCTGTTCTCTTCCTTTTCTGTTCTCTTCCTTCGTTTTTGAGGCAGGGTTTCAAAACACACAGTGGCCCAGTGTATTAGTTTCTTTTCTGTAGCTTCGATAAAATGCCAGAGCTACAGCATCTCAACAGAAGAAAGAATTTATTTGGGTTTATGGTTCCAGAGGGATAAGAATCCACTATGGCAGAGAGGCATGGCAGCAACCAGCAGGCACAGTAGCAGGAGCAGGAAGCCGAACAGGAAGCAGGAAGCTGAGAACTCAAGTCTGCAATTGCAAACAGGAAGCAGGGAGAGGGAACTGGAAGGGGAAAGAAGCTGTGATCTGAAAGCCTGCCCCCAGTGATGTTTCCAACAGCAAGGCTGTCAACCTAAGTTCCCACGAACTGGGAAACAAGTGTTCAGATACCCAAGCCTTGGGGCCATTTCCAGGGAGATCTGGAACTGACTGTGAAGCTCAGCTGGCTGTAAGCTTGTGATCCATCCTTAAGAGTCCCAAGTGCTAGAATTATAACGGTGATGCACTATTCCTAGTTCAAAGAAACAAATTTAAGGGAACTTTTGAAAAGAAAGCAAAGTAAATTAACAAAACAAAAAAGAGGGGTGGGGGAAGGTGTCCTCCCATCCCCCCAGGATCTTAGAAAACTGTCACTTAAAAGTTTTACATCGTATTATTATTATTGTTGTTGTTATTTTGAGACAGACTCACTCTGTAGCCTAGACCTTGCAGAGAGCTGTCCTCCTTTGCTGCCTGAGTGCTGGGATTAAGGGTGGGCACTGCTGTGCCCACTCAGAAAGCTGTTACTTTTCACTCACACACACGCAAATTCTAAAATGTTTTAGCATTTTTAGTTGTGGTATTTATTTTGCTTCTAGTTAGTTTTTTTTTTTTTTCTTTGACTCATACTTCACTGTAGTAATCCATGAGCAAGACAGGATGGTCTTGTTTCTGGTCTGTGTATATGATGTTTGTGGATGTGATATTTGGTGCTTATTGTGGCTTAGAGTAAAAATTTTAAGCCACTTGAGAATAATTTTGAAAGTATTCGTCATACATCCTTCTACCTTGGATAACCTTGATTTTTCTCAGAGCTAGCCTTTTAATAGATTTTCAGCCAGCCATGGTGGCATACACCTTTAATTTCAGCAGAGGTGTATCTGTATCTGTGAGTTCAAGAATAGCCAGGGCCGCATAGTGAGACCTGTCTGGAGGAGGAGGAGGAGGAGGAGAAAAAGAATTCTCATTTCTCAAGGTCCATGAGTGTGTAGCTCTTTACTTTGCCCCTTGTTCTATGGTGGTTATTTGTGTTTAAAATTGAGCTAGCTTTAAAGCAGTTCCAGTAAAGGTAAGTTGGTTATACTCTGATATGACTGTACAATATTTCCAAGTTCTCATACTGAGAGGCCTAACTCTTATTTTATCTGCTGGTTTGTATGAGGATGATCAAAGACCCCTTGTGTGCGCTTTCACCTTAATGCTTTTATAGATTGAGAGTCACACTGTTAGCCTGAAGGCTTCATTGAGTTCTTTTCTTTTGTGGTGACTAATTAGGAAGAGCCTGCAGAGTGTCAATTGTAATGATTTGCTATCTAGTAACATCGCTGGAACTGGCTGGCCTCTATAAATGCCTGTAAATGCAGCTTTATTGTACAGGTTACTGAGACCAGAGCTGGTGTGGAGAGTTTAAATATGTCCCTCCCTGCCATCTAGGTGTTCATCTACCCTTGGAGCCTGAGAGTTGCAGGCGTGCGTGATCACTGTGATGTAATGCCTGTCATGTGTTCTTGTCCTTTAAACAGGGGGAAATGCAGCGTGGCTCTGCTGAACGAGACAGAATCAGTGTTGTCATACCTTGATAAAGAGGTAATTTGTAGCCTTTCACTTTGTGTTTTCTCCCCATTACTCCACATGACATTCACACCTTGAACTCTATTTCCTTTTGTGCCGTCCTGGCAAGAGGGCATGGCCCAAGTACATTTGGCAGTCACATTGTCCTGGCTGAGTCAACAAAAGCAGTGGCTCTTTGCCACTTGCCAGTGAGAGGCTCAGGATGGAGATGGGGATGTTTATCTCTGGTTCTTGTTCCTTCTCCCTGTGGTCTTCTGAGTAAATGGCTCACACTGCAGTGGCTCTGCAGAATTCATAAGAATTGGTGGCCAGGTCACCGTGCTTATTAACTCTTGGCCACCGGAGCCTTTTTGTTTTGTTTTTAAAAGTTAATTTATTATTATTATTATATGTGCATGTGCCTGCACTCATGCTCATGTGTGTGATGGGTGGGTGGGGTGGACATAGATTCCACAGATGGAGGTCACAGGACAACTTGGAGGAGGCAGTGCTCTCTGTCTACCTTCTGATGTGGGCTGCAGGGGTCAAACACAGGTTAATAGTCTCAGACTATAAGCACCTTTACCCTCTGAGTTCTCTTGCTGGCACTACTGAGCCTCTGAAGGAACGAGTGGGATGTTTAAATGTTGGTTGGTGGTAATGATGCGTTTAGTTACGCTTGTGTCTGTCTTTATATAAATGACTGTACATTACAATTGAGAAGAAAATGACAGAATTATAATAATTATTTTGGGATTTGTATAGTGATATTAGCAAACCACATGTCAGGGGGCTACAGAGATGGCTCAGTGGCTAAGAGCACTTGGTGCTCTTGTAAAGGACGTGGGTTGAGTTGTCAGCACCCACATGGCAGCTCCCAACCATCTGCAACTCCAGTTCCAGGGGATCTGGTGCCCTTTCCTGTCCTTTGTGGGCACCAGGCGTGCATGTGGTGCACAGACAATACGTGCAGGCTGACACTGATACACATAAAATAAAAACAAACAAATCTTAAAAATAAACTACATGTGAGTTCCACGCTTATATATTTAGTCAATATGTGGGGCTTTTGTTTGCTTCTTTTGTTTTGAGTCAGGTCTCACTATGTATCCCTGACTGGCCTGGAACTCAGAGAGCCACTTGCTGTGTCTCCTGAGGACTGGGACTAAAGCTGTGCATCCTCACACCCCAGCTTCATTTTAGTTTTTGAAACAGGGTTTTGCTGTGTAGCTCAGACTGACCTCAAAAGACCCTGCTGCCTCAGCTGCCCTGCTAGCCTGCCCTGCTAGCTTGCAAAACTCCGCTTTAGAGAAGTTAATGGCTTTCTTCTATAGTAAAGCAAATTATAAAATTTTATATTTTTCTTAAGGTTATTTGTATTGGTTTTGTATAATTTTGTGCTCTTGTGCATGATGACAGTATTGCCATGTTCTCCTTAAAGAATAATTTATTCAACTGGGGGGTGGCAGTGTACACCTTTCATCCCAGCACTTGGCAGGCAGAGACAGGCACATCTCTCTGAGTTCAAGCCAGCCTGGTCTGCAGGGAGAGTTCTAGGACAGCCAGGGCTAACAGAGAAACCCTGTCTTGAAAAAAGATTAATTTATTCATTAAAGTGAAATTTTATGTACTCAGAAGTTAAATTTACATGTTTCACTATTTCGATATTGATTTGATTGCTTTACAAAAAGTAAAAGGAATTCAGCTTACTTAGGTGTTTTTTGTCTTTTTCTTCTAGGATACCTTCTTTTACTCATTGGTGTATGATCCTTCAGTGAAAACATTATTAGCAGACAAAGGTGAAATCAGAGTGGGCCCAAAGTACCAAGCCGACATTCCAGACATGCTACCAGAAGGTGTGTGTGCTTTGGGCTCAAGTCCTGGGAGAGTGGTGTCTTAAACACGATGGTTCCTGTCCTCATGGAAGAAGAAGTGTAAATGGAGAGTTTAAAAGTTTGAGCCTTCCGATTTTAGAACCATAATAAGTAACAGAGAATAATCTATTTGCCAGTTCCACTCCTTCATGATACCATGGCATGTTTGTTTGTTTGTTTTTATGGGTGTGTATGTGTGTGTGTGACTGTGTGTGTGTGTGTGTGTGCGTGTGTGTCTGTGTTTATGGTATGTTAGTGTGCATGTGTGGTGTGTGTTAGTGTATGTGTGTTGTGTTTGTGTGTTCCACACACGTGTCTGAGTGTGGAACAGGGCAGGCCAGTGGTCAGCGTTGGGTAGGGTTTTTGTCACCTTATCTTTTGAGACAGGGTCTTCCACTGGACTGTCTGGCGGGGACCAGGGGTCACCCCACCCCGACCCTCCTCCTAGAGCTGCATTACCAGCATGCACTGCTGTGCGCCGCTTCTTTTTCATATGGATGCTGGGGTTAAAAGTGAGATCCTGTGTTTTTGTGGCAAGCACTTCACCAGCTGAGCAGTCCCACGGGCTCTGCAGCTGTTTTCAAGCTTTACATTGTTAGGGTTGTGACAGGTGTGGTTGCACACGCCTGTAAGCACTTGGGAGGCAGCAACAGGCTGATCTGTTTTTGAGGTTAGCCTGGTCTACATAGTGAGTTCCAGGCCAGCCTAGCCAAGGCTACATAGACCCTGTCTCAAAAAACAACAACAAAAACAAAAAACCCAAAACTTAAAAGCTTTGTTAGTGTTGTTGAACTCCAAGTTAATGTGAAATTCCTATTAGTTCATCTTCTCCCTCTCCTTCTCTGTACCCCCCACCCCACCCCCTGGATCAGGGCCTGATATGTACCAGGCAAGTGCTCTGTAACTGAGGTATATTCCCAGCCTCTGTCTGGAGATTCACAAATGCCTTTAAGCTGTCTAGCTCGGGGAAAATGGAATCTAGTGAGCAGTTCCATTTTGGTGGGAATTTGGCTCTTCTGTTATAGTTCATATAAATGAGAGAGTTACTATTTTATAAAAAAAAAAAAAAAACAAAAAAAAACCTTTATTAGATTTATCTCTCTGTGTATATATGGACCATGTGAGTTTATGTCACATGTATGTGGGTACCTGAGGGGTCCAGAAAAAGGCAAAGGGTCCCCTCCCTGGAACTGGAGTTACAGGTCATTTTTGTGAGGGATCTGATATAGATCCTGGGAACTAACTCAGGCTTAACCACTGAGCCATCTCCACCCCAAAGTTTGATTATTAAGCAAATCTTTCTGGAAAGATGTACTTAAGATATACTTTTTTAAAATTTTTGCTTGGCTTTTTTTTTTTAAAGTCATTACTAGTTACTTTTTTTTTTTTTTTTTTTTTGGTTTTTCCAGTCAGGGTTTCTCTGTGTAGCTATGGCTGTCCTGGAACTTGATCTGTGCTCTGTGGACCAGATTGGCCTAGAGCAATGAAAATTTTTAAATGGCATTTTTCTTTAAGAGCTATAAATGTGATATTTTTAAAATAAAAGGTAAACACTAGGATTTTAAGAAAGAAGTTTATGAAATGTTTAACTGTTAAGTGGTTAAACTACGATTGACTCTAGAGTCCCAAATTAGGTAAAATCTGGCTAATGGTCTAAATTATAATCTTGGGAAATAGTTCAACCTGTCTGACTTAACTTTTATCTCTTTAAAGAAAGTATGTGGGGAGCTCAGTGATTAAGAGCCTGGCCTTTGCTGGCTGGTGGTGGCACACGCCTTTAATCCCAGCACTCAGGGAGTCAGAGGCAGGTGAATCTCTGAGTTGGAGGCCAGTCTGGTCTACAAATTAAGTTCTAGGACAGCCAGGGCTACACAGAGAAACCCTGTCTCAAAACAAACAAAACAAAACAATATATTACATTTTTATTTTGTGTATGGATGTGTGTGTCTGTGTGTGTGTGTATGTGTGTATGTGTGTGTGTACACGTGTGCCAAAGCTGTCTATGGAGGTCAGAGAACAGCTTCCATCATACAGATCCAGGGGATTCGAATTCAGGTTGTCAGGCTTGGAGGCCTGTGACTTTACCTGTGGCCATCTCACTGGCCCACCATTCCGTTTAAAAAATCATAAATGAAACGTTTGGATTCCTACTGCGGCCTCCCAGTTTCTTCTCTTTTCTACCGGGGCTCCTGGCTGGGTGCATGGATTAAAGGACCTCCTTTCTAGTTAACACTCGGAAGGGGAAGCAGCCTCAGCATTAACAGTAGCTGTATAAAGTCATGAACCTGAGCCTGGGGCGTTGTGTGGATGTAACCCAGCGTTCGGGAGGCTGAGGCAAGAAGGTTGTTAAATTCTGTCCCAAATTACATGGCAGGGCTCTGTCCTGAAAAATAAAAAGCAACAGACAGACAACAAGAACAAAGCTCAGTGCAGGCACTGCCCCGCACAAGCAGCTGTGTACAGCTTAGCACCTGGTTGCAGGGCAATGAACAGTGCAGTGCCACATTAGAGAACAGGCGTTCAGGACGCGCCTCGATTCGAGCTCACTAACCTGCTGACGGTCTGCCGTGGGGGCGTTTCTGACCAGTGGCCAGATCACCATTTTCATGGGCGTGGGAGGCAGACCTGGGATGATGTCCTGGGTAGGTGGCCCCAGCAGCTGGCCAGAACCTAGTACAGGCTTGCTTGCTTGTTTTGTGAGGGTGTCCTGGATTCTAAATGGGTGTGGTGGTCTAGGAGTCCCTTATGGCTCCCTCTCCCTTAACAAGCACTTCAGATCTGAAATGATGAGTGTGTAGCTTGTAAATGAAGGTAAAGGCTAGATGTCAGATGTTTCGGTAAATTCAAATAGATCACCTAGTGTGAGTTTTCCAGAGAAGAATATGTCTTGTGGGAAATTTTAAATTATTATTTAAATGTATTACACTATAGAGTTTTAAGAAAGAAGTTTATTCTATATATGAAATGTTAAGTGAAATGAAGTGTTAAGTGATTAAATCTAGATTGACTCTGGATTCCCAGATTAGGTAAAATTTGGCTAATAGGCCTTAATTTTAATCTTGGGAAATAGTTCAACCCATCTGACTTAACTCTTTTTTTTATCCCTTTAAAGAAAGAGTATGTGGGGGGCTCAGTGGTTAAGAGCACTAGCTACTCTTCCAGAGAACCCAGGTTCAATTCCCAGCACCGGCATGGCCGCTCACAACTATTTGAACCCCCAGTATCTGACACCCTCACACAGATATACATGCAGGCAAAACACCAATGCACATAAAAATAAGTAAATTATGAAAGGAAGGAAGGAAGAAAGGAAGGAAGGAAGGAGGGAAAAGGAAGGGAGAGAGGGAGGGAGAGAGGAAGGGAAAAAGGAAGGAAGGAAGATGATAGTGGTGGCACAGGCCTTTAATCCTGGCACTCTGGAGACAGAGGCAGGCAGATCTCTGAGTCTGAGGCCAGCCTGGTCTACAAAATGGGTTCCAGGACAGCCAGGGCTACACATAGAAACAATGTCTCAAGGGAAAATAAATAAATACATACATACATTAAAATATCTGCCTTGGATTAAAGAGTGCTGGGATTAAAGGCATGTGCCACCACCTTCAAGGAGGGGCTGTGTTTTGAGGGCTAGAGAATTTATTTGTGCATAATTTGTTATGATTGGCTCCCTGGGCGTGGTGACACATGCCTGTAATCCAGCACTCAGGGAGGTAGAGGCAGGTAGATCTCTGTGAGTTCAAGGCCAGCTTGGTCTACAAAGTAAGTCCAGGGCAATCAAGGGCCAAAGCCAAACAAACAAAAACCAAGATTGGCTCACCTGTAGTCATGAAATAGGAAAATCTTGGCAGATAGAGTAGGACCGGTGTTGGACCCTGCAGACTTCCCTCAGTGCTCAGAGAGACATGAGAGTTTAGAAGGAGAAGAGGGAATTCCAGAGGAGCCCTTCCATTCAGTGCAGTCTCCAGGAGGCTGATCTCCCATCTTCAAAGGCTGCTGCACTGCTCAGCTATGGAAGAGCCATTTGGGAGGCTTAGCTTCTAGATAAGCAACTATGCTTGTAAAAGGGAAATCACTCCTGCACCTTGGATTTGGTTTTTAATTCCATTGAAACTCTGTGCCAGAATCTCAGTGTTTAAGGGTCAGGGTTTAAGGAGATAAAGATCAACCAATCTTTGTGCTCCCCGCAAATGTCAGTGGAGCCTTCATTTTGGCAGGGTTTGAGTCTTGACAGTTTATTCATTTAGCTGCTCTGAGGACAAGTTCCCCAGATTTTGAAAGTTCTGTCAATTTTCCCCATAAACCTTGTTATTTTCTCCTCTCCCTCCCCACTCTGATGATTGAATGTGTGTCCTCACAGGTGCTAGACAAGAGTTCAGCCAATGAGCTATACCCTTAGCCCAACCATGTTGCTTACAGTGGCTAATTTTGTAGAATGTAGAAGTCGGGAACAGGAAAAAAAGTGAAGCCTGCTGCCAGTTTGGAGTCCTAGTCTCCAGGAGAGACCTCACAGTTTGTTTTGTTTTTTATGAGCAAAAGCTCACTGTGTAGCCTTGGCTAGCCTGGAACTCAGAGATCCCCCTGCTCAATGCTGGGATTAAAGGTGTGTGCCAGCCTCACACAGTTTTAACTTGCTGGAGAGATGGGAGAAGCATCAGTGATGGGCAGGGCCACACCTTGACCACACCCTTCTTTCCAGCACGTTTAATTTAACTCTAAGCAGATGTACATTGCAGATATGTACAACAATAATTCTCAAGAACAGGACAAGTTTCTCCCTTAGGGAACCTTAGGCAATGCATAAAAATTACTGTCATATTGGTGAAGGAAGTATGGTAGGTAGGTGGTGGTCTGCAGGCACACCTTAGATAAAGTCCTTTGATGCTGTCAAATGTAGGAGAATGCACAGAGTATCTAGCTTGAGAAAGCCTGCTGTAATGGCTTCTTGGGACATTGTAAGTGCTCAGTTAGTGTCAGTTACTGTTTATATGATTATAATACTTATATTTTCAAATACATTACTATATGCTATAGTATATATTTTATTTTATTTTTTGAAACAGGGTCTCATTTAGTTTAGGTTGGTCTCTTCCTACCTTCATCTTCTAACTGCTGGCAAAACCACCAAGCCTGGTTTTATGTGGTATTGGGGCTTGAACTCGGCTTTACCCGTGTTAGCAAGCATGTAATTGGCTGAGCTATGTCCCAGTCCCTGTTTCTGTACTTTTATCAAATCTTTTTGTTGTGTTGGGGATCAAACTGAGCTCAACATTGGTTTGCTGTTGCTCTATATTAGAATCCATTCAGAGTTAATGCTATTTCTTCCTAGCTTAATACTATTTGATTTGTAGATTAATAAAATAATTTATCTGCTTCCAAAATTATGTTCTTATAAATTTATACTATGAGAGAGTTGTGCAAAACTGCTATCAGAAAGACTTAAAACTTCACTGTTTATTTATTGGAATCATCTTTCCTTTTGAAGTTCTAATGATTGTATAAATATACTGCCAATGTTGTTTGTATTTCTTATTTTTACTGTCAAAAAGAATGCTATTTTTTTCTTATATTATATTTTCTTTGGAATTTCACTGAGCTTTTTATATTTATATTTATGATGCTATTCTAGTAACTTATTACTCCTTTGATTCATATCAGCCGGAGCTTTTTGAGCAATATTCCACAAAATGGTGATAAATGACATCCTTGAGTGTTTCTAATTTAAATACAACATAAAAAAACGCCAGGCAGCGGCAGCTGGTACAGCTAAGATGAATTTTATTTAGGAAGCAGTTATTTCCAGTTGTCCAGGAAGGGGCTTCCAGGATGTGTGGAATGGCCTTGGCCCTTCCACGTGGGAGTACCCTGGGTGCTAGTAAGGAATAGTCTGTGTTTCTGAAAATCTTGAAATGGTTGGAGGATTAGTGCTATGTAAGAACATTTCTGAATTTGCCTTTCTCCAACTTTATGTGATAAAAAAGGTGGAAAGTTAGGCAGTCTTGTAGATTAGTTTTGCTGTTGCCAAGATAGAGCCTCAGTGTGTTGTCCTGGGTGGCCTGGAACTCCCGGCTTTATCTGAGCATTTCTAATATGTTAGTGACCACAGTCGCCAACCATATGCTACAGGGTGAATAACAACATTCCCTTTCCTTGTCTCGGCAGGAGACTCAGATGAGAGGGAACAGTCCAAACTGGAAGTTAAAGTTTGGGATCCCAATAGTCCACTTACGGACCGACAGATTGACCAGTTTTTAGTTGTAGCCCGGTGAGTATGACGTTACCAAGTCAAGGCTTTTCACGAAAGAACTTACACTTACGTACAGTTCTTTAAAAGAAGACTTTTATTTTATGTGTGTGAATATTTACCTGCCTGTCAGTATATGCTCTCCTGTTGCTTTTGGAGACCACATGAGGGTTTCAGATCTCTTGGAACTAGAGTCATGGATAGTTATGAGTGCTGAGAACCAGTCCTGGCAGCAATCTCAGCCCCAATTTTCTTCTTTCCTTCTTTCCTTTCCTTTCCTTTCCTTTCCTTCCCTTCCCTTCCCTTCCCTTCCCTTTTCTTCCCTTCCCTTCCCTTCCCTTCCCTTCCCTTCCCTTCCCTTCCCTTCCTCTCCATACCCCTCCCTTTTTTTAAGACAGTCTTACTGTGTAGCCTGCTGTTGGCTTTGAACTTAGATAGATGCATCTGTCTCTGCTTTCTGAGTACTAGGATTAAAGTTGTATGCCACCGTGCCTGGTATATTTCCTTTCTTTATGTTCTAGCCTTCACCTGGTTAGTTGTATTCTACTTTTTCTAGTCCTGTGAGAAAACCCAATGTATAGTCACATTGTCCACTGAGTTACTGTCATTAATTTGTTATAAGTGAAAATATTTAATTAATTTAGAAAGTGAAAGCAAGAGCCGGGGCCTGTCGCCCAGTGGTAGAGTACTTGCCTAGCATGCACATCAACCGGCTCAGTCCTCAGCACTGCCAACAGCCTAAGCCAACAACAACCAAGAGGACCCACCTAACATAAATTGAAAGATCCCGGAAGGTATCTTCCGTCAGAGAGACCCCCTCCCAAGGATCAACGAGGCCATTCGGATGCAAACAGCAAGAGGCTTTTATTTTGATACTCGGGTACCCGGGGCGAAAAGTCATTCGGGAGACTTCCGCGCCCCCTAGATGGGAAGCTGGGGTTTTTATAGGGTTTTAGAGGCAGAAGCACTGGTACAGAAGCGAGAAGGCATGGTTACAGGGGGCTGATTGGTACGTTTACACGAGACCACAATTTGTGTCAAAGTTTGGCAGGGGCACCAAGATTCCAGGAACTGGGTGGTCAAAACAATTATGATGACCTTGACTAGTGCCGCCATATGTTGCTTTTCCCAGGACTCCTATCTCAGCCGGACCACCTGTCAGATATCCCATGAGGGTGGTCAGGACAAAGTTGTTTTTAACTCAACAGGGGCAGCCTGACCACAGATATCCCAAGTGGGTGACACAGCTAGGATTTCTCAGTAATTTTCCAGTTTCTCATCTGGCCTTCAGAGTTTTACAAAACAGTGCTATGTTTAACTTAGGGTGAGGCTGGGGTCTTTCAAAATAAATATCAATACTTGGTTGTTTTAAAGTGGAGGCACAGGGAGGAACTTGAACACCTGAATTCCAGATCTTTAATGAAAGAAATGTCCTTCATTATGGACATTGCCAGACTCTAAACTGGATTATTCAGGTGTCAGTAGAAAAGTGCCACTTACTCCAGGGGTGGCAGCACATACCTGTAATCCCAGTACTTGGGAGGTGAAGGAAGAAGGATTGGGAAATTGAAGCTAGCCTGTGGCAGTAGTGAGTCTGAGGCTAGCCTAGGCTACCTAAAACTGTCTCAAAACAAAACAAAAACAAAAACCAAGCACAAAATGAAGATGGGAGGAAGAAGAAGAGGAGAGCAGCTGTGTGAGACTGTGTGAGTGCTTGCTCACCTTCCTTCTTCCTGGGTTCTTTCCTGAAGCAATGATCGGGGAAGGATTTTATTTTTATTTCTTCAATTATAAAAGTAAATGAGGCTTGTGGGGAAAACTGTCATAAAAGAGAAAGTGAATGAGATAAACATACCATTGTAATGCTAGATAAATTAGAAAAAACCCTCAGTGGGCATCAGCAAGCAAATGATGAGTGAATGAATTACACTCATACAATGAGTGTAATTTTACTTCACAACTAAAATGAGAGAATTTGAACTTTGGGTAACAAAGAGATAAATTCTCAAATACTGAATGAAGGTTTATGTGTATATGCTATGTTCATTTATTTTAAAAGACCATGTAGTGTGCAAAGCACTGTTTTATTAATGGTTACATAGTGTACATTATGGATATGAGAGACTGTAACTAAATTTATAATGTTTACTGCCTCATGAATCAGCCATGGCAGAATATTAGAATCAGTTCAATCCACAATGGGCAGAAGGGTCTCTGTTATACTAGTTTTCTGTTGGAAGTAGTATTAGACCATCTTTACACATCATCGTTTATAAGGACTGTCTCCGTGCAAGGTCACACTCTGGTGGTGGCCAGACACTTAGGGTTCCCTCCCCTTACAGCTTAGTAACTGGATGAAGGCATTAGCTGCATCTTGCTGGCCAGCAGCGGGCCAGTGGCATGGGGATGCTGAAGGGTCAGCAATGAGCCATGGGCGTGGCACCGCCCCTGCGCCCAGGAAAGTCTGCTGGTGGATTGTTGGGGAGGCCTGCAGTTTACATGCTGGCTTTTTTTTTTTTCTTTCTCAAACTGCTGTGTTGTCCACGTATGTGAAACATGAACAAGGGGATCTTTTTATAAAAAATGTTTAAACACACAAACAAAACCCCCAAATACCAAATCTAAATACAAATTAAAATCAATTATTTTTAGTTTTTGGTTTTTTGAAACAGAATCTCATTTTGAAAGTAATTAATTTATCTCATTTTTAAAAAACAATCACTTTTTAAAAAATTAATCTCATTTTAAGTAATTACTTTAAAATTAATTAATTAATTTTTAAGGTAATTTACTTATCTATCAGAATCTCATTCTCTATAGCCAGACTAGCCTCAGATTTGTAGCAATCCTCCTGTCTCAGCTTCCTGGATGCCCAGCACTGTCCCAGTCACCTAACTGCAGCTGTATCCACTCCTCCCCTCACACAGTGCTGGGACTTGACCTCAGGTCCACCAGGCAAGCGCTCTGCGGTTAGACCCCAGTCCTGCTGGGGGTTGGTGCCTGTGTGGGACACTCGGCAGTGTCTGGTCCACCTGTGGGAATATAAACTGGCACAGCTGCTGTGAACAAGTGTTTGCTGTTGTCTCCCACACACCCTGTCCGATTCACTGCTAATACCTCACACAGGAGAGAAGCATCCTGGTACTGGATGTGCATGCAAACGGCTTTACCAGCAGTTTGGAACTCAGAGCCTCCCGCCTCTGACTATTGTATTGAAGCCCTGAGTCACCATGCTCAGCCATGGTCTTGTTTTGTTTTTCTAAGAGTCTGGAATGGTGGTTCATTTGTTCGTGGGAAGGAGTGTGGGAAGACTTGGCCACCTTCTGTTTCTTTGCTTTTTCTTTCTTTGTTTTGTTTTGATTTGATTTTTTTTCGAGACATGGTTTCTCTGTGTAACAATCCTAGCTGTCCTGAAACTCACTTTGTAGACCAGACTGGCATCAAACTCAAAGAGATCCACCTGCGTCTGACTCCCCGAGTACTGGGAGCTTTTGAGTTTTCTTTTGTTTTGTTGGGTTTTGCTGGTTTTTCGAGGCAGGGTTTCTCTGCCTAACCCTGGATGTCCAGGACTCCCTTTGTAGACAGCCTGGCCTCCAACTCAGAGATCTGCCTGCCTCTGCTGGGATTAAAGATGTGTGCCACCACGCTCAGCTTTGCTTTTTCTTATGTATTAGATTTTAAGTAAAATGAGGAAATGCCTCCCCACCCCCCATCATGTTTGGCAGAGTAGGCAGTGTGCTTGCTGCACCCTTGGGATTAAGGCTCCTTGCATACAGAAAGGCTCTAGACTGTTGCAAATGGAAATCAGTGCTGTGGAAGTTGCTTTTTGAAAATGATACAGTAAAAAATGTATTATTTTGAGTCTCCACAGGAAGGGTTTCTGTTGTAACATTTTATGTGAGAAGCGTTACTGGGATTTCACGGTTGGTATTTAGAACTTGTTTTGCAGTGGTAGGTAAACTCTCAGTTAATTCCCTTTTCCTGTTTTTGAGCACATCTGAATACCAAATGATG
The DNA here is from genome assembly GCF_907164565.1 of Psammomys obesus. Classification (NCBI taxonomy): domain Eukaryota; kingdom Metazoa; phylum Chordata; class Mammalia; order Rodentia; family Muridae; genus Psammomys; species Psammomys obesus. The sequence continues at coordinate 47,227,076 of NW_026585644.1, forward strand.
TGCCCCATGGCATTTGAGACTCCGTCTTTCCTTTCCTTCTCTATGACCACACAGATTTGTTGTTTTTTTCTTGTTGAATGATAATTATGTACATATGCTCAAATGTTGGAACAGAGCTTTTCCGGAATGCAGGTTTGGTTTGTTTGAATTTGGCAAGTACGTTTACGTGATGAGCTGTCTTGGGGATGGGTCCCAAGACTAAACATGAAATTCTTTTATGTTTCATATGTATCTTACAGAGCCTGAAAGGAATTCATATAATATCTTTTTGTTGTTGTTTTTGTTTTGAGATAGGGTCTCACTGTGTAGCCTTGGCTGGCCTGGAACTGTGTAGACCAGGCTGTCTAATAACTCTTGGAGATCCTTCTGCCTCAGCCTCCTGAGCTCTGGGATTAAGGGGATGTGCCACCACACTACCCTTTGTGCAAATGATTTTGTGCCTGAAACAATGTTTTTATTACAGTGTGGTATTGAAACTCAACATTTGAAACTTTCAAAATTTTTAAAAATTTTACTTTAGGATTACTCAGTCTGTATTAAATCTTAAAAGAGAAAAATGCTTTTCAATTGATACTTAATTCTAAAACATCCAACAGCTTTTTCTCCCCTTTCTTGTACGGTTTATTATTTACTACCTAAAAGTGCAGTCCTCCTTTATGGTCTTGTAAGACCTGGGGTCTCACAGCTCAGGAGTTTAAGATTGCACCCTTTCCAGAAACTCCCCCAGACCAAGACTCGTTGCAAAAGCAAGAGGTTTATTAACCATTGCGCAATGGAGTCACCCCTGCCGGTCACAAAGAGTGGCACTGGGAGACAAAGGCCTTTAGGTTTTTAAAAGAAAAATTGTGGGAGATTTGAAGTTTCAGTCGTGGCAATTTAGGATTGGATGAGGAAGCTATAAAGTAAGATAATTGGTTAGTCTTAGGTGCTCAAGCTTGGCCAGTCCTGCCAAGTGTGGATGCAGCTGCAATTGAAGGTGGGGGTGGTTAGCTCATCCTTGAAGATTAGGGGCTGTGGACTTTTGGCTGGAGGTCAAAAGCTACTCAGAAGTCTAGGTTCGTTGCTAAGAAACGCTATCTCAAAGACAAGGGTCTGGTCCTTCTTTTTGCTGAGTGAAAGTCATTGCTTGCTTGCCTTTTTTTATATCTGTCCTCACAGATAGGGTCACATTCCTCCATTCTCTGGAAAGGTACTAAGAGGCTTTAGCTTAACCTGGACCTAAAACTCAAAACTATAGGCTTTAGAAGACATATAGGTTACAAAGTTAGCCTAACCCTTTCAGTCTCTGCTTTGGTTCCTGCTTCCAGTCATAACGTAAGACAGGGCTGGGAGTTAGAGCTCACGCTGCTAAAGCCTGAAGGTCTAAATTCAGCCCTGGGGCCTGTGAGGAAAGCTGAGTGTGTGCTTGTGAGCCCAGTGCTGGGAGGTCCTGGTGTTCCCTGGCTTGCCTTCCTAGACATAAGTCCTTAGGTTGTAGAATGAGCAACTGTCTCAAAAAATAAGGGGGACAGCCCCTACCACTAACACTGGAGCTGACCTCTGCCTTCTGCATGTGTGAACATACACATGCATATGGCTTTGCCTCTTCCACAACACACACACACACACACACACACACACACACACACACACGACACCCTACTTAAACATAAATTATAAAAAGAAAAATAAGGCCATCCTGCCAAAAGCAATCTACAGATTCAATGCAGTTCCCATCAAAATACCAACACAATTCTTTACAGAACTTGAAAGAGCAATTCTCAATTTCATATGGAAAAACAAAAAACCCAGAATTGCTAAAATAATCCTGTACAACAACAGATCATCTGGAGGTATCTCCATCCCTGATCTCAAGCTGTAGTACAGAGCACTAGTAATAAAAGTGCATGGTATTGGCATAGATATAGAATGGTGGATCAATGGAATTGAATAAAAGACCCAGAAGTAAACCCATACACCTACAGATACTTGATTTTCGACAAAGAAGACAAACAATACAACGGAAAAAAGACAGAATCTTCAACAAATGTTGCTGGTCTAAACTGGATGTCTACATATAGAAAAATGCAAATAGATCCCTATTTATCACCCTGCACAAAACTAAAGTCCAAGTGGATCAAAGACCTCAACATAATACTAGACATACTAAATCTGTTAGAAGAAAAAGTGGGGAAGAGCCTTGATTTCTTTGGCACAGGAGACAACTTCCTGAACAGAACACCAACAGCACAGGCTCTAAGATCAACAATCAATAAATGAGACCTCATGAAACTGAAAAGCTTAGGTGAAGCAAAGGACACTGTCATCAGAACAAAACAACCACCTACAGACTGAGAAAGGATCTTCACCAACCCTATATCTGACAGAGGGCTAAATATATATATATAAAAAAAATCAAGAAGTTAAAAAGCAACAAATCATGTAATCTAATTAAAAAATGGGGTATAGAGTTAAACAGAATTCTCAATAGAGGAATGTAGAATGACAGAGAAACACTTAAAGAAATTAAAGAAATGCTCAACGTCCTTAGTCATCAGGGAAATGCAAATCAAAATGACCCTGAGATTTTACCTTACAACCGTCAGAATGGCTAAGATCAAAAACTCAAGTAACAACATATGCTAGAGGAGATGTGGAGAAAGGGGAACCCTCCTCTGTTGCTGGTAGGAATGTAAACTTGTACAAATTCTTTGGAAATCAATCTGGCACTTTCTCAGACAATTACGAATAGTGCTACCTCAAGATCCAGCTATACCACTCCTAGACATATATCCAAAATATGATCAAGTATAAATAACAATAACAAATGTGATCAAGTATATAACATTGCTCAACAATGTTCATAGCACCTTTATTTATAATAGCCAGAATCTGGAAACAAACCAGATGTCCCTTAACAGAGGCATGGATACAGAAATTGTGGTACATTTACACATAGGGATACTACTCAGCAATTAAAAACAAGGAAATCATGAAATTTGCAGGCAAATGATGGGAACTAGAAATCATCCTGAGTGAGGTATCCCAGAAGCAGAAAGACACACATGGTATATACTCATTTATAAGTGGATATTAGACATATAGGATAAACATACTAAAATCTGCACACCTAAAGAAGCTAAGCAAGAAGGAGGACCCTGGGCAAGATGATCAATCCTCACCCAGAAAGGCAAATGGGATGGACATCGGAAGAGGGAGAAAACAGGAAACAGGACAGGCAGGAGCCTACCACAGAGGGCCTCTGAAAGACTCTACCCAGCAAGGTATCAAAGCAGATGCTGAGATTCAACCAGACTTTGGGCAGAGTACAGGGAGGGACTCTTATGGAAGAAGGGGGAGATAGAAAGACCTGGAAGGGACAGGAGCTCCACAAGGAGAACAACAGAACCAAAAAATCTGGGCACAGAAGTCTTCTCTGAGACAGATACTCCAACCAAGGACCATTCATGGAGATAACCTAGAACCCCTGCACAGATGTAGCCCATGGCAGCTCAGTGTCCAAGAGGGCTCCCTAGTAATGGGAACAGGGACTGTCTCTGACATGAACTCAGTGGCTGGCTCTTTGATCACCTCCCCATGATGGGGGAGCACCCTTACCAGGCCACAGAGGAAGACAATGCAGCCAATTCTGATGAGAACTGATAGACTAGGATCGGAGGGACGGGGAGGAGGACCTCCCCTATCAGTGGACTTGGAGAGGGTCATAGGAGGAGATGAGAGAGAGAAGGTGGGATTGGGAGGGGACAAGGGAAGGGGCTACAGCTGGGATACAAAGCGAATAAACTGTAATCAATCAATCAATAAATTAAAAAAAAAAGAAAAATAAAGTAACATGTGGTGTCCTGGTTAGTTTTCTTTGACAAATTGAAAAGGCTGGGGTCATCTGAGAAGGGGGAACCTCAGTTGAGAAAACACAGCTCTCAGATTGGCCTGTAGGTAAGTCTAAGGGGTATTTTCTTGATTACTGATTGATATCGGAAGCTGTAAGCAGCATACCCCAGGCTGGTGGTCCTGGGGCATAAGAACAAACAAGCTGAGTGACCGAGGCAAGCACACCAGCAGCACTCTTCCAAGGCCTCTGCTTCAGCTTCTGCTCCAGGTTCCTGCCTCGGCTTCCCTAAGTGATGGACTGTGACTTGGGACATGCAAGCAGATAAACATTTCTCTCCCCAAGTTGCTTTTGTTCATGGTGTTTATCCCAGCCCTAGAAAGCAAACCGGGACAGAGGGGCTGGAGAGATGTCTCTGTGGTTAGAGTACTTGCTGCTCCTGCAGGGCAGTTCCAAGGGATCTGACATGGCTCTCTGACCTCCTCCTGCAGCAGGCGTGCATGAGGTGCTCTTACATGTGTGTAGGCAAAATATTCATACCGTAACATAAATAAGTAAGACAATCTTTTATTAAAGGAGTAGCAGGTTTACTGTTCTCATCTGTGTTTGGCTTTCTCAGTGCTGTCGGGACGTTTGCCCGAGCCCTGGATTGCAGCAGCTCCGTGAGGCAGCCCAGCTTGCATATGAGCGCCGCCGCAGCCTCCCGAGACATCACCTTGGTAAGATGCCTTTTGCAACTTGGGGTTATTCTTTTGCTGCTTGGTTAATTGTAAACCATTATAACGGTTCTGGAGACTCGGGGATTCTTGGCTGTTAGCCCTTGACTACTGAGTTGACTCAGGGTAGCCAGCTGGTTAACTGGGCTTCTGGGTCACCTCTTGTTTGTGAGACAAGACAAGTAAGCAGTGTTCAGGAACAGGTATAGAGCAGGGCACAGAAGTTGTGCGGGAGACACACCTCACCATTCTGGCACGCTGTTTCTTCTAGCATTGTGCTTTTCCCTGTTCATCTACGTGGCTATAGATCACTTAGAGCATTTTGTACTTTTTTATACATAGGGTCCACTGTTATCACTACTGGGACTATTGCTGTGGTAAGCATGTATCAAGTCCTGGGTGAATTTTTAATAATTTTTAGTGCACAAAAAAGATAATGGGTTTATTATGACATTTTCCTACTTACTATATTTGCTCATTTTCAGGCATTTCACACATACTCCCATCCCCCTTCTTTTTTAAAAACATATTTGAGACAGGGACTCAAGTAGCCAAGGCTGGCCTTGAGCTTATTTTGTAGATGAAGGTGACCTCGAAACTCTGATCCTCCTGCTTCTGTCCTCAGTTCTGGGATTACTTGGTGTGGGTCTTATTGTTGTTTTATTTAACTTTTTATTGTGTGTGTGAGTGCACAGTGCACGTGAATGTAGGAACATGTCATGGTTTGGGTAGACAGAGAACAACTTTATAAGCTTGATTCTCTCCCTCCACCTTTACGTGGGTTCTGGGAATTGAACTCGGGTTGTCAGGCTTTAGCAGCAAGCGCCTCTACCCACTAAACCATCTCTCCTGCCCCTGTTGTTGTTGAGGCAAGGTCTCGCTCTGAAACCCAGCCTGATCTGCAGCTGCTGATCTGTGCCTGGTTCACATTATTCATGTTCTAGTCCACCCATAAACATTTTCTTTAGCTGTTACTCATAAGTTTGCATTTTAAATTCCACAGCACTCTTTGTGAACGCATGTCCAGTTATTCTCTGCTACAGCTGGTATTGATTGGAGTGCCGACTCCCAGGGCACTGCTCCTTTAGCATGTGGCCGGCCACATGTTGCAAGAATCACCCTGGATACCAGGGTGGAGATTTCTAACCCACGTGCCTCCTCAGTGTGATCTGCAGTTGTCTTTCTTCGTCTCTTCTGGGGTTTGGAGGCATCTGGCCTTGCTGTCACTCTGCTCCCATGCTTCCCTGATCTGTGGAGCACAAGCTGTGCTTTCTTGTCGGCCTGGCTGGGTGATGATGGTGGAGGTGATGGGATTGACCGAGCTGGGCATGCCTCCTATCGCTGACCGATGCCAGCCAACAAATGCTTTTCCTTACCATCTTAAGAACTCAGGGAACTACCCCCTCATGCTGTATGCTCTTGCTTTGTATAGGTGGAGTGTTTTCTCTAACCGGTCCTTTGCTGTTCAACACCATTCTCAGGAAACTGTGTTTCTCAGATAAAACCGGATATGCACTTCTATTACACTCTAGCGAGTTCTTTCTGCCCTGCCCAAGATTCAGAGTGGGAAAGCCAGTCCCTGACCAGCACTGAGTCGTGTGTCAGTTGGTGGGTGGGGCTGATTCGCCTGGTGGTGGTCTGCAAGGTGCAGAGCCTGGGAGCCACAGTGGCTCTTTGCATCCCACTCTAGTGAACACAGCAAGGGGATGTGTTCAGGAAGACGGCAGTTTAGTGGCATGTCTTGTCTCTGAAGGCTCTGCTATAGAATGTATAATATATAATATATAGTATGTGTTATAGCGTATCACAAAGTATATGTGCTTTGCCCCTTGAGCTGAAGTCTTGCCACGTTGCCCAGGGTAACCTGAAACTCTTGTGCTCAAGACAGCCATCCTGTCTCAGCCTCCAGAGTCAAGATGTCAGGTGTCAGCCACAACACCTGGCTGAGGACTATTTATAAAAGAAGCATTTTAAAGAGACCTATCGTCTATATCTGGGTACTCACTAAAAGAACTACTTTTATTTATTACTGTGTGTATGACTTGTGTGGAAGTCAGGTGACTCCTAATCCTTCTACCTCCACCCGTAGGTGCTATTTGCCACTGTGAAATAGGCTTTATACTTACTATTTGCTTCTAAGAAGGTGCCTTCTGACTCCCCGGTGTCCCCATCCCTTTTTGGTTGTCTGTTTGGAGGTTATTTTTATATCATATGACATTATTTTCAAAATTATAGTAATCAATAATTTAAGATGAATAAATATTTATTTTTTGTGTGTAACTGTATGTATATGCAGATGCCAGGGGAGAACATCAAATGTTCTGCTTTCTTTCTGTCTGCCTTACTCCTTTGAGACAGACTCTATCTGATCCTGGATCTTAGCTGGTAGCCAGTAAGCTTCAGGGATCTTCCTGTCCACTCGCCACAGTGCTGGGATTACCAGTGTGCATAAGTAGCTTTTTAAAAGTCCAGGTGCTTGCACAGCAAGAGTCAGGGCCACCTCCCCGGCTGTGTGTGTTTGCCAGTGTGTGCACACTTGTGCATGTCAGATGAAAACAGGGAGAGTTAACTCGGGTTGTCAGGCTTGGTGACAAATGTCTTTACCCACTGATCACTGTGCTGGCCCCAAAGACTGCCTTCTTTCTTTTAACATTTGTTTTTTCAGAAAGGTTTTAAGTATCCTAGCCCGGCCTTGACCTTCCTGTGTGTTGATCCTCCTGCCTCTCCACCCTGAGCACTGGGACCAGGGTGTGTGTCACTGTGGCAGGTGTTATTCAGTGCTGGCTGTTGGACCCAGGGCTTTTGAGTTAGATAAAGCATTTTACCAGCCGAGCCTCTTTAGCCAGTACTTCACTTTTTTTCTAGAACCTCAGAAGATCAGCGATTTGAATATGGGGAGAATATAGTAGCAAATTTTAAATACTCTAGACTTTTTGAAAGAGGTTTGGATTTAGAGACGTGAGCTGATAACAGCTTCTGCTGATAATACCTTTGTAAAACCATGTCTTTGTATTTGGGAATCTAGAACAGTACAAAGGCGCCCTGTGTTCCCGTCAGGTTGACTCCACAGTCATTGCCTTATACCTCATCTGCTTTGTGGTTTTGCTCTCTTTGGTCAGGAGACCAAAGGACGAACTTAGAACAAGTGAATGGAAGGATCTAACTGGCTCTATCTACGTTCCTAGCATCTGACATTTTATTCCTGTGACCTCACAGAAACTGGGTCCTGACATTTGTGGGTATGAGACTCCTATTGAGTTTGATCACTTGGCTTTAGCGGAAGGGTCTCCATTCTGACTGGTCTAGTTTGCAGGGACCTACTGCAGGCAGTACTCAGGCCAGAATGAGCAAGGGCCACCTATCAATTTTAACTACATATGAGTTATTTAAATGGCCACTTGTCAGTTTTTAACTACATGAGTGTTATTTCCAAACAGCGTGAGAGTAACTTTCAGAATACTATTTCTTTATTACTAAGTATTTGTTCCCTAAATAATAATTTTCTCCTGCACTAACATAGAATAATGTGGCAGTGTTACAATAGTTTAATGAAGGGGCTTTATTCCAGCTGACCAGCTGATGCAGTAATGTCCATCAGGAAAGAAGTAGCAGCTCTTTTCTGGCCCTAAATCTTGCTAATCGTTTATGACATTTGTCATTTGTATGGTATCCTTTAGTACTATACTGGTGCTCAGTCTCTCTTTGTGGTTGTGGTTGTGGTATTTTACACACACACACACACACACACACACACACACACACACACACACACAGTTTTCCTTGATAGCTTTGCTGTACACCTTTTTATTCATAAAAATGAGATTTTATTGTATGTTTTCTACTAAATTTTCTTCTTTAATTTTTTTGTTTTATTTTAATTTTTATATGCATTGGTTTTTCGCTTGCATGTATGTCTGTGTAAGGGTGTCAAGTCTTGGAGTTATGTGTGAGTCATGGAGCTGACCTGTGAATACTGGGAACTGAACCCAGGTCCTCTAGAAGAGCAGTCAGTGCTCTTAACCACTGAGCCGTCTCTCCAGCCCTTAATTCTCTTCTTTATTTTCTACTTTTAGATTTAGTTTGATACTCCTTTCCATGATTTTTTTTGAGACAGGCTCTTGCTGTGGAGCTAGGTTGGCCTTGAACTTGCAGTCCTTTTGCCTCGGCCACCCAAGGGCTGTGTCTCACTGCGCCTGGTATTTTCTTAAAGGTCACTTTTAGCCAATTCTTATTTTTCTTTATACATTTTAGATTGTGAATGTTCCTCTACTGACTTGGCTTTAACTAGAGTATTTTGATTTATAGTATTTTCCTTATTATGTACTTCTAATTATTTTCTAATTTTATAACTTTTTTTATTTGAAGTATTAGTTTATATTTAAATTTAATTTATATATTTATTTATTCCAATTTATTCACTTTGTATCCCCCCTCCCAGTCCAACTGATGAAGTATTAGTTTACTTTTGATAAGATAAACTTTGTAGCTAGATGGTAGTGGTGCCATCTAGCCATTTAATCCCAGCACTTGGGAGACAGAGGTCGATCTCTGTGAATTTGAGTCTAGCCTTGTCTACCGAGGGAGTTCCAGGACAGCCAAGGATACACAAAGAAACCCTGTCTCAAAAAACCAAAATACAGAAATATAAAGCTTGTAATGTAAATTAATTCTTTGTGGGAGTTGTGATCATGGGAAACATGTATATTTCCAATTATTTTAATATGTTTCAAATTCTACCTTTTTGGAGGTTATCTCTAGACGTTTCACCCTTCGGGGTGGGGGTCATGGCTAGGCAACGTCTGCCCCCTTCCTCATGAGGCCTCAGTGGCAAATCCTAGTTTGATCCCACCCGGTTCTCCCTGGGGAAGCAGCGAGTTTAGCAGGGTTACTTGCAGGGCATGGATAACCTAAAGCGACCCATCTGGAGGTCTGTGTCCAGGTGGATGAAGCCTCTGCAGAGCTGCATAGATGGGAGCTGCTTCCCAGCACCAGCACCCAGACTTTCCCAGTCTGTATGCCCTGCCCTCCCCGAGGCCAGGCACATCAACGGCGACATTGCATACAGCTGGCTGGGGGGCGAGGCTGGGTAGCTGAGGTGCCACAGCCACCCTCCTTCCGTTCTCCAGTCTAGCTGTGGTGGACATTTGCAAGGGGGCACAGCTGAACTCAGGATGGTGTTGGCAGTTTGGCTCAGAGCACAGGCCTGTACAACAGAGGGGCATGAGGGCTAGAGTCTAAGGCAGAGTCTCAGATAGCCCAGGCTAGCCTGAAGCTCAGTGTGTATATATATATATATATATATATATATATATATATATATATATATATACATGAGTCTGGCCTTGACCTTCCTGCCTCCACCTCCCAAATGCCTGGATTACAGCTGTTGACTACTGGAGCCCAGCTGAAATTTCTTCTAAAACTTGAAATCGGGATGTATTGTATGAAAAAATAATCTTAATTTCAATTAATAAAATAAATAAATCCTTTATCTATTTTAAAAAGATGACCTCTGTATATTGTTCCCATTGCAGCAAACACTGAGAGTGGAATTTATACTTTTTATGTATAAACGCTTTTGCTTTGATCATAGTTTTACATTTACTCAGAAGATGTTCACCATCGGCTTGGAAAGGAAACTGAGGTTCAGTAAGCAAGCTTTGAGTTGCCTTAGCATCGTGAATGCTGGAGTTTGTGCTGGAGTTAAGAGTGTAAAGTTTTTATAGAATTGTTCCCGAGCAAGTTAGTAGTTAGCATTGATCTTGTGCGTGTGCGGTAGTGTGGTACAGTGCAGCCTGTGTGGAGCGTGTGTTCTCTGGGGACGGGTTCTAATGATGAGCGTCAGGCCATGCAGCTATGAAAGTTCCTTGCAGTCAGCGCTATAGCCATGAAGGGAAACAGGCAGGACTGGAAAGCCAGCGCGGGGGGGGGGGGTTCTCTCTGCTGTGTCAGAGCAGGGCCCTTACACCCTGCATTACCACAGTCTTACTTTGAAATGGTTCCGTGTAGACCAACTGTGAAGGTAGAGCTTATAGAAATTGGAGCATCGCCATGAATGTGTTCACTGTTCTCAAGTGGCATCTCTCTCACGCTGCCCCAGAGTGCAGAGGCCTCTCCAGTACGTGTCCCATCTCACAGCTCCGGATCTTCTAGGATTCTGCTGAACTAGGCTTGGCCCAGCCGCATGCTGGGCCCCTTCCGCCCTCCTGCATCTCTTAGCCTCTGTGAACACAAGCATAAGAGAGCAAGGCCAAAGACTGGCTGTATTGAGCATCTTAACATCCTACTGGCCAAACAAATTGTGTGGCAGAACCCAATATCTGCATCGGGGCATAGTAGCCTCCTGTGCCGGTCCCAGGCCGGGGGTGAAATGTTTGCTGAACAACAATCCTTTTTACCACAGCGTGATTCTGTTTAACGAACAAAAGATGAAAAACCCCACTGCCAAGATTTCCTTGTCAGTCTTTCTCCTAAAATACTTGTATTTGTCATTTCCATCTGTGATGAATGGATGAAATGTGACAACACCTTTGCTTTTTGGCAGAGGGAACAGCTTGTGCTCAGTTATGATTTTCAAAATTTAGCTTTGAATGGATCTTGCAGGGTGTGCATCTATCTCCTGAAAAGATGTGATCTTTGCAAAGTATTTATCTGAGGGAAGACTTAGCTTGTTTTATGTTTAGTTTTCTAACTAACCGGTCTTTAATTTTAAATTGAGATATATGTGCAGTACCACGTATGGAGTGGCCTTCATGGATGGGATACATACTTCAGTGTAAACCCACTCCTAGGCACAGATCAAGTGTACAGAGTGCCCTCTGTCCTCCCACTCAGTGCTCTGGAACACAGAGAAGGCTGCACGACATTAAATTGGTACAGGCTCTTAAATTTTTGTTATTGACTGTTGTTGTCGGCTGTTGTAGAAACCACGTTCTTTGACTTAACGCTTTTAAAGAGTACAGTCAGAGCACACGAAAGTCCATTCAGGGGCAACACCTGTGCGTCTCAGAAAGCGGATGCTAGTAGGGACATCATGAAACTGGCCCCTTGAAGTCCGGCTCCCACTGACTGCACTGTCCTCTCCACCAGGCTCTGGGTTACTCACCTGAGAAGCTGAGTATCACGGTGCTAATCAGCTGGTGTTGACTGGTGGCCTGGAAGCCGCCCTGCAGCCTGTGCCTCCGGAGCAGCTGGGCTGCAGCGGGCATCCTTGCGCAGGGCTCGTGCTGTGCTTTAAATGAGGGATTCTTCCGATTAGGCAGTTGAGGCACCACCGCCTGAGACAAACACATTTAATTCTGTGACGTTTTGGTTTCAGAGCACCGGTTAATTATAAAAATTGCTTTTATCTTTTGAGGAAATTCAGCATCACAGTTAATTTGCATAAATTTCTAGAGGAGGTGTTGAGGATCAAACCTGGGCTGAAAACAAGTCTGGCGCGAAGTCACACTCCCGCCTTTGTAACGATTGATTCTGTTGGCTTTGTTTTTGTTTTTGAGACAGGCCTAATATATTCAAGGATAACACTGACCTCCTTCCCACCTCCACATCGCAAGTGCGGGGCGGGGTGGGGGGGGAATTGGCTTTTGAATACTACCTAGTCTTTTAGTTTTATTACTCGTTGTCAATTTAGGACATTACAAAGTAACAGTTTATGGTTCTATCCTTAGTTGAAAGGTTCCCTAAATACTATTGTTCTGTTTTTACAGTGAGACAGAAAGAGCTAATCAGATGTGGAGATACATGAAACTGCTAAGTCACAGGGTCTATTTAATGAGGTTAGCTAGAGGAGCAGGAATTCTTAGATGTGACACTTGGCTGGGCGTGAGCAGGAGGCAAGAGCAGGGCCAGCGTGCTGAAGCCCCGTGTGGCAGGTGGAGATCTTTCCCAGGATGCTGCCCCCCCCCCCCCCCCCCCTCAACCACCACCCTCTGCAAACCAGCACCTCCAACAGCAGCTGTGGCTGTCAGGGCACATTGATAATGATATTTTCTAGTTGGCTTTTGTTTTGTGGAATCCAATGATTTGTTTTAAAGTTAAATTTGTTCAAACCTTATTCACCAAGTAACTAGACAGATTTGTACTAGTTACTGCCTTTGCCTTTGTCAGCAAAGTCAATTTATGCTTATATTGGCCATGTTGGTTAACGCCTCACAGTGTAAATGCATCCTTGTGGTGGTGTGGATTTCACTGGTTGGCTGCCTTCAACTCTGTAGTCCCCCTGCCTCACTCTTGAGTGCTGGGATTACAAACAGGTACTACCATGCCCAGCTGTAATATATATATTTTAATCAACTAGTTTTTTATTTATTTGGTTTAATGAGAGGGTCTCACTTTTTAGCCCTGACTGGCTGGAACTCAAAGATACCTGCCTCTGCCCTCTGCCCCCTGCCCCCTAAATTCTGGGATTAAAGGTGTATGCCACCACACCCCGCCCATTTGTGAAATTTCAGATGATCAACAGGAGGTGCTTGTGTAAAAGATGCCGGGCTTGGCATTCATGCGCTCTGAAGCCTGTGTGTGGAGGAGACAGACACAGACGCAGGATCACTTTGCCAGGTAGTCTGTGCTAAACACACGTGTGTGTGTGTCAAGTGCTGGCACACACATGCAGAGCTGATTGTCCTGCTCTGCAGTTTTTGGTGTGCATAAATGTGTGTGCACATGTATAAAGGAAACTAGCAAAAGTTTTCAGAACTTGAAGCTCTGTGTTGGCCGCTAACTGGGGAGCAGTTAGGATCCCAGGAGTCACGCCCAGCTCTTGGTGCATTCTAGGAAAGTCCACTACCATACTCCCTGACCTCTGAAAAGCTGATCATATGACCTAATCTCTGTCTTCTGTTCAAATCACTCTTTTGTTTGTTTGATTTTGTTTTGGTTTTTTGAGACAGGGTTTCTGTGGCTGGCCTCAAACTCCCAGAGATCCGCCTGCCTCTGCTTCCCAAGTGCTGGGATCAAAGGCATGTGCTACCACTGCCTGGCTTCAGACCACTCTTGGAATATGAAACCCACACTGGCCTAGCTGCTCTAAGCATGCCTGGTCATCTATCATTGGTCTTTCCAAAGCCTCAGCCAAGTTATATTTGAATATGGATTTGTAATCCTGTTTGTTTTGTGTGAAATATGAATGTGTATTCTTTTTACTTCGTGTATATACACATGTGTGTTAAGCATATGTGTGTCATGCTGTGCACACGGAGCCTAGAAGAGTCTTTTGAGAGTCAATTCTCTCCTTCTACCTAGTGGGTAGGGGAGTTGAACTAAGTTTGTCTGGCTTGGCAGCAAGCAGCCTTTCCTTGCGGAGTCATCTCGTTGGCCCAAATATATAATTTTGCTTCAAATATCATGCTTCATTCCACTTTTTCTTTCCATCTCTCATTCCAAGTAACAGTACATTATTCTCTTAATTGAACTAATGCTTTTAATACAATACTTTTTCTCTTTCACACATAGTATTTTTTCCTTTGGTCAGCAAAGACTATGCCAGTCTTCTACGGTAACTGAAGTGACTTGGCTAATTTTAAGTAAATGAAATCTTGAAGTCAATTTGATTGTGTTCTTAATTTAATATTTTGAGCATTTGGATCTTCATGGTTGTTCCAGATGGATATATTTTTAAATACCTTAAGTAGTCTAGTTAGCATTCTCTTAAAGCAATTATTTGGAAGTGTCTGGCTGCTTAATTTTGTTATTTAAAAAGAAATAATAAGGATACTGTTAATTAAGCGTACCTGCATTCAATGTTTCCATTCTTTGCTGGCCTGGAGGTGCTCACTTGACATTTCCTGTCCATCCTGTTTCTCTCCTCCAGTTTCATGCCATGGACACACTGTACAGACACGGCTATGACCTGAGCAGTGCCATCAGTGTGTTAGTGCCACTTGGAGGGCCGGTCCTGTGCAGAGATGAGATGGAGGAGTGGTCGGCCTCTGAAGCCAGCTTATTCGAAGAAGCACTGGAAAAATATGGCAAAGATTTCAATGACATCCGCCAGGACTTTGTAAGTGGAAAACTGAAGAAATTGTTGGGAGGGGAGCACTGTTTTAGAATTCCACTTTATCTACTTAGTACTCTTACAGGGTGAGCATGCCTATGGTGCAGGTTCTGTTGGTGTCTGGGATCGAAGTCAGGGCTTGAGCATGTGTTCTGCCACTGAACCACACCCCCAGCTTTGACAGTAACTTTATTTGCTTAAACTAGAATGAAGAGCCACTTATAAAGGAGAAAAACTGACACCTACTTTGCACTATGAATACGGCCCAGGGTGAGGAGTCTTGAGATCTGGAATGCACTGAGGTTTCGGGAATTTGCCCTCTGCTGCACTCTGATTTCCAAGCAGAACTGTGGACAGTTCTGTGCATTTGTGCTAATCCCTTGCAGTCTATGTGTGTTGTGCACTGACTCCTTTAAGCTACCTCTAGTTATGAACTGTTGACGTGGACTTGTAAAGTAGGTGTGAACCTGGCCAACAGAAGAGCTGGATTTGCTTTCCAGTTCTCTCCATCTTTGACTGGTAATGATATGCAGCATTCTACTTGAAATTTTATGATGTCTAGAATTTATTCCTTTTCAGATTCATTTGGAAGTTGTGTATTTAAGTTGTACAGTGTGATGTGATGTATACACCCTGAGACATGATGACCACACCAAACACATGTCTGAGTGGTGTGTGTGTTCATGTATGTATGTGTGTATATGTATGTATGTATGTATGTATGTGTGCACACTGGGGAAGGCCTACTTTTAATTTTCAGTGCTAGAGAGCAAACCTAAGTTTCTAGCATCTCTGGAGTACTCCATCACTGAACCACTCACACCCTTTTTGCAGAGTTTTGCCAAATTGCACAGGCTGACCTTGAACTTGAGATCTTTCTGCCTCAGCATTTAGAGTAGCTGGCATTACAACTGCACAACCACCCAGGTGTCTTGCTTTTCTTAGTTAAATTTATTCTCTTTGAAAAAGAATTTTTGTTTGAGATCTTCATAAGTTACCTTCTGTAATAGCCATCCTTCGTTTTAATTGGAAAAATAGGTTTGTTTGATTGTTTGCTGGGCTGTGTGAGACCCTCTCTGAACAGCAGTGCCACACATCAGCAGCGCTCACAATGGAGTGTTCGAGGAGAGGTGTTCAAGGGAAACAGCTGTTCTTCTGTCCTCCAGAGCTCAGTGCTTATACATTCTGTGTGTTAGCTCTCCTGCCAGGAGTCTTGCCCTTAGATAGCATGGTTACAGCCATGCCAGCAGGCCTCCCTTTTTGCCATTATAGGGTGTTCATTTCGAATAGCACCTTGATGTCTGCAGTGTGATTTTTCTTACAGATTTGCATATATGTGGCCAAAGAACAATCATATGGTTTCTGAAAGCCTAGAAATGTACACTGGGATGTCTTCTCTGCCCCTTTATGGTTGTTGTTTTGTGAATTGCTACGCCTTGCTGAGGATCAAAACTAAGGCAATGTTTTAAACCTGTTCCTTTGACCTGCAAGTCTGTGCCAGTCTGAACTGCAAGCTTAGGTTCTAGATCAAGTATAAAAATTCTACAAAATTCAGTTTAAAGGGCAGAGCTATGACACAGCACATTTCCGGATCAAAGATCCAGGACACTGGGGCTAAAGCCATGGGAACATAAGACTGGGTGCTCGGCCAAACTGATCTCTGTGACTTGGCTTCATCATTCTTGAAACTGTCCCCCGAAATGGCTGCCGCATCTCTGACTCTCAGTTCCCAGACCTCACACAGCTCCTGTTTCTCCCAGCCTGGCAGGACATGGCTGCATTGCCCCAGTGGCTGCCACAGGCTAGATATTCTATGATTCTAACACACAGCTTCAGGATCCACAGGGCCACACTTCACATCTGTTGAATGCAGGCCACAGAATCCACATGCCAGCCCTACTCTCTCTTAGTCTTTTTTCTTCTGATGAAATTCCCTACTTAATCATGCATATTGTCCCCCTTTTCATCGTCAGTGTTGATCTGGGGGTACACAGATGTTCTCATGTGTGTAGCCTGTACAGTGTTCTGGGTTGTTCCCATACTCCGCAGCCACATGAGTTTTTAGCATTTGGGACTAGTTTCGGGCTGAGGTCTGATTGCTTAAATCCTTGACAGTGAGTCATTTATTGTCTAGTTTGTGTGTGTGTGTTTTATTAGATGCAGAGTTAGCTTGGACAAACACTAACAGACTAAGTTTCATAGTGTTTATATGCTGAAATGATAAATAAAACATGTCTGGTCTGTTTAGGTTTTTGGGGTGGGAGTGGGGTTAGGTCTGGGGTGCTGACTCCATTTGCCTGTCCCGGGTTTGGGGCTTACTGCTAAGCTTTCATCAGTGTGCTGGTGTACATGTTTGCCATCTTAGCAGCTCTGTGCCTCATGGGACCTCAAAGATCTGAGCTCCCTGCTTTTGGTAGACATTTTCCTCACCCATCAGGAAAGGCTTCCTCCCTGGCTAGCTCTCCTAGCACCCCTACCTCATCCCAATCCTCACCCAATGGGTTTTACTGCCTGGCTAGCATGCAAGGTTATTCCAACAAGCCCATCATACCCACCTATGGGAACTTTATGTGATTTCCAGGAGACTCCTTATTCTTTTGATGACGCTGAGTTTCATTTCCATAGCTTCATTGGCTACTCCATTTTCAGGTGCAGCTCCCACATCCTCCAGGCTATGAGCATGCATGACTAAGCCAATTCATCTGTATTTGCTCTGTTGCCTATTTAGCCAATTGTACTGTTTGGAGCTATGATGAAAAAGAGGTGATCTGAACCACAATACTTGGAATTATTTTCTTTTTATTATTTATTTTTATTCTGTGTGTATGGGTGTTTGGTCTCCATGCATGTCTGTGTGCCACATGCATGCCTGGTTCCCATAGACACCAGAAGAGGACATTGGATCCCCCAGGACTAGAAATACAGGAGCTGTACACTACCACGTGGGCGCTGGGGACTGAACCAGAGCCCTCTGGAAGAGCAGCGGTGCTAGCTCTCCAGACTCCTTTTTTCTGGTTTGGAAGGAGCTGGTGCTGGGCATGGCCTGTGTGGACTTGTGTACCAGATGAAATGCAGTGTGTGATGGTTGGCTTGCATGGCCACTTGGCTTCCTTCTCTCGGGTTTCCAGATAAATGCCTGTCAGATCCTTGTTTTCCAAGGAAAGAAGCCACTAAGCTTGACTCTTAGCATGCTTAGAAACCACACCATGGCTGACCTGTGAGGCCCTGCTGAAGGCATCTTTCATGGAATTTCAAACACATGATTTCATTAGATAAATGCATTGAGTTTTAAAATAAAAATCCCAAATAGCTATTTGTTTTAGCTATAGTTCAGAGCTAGTGGCCATGCCATGGTCCTGCAAAGAAATCACATTTGTAACTATTGTTTAAATCACCACCTGAATCAGCTTAAATTATTGCCTTTCTCTAAAATGCTTGCTATTTCTTAGAATAGGTAAGTAAGTAACTGGGGGAGGTAATACGATGGTGTGGGTGTTGTCAGGAGGGTCCCACGAAGCCCCACAATGGCAAGGCATCCAGGGAGCCCAGTGTTAACTGGCCACCCCAGAAGGGGTGCTGGGAGTTGGAGGGCCACAGCTCAAGCTGGTCCTGTTGGCCCTCCCTGCCATCCTGGAGACCTCCACTCTCAGTTGTCTTGATAATAAAACCTCATCTGCACAGGGCTATAAGTGTATTGTTTGCTCTAGGTCTCATGAGTAGGATTTTTACTTAATTTTTGTGAAAATAGCAAAAGCAAGCTTACTTTTTAAAAAAGGAAACACACTTAGCTATCTCTTTTTTTTATTCAAAGATGTAGCCTGTTGTTTATTTTGTTTAGTTCTAAAAGGTTGAACTTTAATTTAGTTTTTCTCAATTATTTTTTAATCTATTTATTAATTTAATCTCCTTACAGCCTACTCATAGCCCCTCCCTCCTCTCCTCCTCACGTCACCTTCATGTTCCCCTCCCTCCACTTCCCCCTCCTCTTTTTTCTCAGAGAAGGGAAGGCTGGCAAGAGGCATCAACCCACCCTGGCACCTCAAGTCACAGCAGGACTCTCCCACTGAGGCCTGACAAGGCAGCCTGGCTAGGGGGAAGGGATTCAAAGGGAAGCAACAGTCAGAGACAGCCCCCGGTCCCATTATTAGGGGACCCACATGATGACCAGGCTGCACATCTTCTACACGTGTGTAGGGGGTCTAGGTCCAGCCCACGCGTGCTCTTTGGTTGGTGGTTCAGTCTCTGTGAGTCCCCATGGGCCCAGGTTAGTTGACTCTGTAGATCTTGTGGTGTCCTTGACCCCTCTGGCTCCCACTATCCTTCCTCCCACTCTTCCACAGAACTGCCAGAGCTCAGCCTATTGTTTGAGTGTGGGTCTCTGCATCTGTTTCCATTTATGTATGTATTTTATGTATGGGTGCTCTGTTTTCATGAACATCAGAAGAGAGATTCAGGTCCCATTACAGATGGTTGTGAGCCACCGTGTGGGTTTTGGGAATTAAACTCAGGTCCTCTGGAACAGCACTCAAGTGCTCTTACCTGCTTAGCCATCTCTGTAGCCTCCTGTTGTTTTATTTATAATAACCAAATAAGAGTTGTCAGGAAAGGGTTGAGAAATATAATGGCAGATACCAAAAGACATCCAGTGCAATGGTGTCTTTGGAAGTGAGAGTAACTCAGCCTCAGACTATTTAAATAATGTTTCTGAAATTGTGTAGCACCGCTGATGATATAGGTCATGGTAGAGCAGGTGCCTAGCATGCAAATGGCCTACATTAATTGGTTAATTAATTATGCTTCAATTCCTCCTGTCATTGCTTCACAGGGCTAAGAACTTTTCCTGAGTTAGTCAGGAAATACTCCCAGTGATGATGTTTATAATTTTTAATCAGATTGATGAGAAATGGAATACATGCATTCGATTGGATCTCTTACTAAATATAACTCAATACCATTTGCTAAGAATTAATTTTTTTTTTTCAAAAGATTTTTTTTTCTAGAACAAGTCTTAACATGTAGATCCTTGCTACATCATTTCAATGGAGTGGTTTTGAAGGAAAATACTTTATGCCATACATTGTTTTCATTATCTTCTTAAATATTTTTCAGCTCCCATGGAAATCCTTGACCAGCATCATTGAATATTATTACATGTGGAAAACTACTGACAGATACGTGCAGCAGGTAACTTTCAGCCACCAGCACATCGAGTTGTAGTGAGCTTTCTGTCTGTGTCAGTGTTTGTAAGCAATGTCTGTTAGCAATGAACCTGTTTGATCTTTCCTAGACTGCTTTAAGTCCTGCGATTTCATGTTTTATTACTTTTAATATTTTCATCTTAATAGTTCACTGTTTTCAGCATTCATCTTTATGATGTGGCTAGAGAGGCATTGTGTCTCTTGCAAAAAGTGAAATACAGAACTGCAGTGAACCACCTGGACGATATATTATTATGATTGAAATGTGAACCTTGAGGCCATCAGCCTTATAAATTCAGATACTGATATGCTTTTCTAATACCTCCTACATGACATTTTGTGGACCTGTTCTATAAGCTGTAGCCCCCAACTCCATTTGGGTCCCCTGTCCCCATGCTAGGGTGCACACTTTGAGCCTTGTGTGTGATAGGTGGGCACCCTGCCACTAGGCTACACGCTCTGCCCTCCCCTGAGCTTTGACCTTAATCATAATGCCTTCATTGATATTTTGAGACAGGGCCTCACTGGCTAGCTTAGGCTGTCCCTAAGCTTGAGGTCCTCTTGATTCAGCCTCTAGAGTGCTAGCATCACAGGTGTTTGCCACCAAGCCTGGGCATTTAGTCTTTGTAGTTTGATGCTTTCTTCTCTAAAGTCATGCATAAGTCATTTAACTTTTGAGTTCTTCACAAATGTCCTAAATTCATGTAGCTGTTTGTTACTTATTTTGAAAAATCTACCTTTGGAGAAAGGCATATTTCTGTAATGATTCTTATAGTCACATGTCAGAGCAAGGGAAAGATTAAAAGCAGACGGCATTTGCCTAAATGTGCAAGCTATACAGTGGCAAGAACTGGATGCCACACAAATGCATTTTAAGGATCACTCTCAAGTGCCAGGCGTTGCCGTGGTCATGAATAGTGAATAGAAATCTACAAGGTGTTGAACAATTTCCAGTGTCAACACCATATGTAATTCAGAAAGTGAATATTTTAAACAACTGTGGTAGAAATGAAGGCCGTGCAGCCTGGAAACCTGTGCTGTTCAAGTTAAGAAGTGTCCCCAGAGAAGGCCCAGACAAGGCCCTAAAGACGGTTATCTGTGTTTAGAAGATGATTTTCCAAAAATGTTGACTCCATTCTAAGTTCCAGGTTGTCCTTGAATAGTTTGTTTTCATCCAGTTGGACACTGGAGGTGGGTTTGTAGTCCCTCCGGGCACAGTGACTGCCTTGTTCCCCCTCACTATTTGCTTTCATTTTTGTGGTGATCAGGGTCTAGATCTAATGATGGCTTCGCCTTTCTCCCTTTCCCCCTGCATTTGGCTCCTCGTTGACTTCAGTGCAGTGTTGAGTGAGTTCAGCCAAGGTTTAAAGTTACCACAGAGCCAGGTGCAGGCCACACCTGTGGCTCCTGCACTTGGGAGTGTGAGGCTGGGCAACACATAGTGAGTTCCAGGCCAGTCTCAGCTCCATAGCGAAACCCTGCTGGGAACTGACTGGCCAATAGTCACTGCATAGGGCCCATCATTAGAGGGAGCTGCAGTCACTTCCTCTGCATGAAGTTTAGAAACTATCTCTAATTTTTTTTTTCTAAAAGCAAAGGTTGAGTGTGTGTACACACACAAAAGGGTCGGGCAGTGTGTGTGCACATACTCATTCCAGAAAGACAAGAACTAAAGTAGGAAACTAAATTTGCAAAAATAAGAATGGTTATTGTCACTGTTCTCTGAGGGCTAGAAGTGAAGCTCAGTGGTAGCGGATGTGCTTAGCTTGTATGAAGGCCCAGGTACAATCACACATGTATGCATGCACACACACACGCACACACACACACACACATCCCAGAAAAGGCCTTTTTAGTTTTCTCATAGAAGATTGAGAAAATGCCAGACTATGGTAACATACACCTTTATTCCCAGCTCTCAGGAGGCAGAGACAGGTGGATCTCAGTGAGTTTAAGGACCGTCAGGGCTACACAGAGAAACCCTGTCTGGAAAAGGGGGGAAAAATGTATTGGGAAGTGAAGTTTTTCATTGCTTTAACTTGAAGCATTTTTATTTGAAATATTTTATATGTGCTTATAGTTCTGTAGTCCAGAAGGTAATGGCTTTCTTAAAAGTTATTGGAGCTTTAGAATGTGTCTGTGGAAAAAACTCTTAAGATAACGAATGGTGCTGTATCGTTTATCTTCTTGTGTTTCTGAGGCAATGAGATGTAAATAATTAGTATGCATTTCATGTGAACTGTTTTGTCCATTTTTTGAATTAGAAACGCCTAAAAGCAGCAGAAGCCGAGAGCAAGCTGAAGCAAGTTTATATCCCAACTTAGTAAGTAGCTGATGTCTTTTGAGAGCTTCTTTCTGCTTTAAATCTGTCATTCCAAACGTGTCATTTGTTCATGGTGACAAACCTGAATGTCTTTGTGTGTCCTACCTGGTTTTTGTCCTCAAAGCCCAAAAGTTGTTTTCTGTTGGCCCACTATGATGACTTTGGAAAGCAAAGGGAGAGGGTGAGAGGAACCTGAGTAGAACAACATGAGGGTACCAGGTGAATGCCCAGCTGCTTGTTCTTGTATTAAGCCACAGGGCAGGTGTCACATTCCCCAGTGACAGAAGGTAACTGCCTTACTGGGAGCAACTGTGTTTCATAGAGCCAGCATTTTCTGAGACCTCTGCATGGCAGCATGGGTGTCGTTACTGTGCGTCATCCCTTGAAGGCGTGTTGTCTGTGTGATGTGATGGTTTCACATTGTTTTCTTGGATGTGCTTTGTACATGAGAAGTAGGTTTGGGGTGTGTCCTATGTCTAGCATTCTCTCATGTAAACCTTTGGGTTTACAGGTCATTGTCATGTAAGAGCAGACGTCAGTTTCCTTCCATTCTATATGTTTTAAGTGCATCTCACTCTTCTGTCATTGAGGTCTTAGGTCTGGGTCCTCAAATCTACAACTTTTTCTCTACAGCCCCAAGATTTTTCAGGTTCTTTGAGCTAAACACAGCCATTGTATATAAATTTTTGTTTGCTGGATTTGGATATATTTTATAATAGATGTTTTTACATACAGGAGGCTTCATGGACAACTTTACCTCAAGGCATATAACTGGCTTACTTGTTTCTTGGTGTGTGTGTGTGTGTGTGTGTGTGTGTGTGTGTTTGGTTTGATTTAGTTTTTTGTTTTGTTTTGTTTTTGAGACAGGGTCTCACTATATAGCTGTGGCTGTCCTGGAACTCATTATGTAGACCAGGCTGGCCTCAAACTCGGAGATCTGGCTGGTTCTGCCTCCTGAGTGCTGGGGTTAAAGGTGTGTGCCACTATGCCTTGATTTGGTTTAGTTTTTAAAAACTGTAATTTACATATCCCGTAATTCTATTTCTTCTGCAGTGTTGTTGTGAGACCTTTTAAAATTATATATTTACTCTGTGAATTCAGAATGTGTGATCCCACAAGGAAAACACTGGTTGTGACTTGAGCTTCTCGGGGGGAAACAGCCTTCCCAGTGCCACAGTGCTGATATTCCAGAGAGAACGTTTGGCTGTTGCGACCCAGTGGCCCAGTGACCAATCTTATCCAGCAGCACGCAGTGGCATGGATTCACACAGTAGTAGTCTGGATAAAATCTCACTCGCCAACTGTTTCTGTAAATAAGTCTCATTGGAACATGGGCCTATTTGTTATATATTGTCCAAGCCTGCTTTTATCCTGCAAGCGCGGAATTTAGTGGTTGTGGCTCTGTTACCCACAAACCTAAACTTCTTTACTACCGAGCCCTTTACAAGCAAAGTTTTCTACATCTTTATTTAAGTGATCCTTGGAGATCAAACAATTTCTAATCATACTCATGAAAAAAATGTGTCTCCTTGGCGTTGTTTAAAAATAAGCTGACTTATAGAGTCATATGTAAATCTGAGTCCCTCAGTGAATTTCCAAGTTAATACTGAAATAGAGTGTTGTTGTTTTTTAATAGATTAAGAATTCTTCGTTTCTGTCATGCTTCGAGCCTGGCTGTCTCCTACAGTCAAAGCCTAGTGTTTGTAGTGGGAGTAGAAGGTTAAGAAGACATGCCGCTCTCCTGAGAACAATGACCAAGAAGATAGCTTTTTCGTGGGGGTGGGGTGAGCATTTTGTTCTGTGCAGTACCCCCAGAGGAGTTTCTGAGGAAGTGTGAGGCACTCAGCTGCAGGCGGTTGTGCTGAACCACGTGAGTTGAGACAGGGCCAAGCCCAGAAAAGATGGTGTGACTGGTGTGAAAAGAGTAGACAGCCAGCCACAGAGGCTGGGGAGTTGCAGTATGGGATGCCCAAGACAAAGAATGGAAGAATTTTAAAGACTTGTCATGGTTGCAATTTTTTTTTAAAGATTTTATTATTGATTTATTTTATGAGTGCTCTATCTGCATGTACACCTGCATGCCTGAGGAGGGCATCAGACCCCAGTATAGATGGTTGTGAGGCACTATGTGGTTGCTGGGAGTTGAACTCTGAACCTGTGGAAGAGCAGACAGTGCTCTTAACCGCTGAGCCATTTCTCCAGCGACCATGGTTGCATTTGGACCATGGATCCAGGAAGGAGTAGGGCATATATGGGGATACTTGTCATGGGTGCTCAGGAAGAGAGAGACCATCTTGACTTAGAAAGAGCTCTGAGGACGATGCTACATTAGGCAGTGACTGACTTTGATTGTCAAGGTTGAGTCCACAGTTAGGTGGATTACCCTGCCAGAAATGGTAGCATAATATTAGGTTAGGACATTTTTAGTTTGTTCTATCAAAACAGGGATAGTGGACTTGTGTGCAGTATATACTGGACATACTCAGGGGAAAGGTCTAGGCTAGAGACAATTGTGAACCTCACAGCACACAGTAATTCCACTTCAAATCATGGATTAGATCTGTGAGGGAGAGCAACCAGAAAGGCGCCTTGCAGTAGACCCTGAATGAACTCAGTGTTTATAGAGCATACTGTGTATGTTAGCTGCAGACAGATGACCCAGGGAGCCACGGGAGCTGAGAGGGCTCTGATGTGTTTTAAAAAGGAGGGGATGAGCATTATTAGATGCTGGTGGGGTGTAACCAGGAACTCAGCAATATGGAAGTCACTGTGATGTAGTGGAGTGGCAGAGTCAGGCTAACAGCAGAGGGAGACACTATCAAATGGGAAAAGATAAATAAATATATGAGCCTAAGAAGGGCCAGTGCTCAGTGGTTAA
The DNA here is from genome assembly GCF_907164565.1 of Psammomys obesus. Taxonomy (NCBI): domain Eukaryota; kingdom Metazoa; phylum Chordata; class Mammalia; order Rodentia; family Muridae; genus Psammomys; species Psammomys obesus. The sequence goes on from NW_026585644.1 coordinate 47,252,014, forward strand.
GAGCACTCACTGTTCTTGCAGAGGACCTGAGTTTGATTTGCAGCACCCACACAGTGGCTCACAACCATTCATAACTATTTACTATGTGTAAATAGTAATTTGAGGAGGGTTCAGAGAGGAGAATGACATGTATGTAATGCTCTAGGGCCAGAGATGGTGGGAGTGTGGAGCACAGATGAGGGCAGGGCTGATTAGAGGAAGGACATTCCCACGCAAGGTCTCCAAAAGCATTTCTTGGGGCCCACAATTGAATCTTTAGGTGGATATCCTCAGTGGTTCTCAGGTGTGTCGTCACTGTGGTTTTAAACAGTGGCTTATTCAGTCAGGCAGGGTTCTGGGCCCATCCAGAGATGTATTTGTTGTCTCTGTCCTTCCTTTCAAGTCACCACAACTGTTCATGGCATTGGCTCTTTTCTTTTAGAGTATATATAAATTTTATGTGTTTTGCTTACTTCTATGTGCATGCCTATTGCTCAGGGAGGTCAGAAGAGGGCATCAGATCTCCTGGAATTGGAGTTAGGAATGGTTGTGAGCTACTGTGTGGGTGCTGGGAATCAAACCCAGGTCCTCTGCTAGAACAGCAAGTGCGCTTAACCACTGAGCCATTGCTCCAACCCCACATTGGCTCTTCTTAGGCTCAAATATTTAGCACTGAGTTTAAATACCTACTTTCCCTATTTCTGGGAAGCTTTTGGCTTGACTTCAATAGGTGGGAACATCATTTTAACTGCTACAGATTTCTTTTCGATTGGAAATGATTCACTCTGGGAACCTTAGTTTCTCTGAACCACTTTTTTTCTTTAGTTTTCTTTTTGAGACACACCCTCGCCCTACATAGCCCTGGCTATCCTGGATCTCACAGAGATCTGCCTGCCTCTGCCTCCAGGGGAGTGCTGGGATTTAAGGCGTGCGCCACCATGTGTGGCCCCCTTCTTTTCTTTCTTTCTTTTTTTTTTTTTTTTTTTTGTTCTAAAAAGCAAAACAAACAAAACACGGATCATCTATCTATCTATCTATCTATCTATCTATCTATCTATCTATCTATCTATCTATCATCTATCTATGAGGCGATGTCTCATTATGTAACAGATGAAAAGTCCCCTAGAAGGAGGCTCTTCTGGGACAGATCTCTGTGTCTACTTAGGGAGCCTGTATTTTCTAAGTGATGTGTGCTGTGCATGCAGTTGTGCAGTGTCCTGGGGCTCTAAGCGGGGAGTTAGCTTTCTGTGAGCTGTGTTTACACAGCAATTGCCATGATACGCCTGGCTATATGTCTCAAAGAACTATGGCTGTGCTGACTGACAGGTTTGCATTTAGTCTTATCAGTGTTTATGATAAATTTGCATTTAGCCTTCTGACCTATGTCTTCTTTTTTCTCCTAAAAGTGTTTTCTTAAACAGAAGGAAAAAAAATCTAAAACACAAACTCAAAGGTTTTCTCATCTTAAATGCTAATCTGCCTCAAAAACTTCTGACATAATGTGAATTTTTATGGTGAGCCTAGGTTAGAGGCCCTCCCCTGTGGGTGTGGAGGGTGGCTCTGCAGAGCCCAGCTGCATCTTGGCTTCAGCCCATCCCCCTGGAGCAATGCAGAGGCCACAGCGTCACCGCCACCCAGGAGCAGTGCCAGGGCTTTCCCAGTCACACAGCACTGCCTTTAGCTTAGTATTCAATCAAAGACATTATTTTCTCAGGAAAATATATGATGATAAGGATAAAGTCTAGTGACGTCTATCTTTAAAAAGAATAGTGTGCTCTGAAGAAATCGCAGTGCTGTGAACACAGGAGACACACATCTGCCTTAGAGTGCCTGGCACAAGACACTGGCAGTTTTATAACTTTACTTTGTAAAAATGAGTGCCTTGGTTTTATTTCATTTTATTTATTTCTTCTCATCATTCTACTGGATATACCCACTTGTTTAAGTTCCTGGAATCATGTGTGCCAATGTATTTCTGTCTTTTGTGTGTGGGTGTGTGTTTCCTTAAGGTTTGTTGTTATTGTATACAAAGTCCTGGGTTCATCACAGCATCTTTGTACATACCTGTCATTATACTTCATTCTCATTTGCTCTCTTCTACTGGCCCCATACTTGGGATCATCTTAGCACCCTTCTTTTGCCACTCTGTTTCTTCTTCACTAAATATATTAATTGTTCATGTTTTAGGGAAGGTAAATTAGTAAGGAGGTGCCAGCTTTTTGCCTTGTCCTAAAAATTATTATTATTTTTTTATCATTTCACTTTACATTTCATTGAAAGCAGCAAACCAAATCCCAACCAAATATCCAGCAGCAATGGCAAGTCTGGCACTGTGAATGGAGCTGTGGGGACCCAGTTCCAGCCCCAGAGCGCCCTCCTTGGACGAGCCTGTGAGAGCTGCTATGGTAAGTTTGCTCAGGCGGAGCAGCGCCTGAGGTATGCTGTCCTGCACTGTGGGGCTGGTTGGTGAGAAGCATAGAAGCATACCACTACAGCTCAGAGGCTGGGCAGTGTCTCCTTAGAGTGAGTGGGTGCCGCCCCAGCCTCCAGCTAGGCGCAAGGGGGCATTCGCTGAGTACTCTTGCACCAAGGCGGGTGTGCGTTTCCTCTGTGGGCTCTGTGTTTGCTGGCAGTTTTGTCTTTTAACTGTGTGCAGTTATTTTAGCTTTTTCCAAACCACAGTACTGTGATACATACAAAATCCCCCTTTGGAGTCCTTCAATGTCCTCTGACAAATTAAATGTATCTGATACTTCTGGAGGAGAGGCAGATGTGTGGATAAACCAGTGCTTATAGGCTTCAGGCCCCCAGGGCACCCGGAGGGGAAATGCCATGTTATGATATTTGCCTTTGGCCTCAAGCCTTGCTGTGTGCGTCTCGGCTTGCAGGGCTCTACTGTGTGCTTTTGTTATATGGGCTGCTTAGATGACCTGGTCAGCAGTTGCCACCATATATGTTTATTTAAAAATCTCAAACAGCAGCAGAAGCCCTCATTCTGTTGTTGCTTGGGGTTGGGTTTTTGAGTCCGGGTTTCTCAAGAAACCCAGGCTGGCTTCTAACTCACCATCCCCCTGCCTCTGCTTTCTCTCTCGAGTTTGGATCATGTGGGTGGATGGATGTGTGTGCATGAGTCCTTGGTGTTCTTATTTGTGTTTAAACAAAGTCAACTTGTGGGCTAGAGAGCTGCCTCAGGGGTAAAGACCGTAGAAAAAAGTATCGCCAGGACCTGAGACCAAGTTCTCCCCACAAAGGAGATTTATTTGCCCCAGACAGACAGAGAGCAGGGAATAAGAGACAAACACTGGAGATAGAGGACAAGAGAGAAGGGGAAGGGAACAGAGAGAGGGATACTGGTTCTGGAGGGGGACAAAGGACTGCCTCTGGACAGAAAGGAAAAAGACATGGCACACAGGAAAAAGGCAGTTTATAAAGGCACAGGGGGAAACCCTGTGTTAGGATAAGGTGTTTAATTTTAATTGGGCACATTAATTACATGAATCAAGGAGGGCTTTTGATTGGTGGACTTCAATACTTTGATAGCTGGACTTTGTAGTCAGCCTCAGGAAGAGGAAGTGTCCAAATGAAGGACTAGACCTTGGTGGCTAGCTTGTGATCTACTGGGTTTTAGCAAGGCAGAGGGAATGAGGGAGAAGGACAGGCCTGCCAGGCCATGCAGGCCAAAGTCCTGTGAAAGAGCTCACACTGGCATTGCAGAGGACCCGAGTTTGGTTCCTGATACTCACATTAGCTGGCTCACAGCCAACTATAACTTTAGCTTCAGGAGATCCAACACCTTTGGCCTTCTGAGGCACTTGCATTCATACACACATGCAAGCAATTAAAACATTTTAACAAAATCTGTCTTAAAAGGTCAGCTTTATTGTTTAAGTTAAAAGAGGAGAGGTCGGGCCTCTCTTTGAAAGGAGTCTTCCAAGGGTGGTACTTGATGAATGTGGAAGAGTGGACCTTGGGTCTTTCCATGCCCACGCCAGCTTCTAGCACCAAGCTGTCCTCCATCTCTGATTTCACCCTTTGCATGCTGGCTTGTGAGGTTGTCAGGCAGCTCCCCGTGCCTGGTTTGCCCAGGTGGTAGTAGCCTACAGGCAAGGGAGGACTGCTCATGGACTTCCTGTAATAGCCTCTGCCTGCGTTTTTAACTGTTCGCTGCCACTGTTTCCAACTCTCTTTGACTCAGCCTCAGGAAGCTTTTTGTTGTAGGACAGCAGTGAACGCTGTGGAACCTGACACAGGCTGTGAAGCCATAAATCAGCTGGGATTAGGCCTTACTGAGCATGATGCCATATTAGCTACTCGTGTTCGTGATAGGGATTTACAGTCTTCAGAGTTTAGAAGAAATTCTAAACCTGAGTTTAGAAGAAATTCTAAAGTAAAGTTTTGTTTGCTGAGTAAAGGAACAACAGACAGATTTCTGGTTTTATTTGGCTCCTGTCTTATCAGCGAGTCACCTCTTGAGTACCTTAGCAATCCTTGTAAGAGCTCTTGAACCGTTCAGTTCAGGTTTAAAACCCTGCCAAGCAACTTAATGTTGTGGGGTCCACTTAAATCCAACATAAGCTAAGTGCCGGGTCAGTACAGATGACAAAAATTTATTGTAATCAAGCCACCACTGATCGATCAGGGCCGCAGAACAGACTCAGGAGCTGAGCTGCCACCCTGAAGCCATGTTGTACAGCATATTTAAAGGATGAAACCATAAAGCAAGGGGGAGTGCTGGGTGGGCTGTAGCATTGTCCAATCATATTTTGATGTAAGGGGTTGAGCAAGGGCGTTTCCATCAATCAGGATAGGAGTAGGTTCCTGGGCCTGGGAACATGAACTTTGTTTGACCCTGCCAGCAAGATGGAGAAGTTGTGCTTGAAATGGCTGGACTCGGGCAACTGTCTCCTTACAAGTTGTCCCTGAGAAGGCTGGACCCAGACAACTGTCTCCTTACAGCAGAAGCTGTTCAGCTATTGGGAAGTCCCCAGTTCCCCTAGGGCCTGGGCCCTTGAACTTAGTTTCTCCCTATGATGAAATGGAAATGGAAATGAAAATGAAATCGTAGTGCTTAGAACAAGTTTCTTTTGCTTGTTCCCAGCACTTAATAATAATACTATCCTTCGGAAGACTTAGTTCTAAACATGTACATAATGAAATCACTTTTAATTAACAACAAAATCTCAGCAGCCAGAGGCATAAATCAAGATTTGTCCTCCAGCGGCTTCTGTTAATAGACATGACAAACACTTGATGTGTTGCAGAGACAATGTATTCAGAGTACTGAAAAATGCATGTATGTGCTGTACTTTCCTGGGTGGCCTGCAACCTTGGGAGAGAAGATAACAGTATACCAGCTGTGGCCTCGGGCTGTCTCTGAGGGGTGGTTATATTTGAGATCATGGATTTCACAGCATCCCTCTCCCTCTGTCCTTAGCCACACAGTCTCACCAGTGGTATTCCTGGGGCCCACCTAATATGCAGTGCAGACTGTGTGCGACCTGCTGGCTGTACTGGAAGAAATACGGAGGTCTGAAAATGCCCACCCAGTCAGATGAGGAGAAGTCTCCCAGCCCCACTGCAGAGGTATGAGAGCAGAGCTGCAGGCTGACACTACCTCCTTTCTCAGTTACAGCTTCTTCCTTGGAAACAGGAACACCACACACTACAACTTACAAATGAACAAAGCTGGGTTTTACCATTAAACATAGCGCTGTGTACTCATAGTGGGTGTGGACATGGAAGCTGGGACAAGGCAGAGTTTTCAGATACTCAAAATATTGGTCTTTTGAGATTATTCAGAAAAAAGAATAATGTGTGTGGGAGGTATTTCCCTGAGTAGAGAGCTTACAAATAGTCTTGTTTTTAAAAACAATTTGTAACCTTTAGACACTATTTTATTACAGAAAATAACAAACACGAATTAAACATTTTCTCTCCTTGGCTATTGTGGAGGGACAAGAAGGGCCCAGTGAACAGTAGTTGAATGATGACCTTGGAAAATCTGCATAGACTGAGTATGTCAAGGTCCAGCGTCTACCAAAGGGACACAAGTTTCTGTCAGAGCTGATGGTATCTCAATACTCCTCACAATAAATTAACCACCGGCAGGGCCGCTCTGACAGCTTCCTACCGATGGTGCATATGATCTGGGTTGAATTCCATCCCTGCCCTGCAGCATTCCAACCTTCTTACCAAAAGCGTGCACTGCCTTTCCTTCAGGGGGCAGGTCCCTGAGTTACAGATGCTTCCGAGCGGCCGTGCGCTTTGGCCAGTTCTCCTCTGTGAATTCTGTTGTTTTCCGAAATTGCAGGACCCACGCGTGAGAAGCCACCTGTCCCGACAGGCCATGCAGGGCATGCCGGTCCGGAACACTGGAAGCCCAAAGTCTGCAGTGAAGACTCGCCAAGCTTTCTTCCTTCATACTACATATTTCACAAAAATTGCTCGTCAGGTCTGCAAAAACACCCTGCGGCTGCGGCAGGCAGCAAGACGGCCATTTGTTGCTATTAATTATGCTGCCATTAGGGCAGAATGTAAGACGCTTTTCAATTCTTAACCTTATATGTTCCGCTCCTCACCATCCTCTCTTTCCCTCGCTCTCTCTTTTTGTTTGTTTGTTTGCAATAAACATAAGTTCTTATGTACAGCCTTTGTTTTTTTTTTAAACATTGTTCTTGTCTGCTGCCATTTATATCATGCCATCCTGAGAAACAACATTGAAATCCCTGTAAAATTTCAGAGTAGAACTAGCTAGAAGGTGGGGGAGGTGACCTCACCCAGTGGGCTTTTGTGACACAATTGCCCAGAGGGACCTTAACCGAAGCACTTCTGCCCATTTGCTTCTGTGGCAGTGTAAACCCAAAGGATGATAAAACTTCCTAACAAGACAGCAAACCAGTCTTAAGTGTTCATTAGGTTTTAATAAAATTTACTAATTTACACTAGTTAGGAATTGTATGTCTTAGCAAGCCTCTCTCATCTTCCCAGGAACCTTTTACAGTCATCATACAGGCTGCAGAAAGCACAGTGCTTCATAACTAATCCCATATTTGTTAGACAGTCTAATAAATTGTAATTACGTTTAAGAATCCTTTCTAAGGAAACTCCCTGAGCGTCTGCATTCAGTTTTTACACGTTGGCACCTGTCGTGGTTGAACAGTGTCTTTGTCTGATTTGGTTTCCATTTCATAATCATACACTATCACTTATTGTCTCTGCGACTCACCACTCTTGTTTCCAACACAGTCGGTCTTGCTTATGCTTCTTTTGTTGCTGTTGCTGGAACAAAGGTTATCTGTGCCATTGACCTGTGGGCTCTTTTTCTATTGACACATACCTGAAAAAGTACATGAGGCTTGTGTTAGATGTGAAGCCATACTTGATGGTAGAGCCATATAGTTAGTCCCTAAAGGATTGGGAAAAAAAAAAAAAATGGCTCTTGCTTCACAAATAGGAAATCTTAAAGATATTCAGGTGCTTTTTTTGTTTGTTTTTGTTTCTTGAGACAGGGTTTCTCTGTGTAGTCTTGGCTGTCCTAGAACTGTTCGGGTCAGGTGCTTTTTTTTGAAATAAAACATTGATCATGGGGCTGGAGGGATGGCTCAGAGGTTAAGAGCACTGGCTGCTCTTCCAAAGGTCCTGAGTTCAATTCCCAGCAAGCAGATGGTGGCTCATAACCATCTATAGTGAGATCTTGTGCCTTCTTCTGGCGTGCAGGCACACATGTAGGCAGAACACTGTATAAATAATAAACAAATATTTAAAACAATTGATTATGACTCAGGGTGTGGTGGCATGTGTGTTGCCTGCAATCCTGGGGAGGCAGGGATAGGAGAATCAGGAGTTAAAAGTCATCCTCAGCTGCACAGGGGATTCAAGATCAGCCTGGATGACATGAGACCTTGTCTCAGAAAACCAAAAACATAAAAAGCGTATTTTATGAGGTGTCCACTTTGATTTGAAGAGGATGTTCATAAAAGAAATGATGACTGGAAAAGAACTGATTTCTAAAGATAATTTTCAGAGAAAATTGCAAGTTGAAAGGTTTTTAAGCTTAAAGGCAAAAAGCCCGTAAGAAGAGTGAAAATCAGTGTCCACCACGGAGGGAGTCGGCTGTGTTATGATACTGTTTTTGAAAGTTTAGGCTTAGCTTAGCTTCTGTCCTGGCATTTCTGAGTTTAGGGATTTGCTGTTTTTTTTTTTTTTTTTTCCACCCATTTTAAGGGACTAGAAAATAAATAACATCTACCCAAACTGTTTAGTTGTTTTAAAACACATATATTTCTATGTAATTTCTTGGGGTGGGTGGGTGGGAATAATTTAAACATTTGAGATGGAAAATAATGATTTGCTGGTGACTGGTGTCATGTTTGTTTCCAGTGAATGGAAGAGAAGCCATCACCAAATGTACTGGTGGCTGCGAGGGCTGCTTTTGCCTTTGGCTCTTTGTTGATTTTCAATTTATTTGCACATCGTCTTTGTTCTGATTACTCTTGAGTGAAGTGTTTTTGTGTCACTCCATTCTAATCTTTTGTCAGTTGAAGGCCCATGCTACTAAAAATAGATTTAGGGTTAAATTGTCTATATCCTATTTGCTCAAGTACATGGAAAATAATAATGAAAGAACAGTTTGTTTGTTGTGATGAAATTCCAAAAAAAACCTTATTATTTTCTTCTACTTTGTGTTTATCTTTATCAAAGTACATAGAGAACCAGACTTTCAGAACAATTTTACCTTATGACCTAAAATTTCAGTGTTGCTCACTATGTACTTACTGAACTTTTCCTGGCCTCTGAGTTTTACATCACCCTTTCACTTATATTTGTTCTTTGTTACAACCTCTTCAGGAGATGCTTTTATCTCAGCTCTGTGGTGCGATTAACTGTGAGTAACCTAACATCATAGGCAACTGAGTCTCTGATCCACTGCAAATGAATAGCCCTTTGTGTGCGCGTGGGCCTGTGTGTGTGTGTGTGTGTGTGTGTGTGTGTGTGTGTGCAAGTGTGTGTTTCTCCATAAGCTTATCTTGGTTTCTCAAAGGCATTGTTGACTGCCCCCTCTCTATTAGGCACAAGGGTTACAGATATAGTACTGATGTACTTTCAGAGAAGGCGGAAGCTTGTAATTCTAAAGATATTGAAGAGTGGAGGTCTGGTGGATACATTTGGAATAACCAGTTCATAAAGGGAGGTAGTATTCTCTGCGCAGCCAGTGTTGTAGCAATTACAGGGCGCTAGGGAACGGAAGAGGGAAGACCCTGAGCTTGCAGGCCCCAGGAGAGCATGACCCAGCGCCTAAGAACTTGACTCGGTAGGTAACCCGTTTTAAGAGCACATTTCTGATTGGCTATGGAAGTACTCATCAGCCTTTCATGCTCATTAGAGAACACGTACTAGGCTTGCAATATTGTAAATGGGGCATTTTGCAAGAAGTAATTGTAGCTCTGGGAAGGGAAGTAGGAGGCTATGAAAAATGGGATGAGATTTTTTTTTTCCATTGTTCATCTTTTATAAGAATGTATTTCTTACTAGATAGATAGATGGATAAATAGACAGACCTCCAGCAGGTGCCTGTAATGTCAGCACTCAGGAAGCAGAGGCAGAAGGATTGCCACTCCTTTGAGGCCAGCCTGGGCTACATAGTGAGTTTAATACCAGACCCTATCTCAAACACAAGCATATAGGATACATAGGTGATACGTACACAACAAAACTTTTAAAACCCGAGCACGGATAGTTAACATTCAGAATGCTCACACTGAAGCTAACTTAAGGGGCACAGAGCATTTCAGAGACAGCTACACTCCCTAGCAGCAGGGCAGGCCAGTATTTGCCTGCCACCTGGTCAGTTTACAGAGGTGACTGAGTAGTCCTGAGTTCACAGGCCAGCTATAATCCCATCGTGAAGTTACTTTGTGTCTCTAGAAGAGATTTTTGCTCTTTGAAGATGTGAATTCATCTTTGCAAGTGTCCAAGACCCCATTTCTTGAGATATTTGTCACATGTTTTTTAGATTTCTTTCTTTTTAATTGAGACAGGGTTTTTCTGTGTATAGTCTTGGCTGTCCTGGCCAGTTTAGCCGGCCTTGAACTCACAGAGATCTGCCTGCCTCTGCCTCCCAAGTGCTGGGATCAAAGGTGTGCACCACCATGCCAGGCTTGTTTTCTAGATTTCTCAACAAGAGTTACTGTTACAAGTCGCACACACTTTCCTGAAGCGGAGAGTGGTAAAGCGGCAGGAGAGAACCATCTAGGCCCACTTCTCTGCCGGTTTTGACAGTGTTTGTCTTTAATAGGAATTTGTTCTTCGATGGTTACTTAAATGTATTTTTTTTAATTTATTATTTTATGTGTTTGAGTATTTTTCCTACATGTATGTATGTGTACCACATGGAAGTCAAAAGAGGGGATCAGATACCTTGGGCCTAGAGTTACAGGTGGTTGTGAGCAACAGTGTGGGTGCTGGGAACTGGACCTGGGTCTTCTGCTAGAGTAACAAGTGCTTAGAACTGCTGTGCCAGAAGACCTGTAACTTGTGCACTTGTAACTGCTCTGCCCCTTACATTTTTTTTCTTTTAAGTTACGCAGTGGTTTCAAATCTCAAAACCTTTTTTCTTCCTGATAGAGGGTCTTCAGAGGCAACAATTGTCAACATGCATTTTAAATTTTAATAGCCCCTGCCCAGGTGTCCTCTGAAAACCCAGTTTATACTCACAGCTACTATCTAATTCAACTCTCAAGAATCTTGGCAGAGGCGTTACCCATCTTTGACACCCTTAACCAGTTGATGGATGGGGCATAGCTAGCTTCCATTTGGTATTGCTAGTAACACAGAAATCCTTGCAAAGATTTAAAGGTGGTTTGTATTTTCTTTCCGCTGTGATGCCAATATCTCCCTCCCATTTTGTCTTTGACTTTGCCTCTGTTCTATTTTCTAAACTTTTTTTTTTCTTTTTGAGACAGGGCCTATGTAGACCACGCTGACCTTGAACTCACAAAGATCTGCCCACCTCTGCCTCCCAAGGACTTGAATTAAAGGCTTACGCCACCACACCAGGCTAAAGGTTTCTATTAAGAACTGTTTTCCAGCACCTGAATCCTATGTTTTGGTCCTATTAATGATTCTGTTTGTCAGAGATCTCGAAAGCCCATGTCAGTTTTTTTTTTTTTTTTTTTTTGAGAATTTTACTGTGTGTGTGTGTGGTTGCTCGTGTGGAGAGTGAGGTGCTGACTTGCACGTGCCAGCTCATATCTGTGGAGGTCAAAGGACAGCTGCCAGCCCTTCCTTATCTCCTCGGAGACAGCATTTCATAAACCAGGCTAGGGAGCCCATGAGCTTCTGGACATTCCTCTTCCTTTATCTCCCATCTCCCCCGAGGGGCACACTTGGATTACAGAATCTAAATTTCAGGTTGTCAAACTTGTGGGCCAAGCACTTTTACCCAGTGAGCCACCTTCCCAGCCCTTGTTTGTGCATTTTAATTAATCGTGTATATTTTGCAGCTTTTCTCTTTTATTATAATCTCTCTCTACCCCCAGTAGGTATTTCCAGAACATTAGAGAAAAGGTCAGAGATTGGTATCAAAGTGTCAGTATTCTGTGTTTGCCTCAAAGGACTATACGCCCTGCTGTAAATGAGCCTCATGCCCAGCCAGTGACTTGACACGCTGCTGTCCTCCCTGGGCAGTTTTTGTCCCCTGTGGCTTCTGTAGCAGCCCTCATTTGCCTCTCTCATCCACACATGTATAACTGCCCCCTCTGTTGAGCTAGAGGTGAGTCATGTGGGGGAGCGAGGACTAGCAAGCGGCACAAAGCTTGGTGTCACCTGTAAACCAGGATTGCAGCAGTGTGGGTCAGAGGATCCCTAGATGTTCCTGTGAAGAGAATGTGTTCTCCCTACTGAATGGCTTCCATTTTTCTTACGTTAAAGCCAGGCCAGGCCAACTTAGCACGTATCATCCTAATTTCTTTATATATTGACAGATAGCTCTCCACACCAACTACTTCCGTTAAAATAGACTTACTGGTGAAATATAGGTCCTGCCAGAGACTTTGGATCTCCAGGGGATAGTTGTAAAATTTCCCCGGGAATACCACATAGTTGGTAGTCTGAGAAATCAGAGGAAATTTGCTGTAGTCCCAAGTGAAACCCGATTGGTACTGTGCTAATGACCATCTTTGAGGGATGCTGGCTCTTGTCAAAGTGATGTAACATCCTGGTGACCATTGGTTGTAGCCACTTTGACAGCTTTCCTGGAGTTCTTGCAGGCTAAACGGCAAAGTTTATCTTGTTACTAGGACTGTGAACAGTGCCTTTGTCCAAAATGCTGAGGAATTTACCAAGATAATTCACTCAAGGTACTTGAATTTATGGAGAAGAAAGCAAAAACAACAGTGTTTCATCTTGTCCCTTTTCCAAACATGACGAATCTTAGGCAAAGTAGGCATAGGGAGAAGGAAGTTTGGTGTTGATGCTTGGTGGCTTGACCAGTGTTTGGGCCACTTCTGATCTTTCTTTAGATTGTATTTCTAAACATGTTTGTCAAATATGTGCTTAATTCTGCCTCTGTCTTCATTATTGTTCAGAAACAGGTGAGAAGCTCCACAACTCAGTAACTCTTCCTGAGATTAGCGGAGTGAAGGGGGAGAATGGGATCATTTAGAGTTGTCAGTGGTTGCATAATAGGGAAACGGCCTGGGCCACTGACTCAGGTTCCTCGTTTCCAAGCTCTCTGCAGCATCTACTTTGTCTATTTTAATGTTTTGTTTTGTTTTTTTTTTTTAAACGCTATTCCCACCATCTGTCTAATAGTTAAAAAAATAAAAAAAAAACATTTCTTTGATGAAAAAGTACTAGTGCTCATGACAAAGTCAATCTCTAAGTAATTTGAGGTTCCAAACTGAATTGTATGTTTTGGCCACTAAATGCAAAGAACACCTGTGGATGTTCAAATTCCATATTGTGTGCCTAGGAGTAGTCTCACTTGTAAAAAGAAAAGATCCCTGCTAGGATCAGAAAAACCCTAAGGATACATTTGTCACACATTTGGAGATGGGGCAGAGCATAAACATAATAGCTCTACATCAGCTGAAGCAACTGGCGAGGTTTATGACAATGTCTGACTTCAAAAACTTTCCATATGCTTTTTTTTTTCCCTTCAAACTATTTTGACCTCAGCTCTTTGGTGCGGTGCCGTTACACTGCCTCTATCATGATGACAGTGCCTTTAAAGTGTGGTGTTTATGCTGTACGTTTTATTTCTTTTTCTGAAATATTCTATGATAGGGTATGAAGGGATGAAAACTTAGTGGTCAGTGTCCACCCTCACAGTGCATAGGGACCTTTAAAGCCTCAGCCCATGTCTCATTGTAGGAGATAAGGAAAAGAGGACCGTGACAGAACCAAGTGGCTTTGCCAGGCTACCATCTAATGGAACTGAGTTTTGTTAAGATAGGTCAGGGCTTCTCAGTGCAACTCACTCCAGCTCAGCTGAGGACGGCTGAAGGTGTTGCCTTGGCAACTGTTGTGGGTTTTGTTTTTGTTTTTCAAGCCATATTAGCCGTACATTAGGATTGGTCCCACCCTGAGTGTTTTTCTCTCATAACGTACAAAGGTCACACCTAGAAAGGAAGCCTGTTGCCCTCACTTTTCAGGTGAACACACGTGGTGTGTGTGTGAAACCTCCACTCACATGGCTTTAGTGTGAGTGTTGGTGCGAGGCCCTCATTCAGTACAGGGATCTGAAGCTCAAAATAGTTTTCTCCAACCCAGAGGAAGGAGTGGAATGTGGTGGGCATTCTGCATTTTTTTCTGCCTGCACCTTTTATTTCTGTGGTGTGTGTTAAAGATACAAGAAACAGCCTCACTGTTGTCTCCATGTTTCTTTCTCTCCTCAGATGCAGACAGGCATGCCGAACTTTCTGGGAGCCCGCTGAAAAGCAAAAGCACTAGGAAACCTTTGTCATGTATCATTGGGTATTTAGGTGGGTATCTTCTAACACAGGAAGAGCTCAAGAGACACCTTTTATATGTGGTAGGCCTCTCGCTATTATAGATGCTGCATCCTTGAACTGCATTCAAGTCCTTCAGATAGACAAAATTGGGTATCTTTATAGTTTGATTTTAACTTAGAAACTCTTATTATCAATGCACAGAGTTAAGTATGTGTGTTTACTTCTTCTAAAGTTCATTGAATTAAACTGTGTGTTGCTTGTAATAGACACAGGCTAAGAAAAAAGGAAAGTCACATATGGTGGCTCCTGCCTATAATCCCAGGATTTGGGAAGTTGGAGCAGGAAGATTGCTGTAAGCTCAATCATCTTGGCCACCTAGCATGATCCTTTCTGAAAACAAGAACAGCAAATATCAAACTAACGGGGGGTGGGGGGAGCTTTTTGTTTTGGGGCTATAAAATGTTTATTATTAGTCCTAAGATTATTGCGGTGGTATTATTTAACCCACTATCACAAATAATAAGACACAGATACCTGTTAGATTTATAATTGCCTTATTTACCTCGGGTGGGGCAGATAGTTCACTTATGCTGACTCACTGTCCTTACCATCCATCCTCCAGCCCCCGTCCAATGCCATCGGCCTTAATCCTCCTTCTCTGGCCTACCTTCCATATATCATCTCATGGTACTAGCTTTTTTTCTCCATCTGCACCTTTTCAGGCCATTATTGGAGTCCTTCCTCTTGGCCCATGTGGTTCTTTCTCCATGCTAACCCATCGGGGTGTCCTCTTTCCTCCTGTCTGATGGCTATGATTCTTTCTTGAACCCCAAAGCCCCCCCC
>NW_026585644.1:47266797-47411737 GCF_907164565.1 Psammomys obesus
GGGGGCATGGGCCTGTGAAGGCAGAGGCAGGAGAGTTTATGGCCAGTCTGCATTCACTACATGGTGAGACCATGTCTTGGAAAGCTAACTTCAGTGTGTTGGGAAGAGTTATGTGGGGAAAATACTCTCCAGTCAAGATTCCTGGATTTAGAGACAAGGCAGCTGGTGCCAGAGACTTGAGCCCTTATAACGCATACAGGCAGGTGAGACCTATGGGCATGACTCCTAGTCGCCTGCCCTCTGGAGGCTGTCTGAAGAGCTCAAGGAGTTTTCTCCTGTGGTCCTGGCACCCTCTCTCCCACTCCCATCTCAAATCACCCCCTCTAGTTTTCTCCCTGAGAGCCTTAGTTTCTTTGGGACCGGAGCTATTTGTGTTCCCTTTATGAGGTACCAGCTTTCCCCGGAGGCAGTGAGGGTCCCCACTGTCTGTCTGTATGCATGTATACACAGTGGCTGATCCCCACTATCTGCTGAGCTAATGAAACAGCAGGTACACAGGGGGACTGGGGGAAGAAAAGGAAGCTGGGCTCTGAGCAGCGACTCTGCTGCTCACACAGGGATCACCAGGGACCTCTGCCTGAGACTCAGGGTGTCTCAGTCACTTTTCTGTCGCCATGAATCATTTAATCGGGGGCTGGCTAACAGTTTCAGGGCTTAGTCCATTGTCATCATGGCAGGAGACATGGTGCTGGAGCAGAGGCTGAGAGTTCCATCGTGATCGATAGGCAGAGAAAGAGACTCTGGGTTTGACATGAACCTCTGAACCCTCCAAGCCTACTCCCAGTGACACTTCCTCCAACAAGGCCACCCGTCCTAACCCTGAAATGCTGAAGGACTGAGCATTCAAATACATAAGCCTATGGGGGTCATTTTTATTCAAAACACCACACAGGGCAGATTGCCCAAATGTTAGTCAATTTGAGAAGACATTGTAAGCGGCTTCGCCACTTTTTTATTTACCAGGAAATGTGCCCCTTCCAAATCGAGAAGAAAATATTCCCTACCCTCCATGCATTTACTTTCCCACCCACTTCCAACTACAGAGGGGAACTGTTTCCAAAGGACCTGTGGATGCCACCATTTCCCCTGGCCTTCCCCACTCATACTCCCTCCAGATGCGGGCATGCCGCACTCCACTCCGAATTTCACAGTGACCTGCTTGAGGCCTGATGGATCAGTAGGGTGCTGGCCATCCCTTCCCGGTGTTTGTCTCCTAAGTTTACAAAACCATCTGGAGACTCCTTTGGCTCTTTTACGGTCAGGTAACATTCCAACATTCCTGTTTTGTTTTGTTTTGTTTTTGTTTTCTTGAGACAAGGTTTCTCTGTGTAGCCCTGACTGTCCTGGAATTCTCTCTGTAGATCAGGTAAGCCTCTCCCTCGGAGACCCACAGGCCTCTCTGCCTTGGGAGAACCCACCTCACTTTGTTTGTTTGTTCGGTTTTGAAACATGATCTCATACTGCATGTAGCTCAGGCTGGCATGGAACAGCGGTGCTTCTGGCCTGGAATTCACTTCAGTTCCTTCAGTCTTGCCAGTATTACAGGTAGGAAGCAGCGCATAGGGCTGGCCTTTCCGCTCTCTGAAAACACCTTCACCATCCCTGTCATGTGAGAATCTGGTACGTCCACACTGCCAATCTGACCGCCAACACCTCTTCTGCTTAAATGTCAAGGCTTTCTGGAGCTGCTCCACCATGCTACTGTTTAACATTTGTCACCATCCACCCTTGGCTGGCTGAGGGTACCAACCCCACACGACCCCGTGCATCTAGTGTCCTGGCAAATCAATCAATCAATCAATCAATCAATCAATCAATCTCAATTTTTTTTTTTGAAACAAGAAAATAATTCATAGTAATACAAAGGATGTAACAAAAAGCACAGCATGGATTCTATTCATTTTTACCCCACTTCAGTAGTAAAGGATTTTACACTTTATTAGCATTTACTCATTGTATAAAGTGACGGGTTTCGCGTTGTTAATTAAAGTATATCGGGTACTTTGACCATATTCCCCTTTAACCACCCTGTCCCATTTGTCTCCTTCTTCTCAAGTAGCCTTCTTGCCTTTTTTTTTTTTTTTTTCCTTTTTAAAGATGTTTATTTTTAAAATTATGTGTATATGTGTGTCTGTGCTTGCGGCAGATCCCCCTGGAACTGGAGTTAAGAAGGACTGTGAGCCAAACCCAACCCGCGTTCTGGGCAAGGGCAGTACTCTTAACCTCGGAGCCATCTCGCCAGTCCCTCCCGCTGGATTTTCCTAACGCAGTGTTTTTAAGTTCCCTAACGAGGAAAGGGGACTCAGGAAGGGCGTGTGGCCCACAGGTCCTAACTTGGGCCTGGTCCAGTGTTCGGATTTTCTTGTTTGAAGAAAGAAATATTGCGAGTTTTCTAGCTCCTCTGGTTTTAAACGTTCAAAACTTTCAAGCTGGAAGGAAAGGAAACACCTGCAGCTTGCTCCGGGCGCCATCGGAAGGGCGGGTCGGGGATCCGGGTTCGCTGCCCGGAGGGGACGGCAGCCGCGGGGTCGCTCGGCCCGCCCCTGCCAGGCCGGTCTGCGCATGCGGGGAGCTGGGCGTCCGCCGCGAAGCCCCGCTGAGGAAGCCGCTTAGCACGCAGGCTCAGCCGAGCGAGCCGGTCCCCGTAGAGTTCCTCCCGGTTCCCAGACGCCGACTCGTAGCCCGGAGTCCGGTCCGAGGCTGGGGGAGGCCGGGATCCCAGCGAGGCCCGCGGGCGGCTGTTGCGCATGCTCCACCGGCGCCTTCTCAGGCCTGATAGAGCCTTCGCGAGGACGCCACAGCGGAGCTCCAGTGGCGCAATCGGTTAGCGCGCGGTACTTATACAGCAGTACATGCAGAGCGATGCCGAGGTTGTGAGTTCGAGCCTCACCTGGAGCACGAGCCTTTTGGAGCTAAGGTTTACCGTTCTTTTATATTTGTACAGGAGGGAATTAGGTTCCCTGTAGTCTCCCCGCTTCCCGTCTCCCGGCGAGGCGAGCGGAAAACAGTTGGTTGTGAAGCTTTAGCACTTGTTTTCCCGAGCTGCTTTGTAGCCACTGCGCAGTATCCAGCAGTGGAACCCAGACGACCGCCTACTGCCCTTCCAGGTCCTTACGCGGCTGTTTAAACGGCGTCCAGGGCCGAGGATGCAGACCGAGGTTCCCGGGCCTCTGATGCTGGGCTGCTACCTGCGGGCGCGGAGGAGGCCGCGGGTCCCCGCCGCTTCCCGGGCCGGAGCCCGGATCCAACGCACTGCTTCCGGGTGGCCCTCAGGACCAGATGGACCATCAGTGTGGGACCCTGGGTGAGGGGCCTTCTCCACTCCCCCCCTCCCCCGTCTGCAGCGCCCCCGCCCGCGCCCGGCCTTTGGGGGTCGAGTCTCTGAGAAATTTCCATTCTCCCTTCCTAAGGCCCTGCTGTATGGAATGGTGGCTCCCAAAGGAGGCCTCTTCCTTCTCAGCCACCCTAGCCCGGGATCCAGCATACAGGGCATGTCAGGGAGTCCCTTCACCTCACCTGATCCTCGTGCTCAGCCACACCGGCTCCCTGACTCAGGCCCAGCTTAGTTCCTCATAAGAAGTCCATCCCCAAGCCTGGAAACAAACGTGAGCTCTGTGAAAGATAAAATGAAAAGTTTGCTTATTTAAACGAGCAGACGAACGGGCTGAAGAAATGACTCGGTGTTTTAAAGTGGGCGCTGCTCTTGCCAGAGAACCGTGAATTCCGTTCTCAGCAGCCACCTGTGGCAGCTCGCAACCCCCTGTAACTCGGCTCCCGGAGGACCTGCTGCTACCTGACCTTCTTAGATACCAGCACTCAAGAGCAAGGGCACACATGCACACAGCTAGAAATAAATCCTTAAGTGAAAAAAAAATAGATAATAGAGATGCATGCTACCCAACGCGCCTAGAGCCTAGATGACAGCTGAGGACAGTCAGCTTCTCTTTCCTACTCACGTGGGTTCTGAGGATGGAATTCAGGTCCTCAGGTGTGCACAGAAATGCTTTTACTAGCTAGGTAAGCCCTCTCTCGGGCCACAAAACCCTCACTATGTTTCTTTAGTGAGTAAACAATATTCCAACATACAGATTGCTTTCATTGCTGAAAAAAAAGAGGTTAAAGAAACAAACAAAACAAAATTTCCAAGACAAAATTTGCTGAAAAATCTCTTTTCAAAAGAGAATTGATTAAAATGTACAGGACATTAAAAGTGATCAGATTTGCCCAGTGTTGGCCAAGTTTCTGACCCTCAGCCATTACTCACTTAACAGGTGTTACTTATGGCTTGGGTTTGAAATATCTCTCCAAAGCCATCTGGTTTGGAGAGAAGTGATTGGGTGAGGGGGTCTCAGATATCTTAGTTGAACTGCTGGGAAGAAGGGAAGGTATGATAAGGTGAGACCCAGCTGAGGAGGGGGTCACTGGTGGTGTGTCCTTCTGCACTTCTGCTTGTCCCCCAACTTTCCCCTCTCTCTGATTCCCAGCCACCATGAGCTGAGCACCCTTCTCTACCACAGGCTGCTGCCTTAAGATATTTGGACTTGCCATCTCCTGAGAGTAAAAAGCAGTCTAAGCCAGCCATGGGCAGAAACCTTTGAAACTGTGAGCCAAAATAGGGATTTCGTCCCGCAGGCTGATTTTTTTTCTGTTATTTGTCACACTGTAGAACTTTCTTTACTTAAATCTTTACATCCCATTTTTCTAACAACTCTTAGGACCAGAACATTGTGTGATTTTCCCTGGGGAGATAAGAACCAATTGCTTTTCCTGCCCCTACCTCCACCCTTCTCTCTTCCCCCACCCTTGATGACCTAGGCACTAACAGACCAAACAATTACATCAACATCCAACTGGGCAAGCCAATGGGTGTATCAGGGCTACTCACAGGAGTGTAGGGGAGGGGTTACAGGACTGTGGATGGCTCACAGGCAGCTGGAAAAGCTCACTTCAGCCTTTAGAGCTCTGCCCTGGGGCTCTGTAAGACCTGCAGCTCTGACTGCTCCAGTCACCTTGGAGAGGGCCTTGGGAGCTTCCTGAGACTTCACAGTTTAGTTCCCATCCTGCATCTTACAGCCCTCTGGGAAAGGGTGTTTCAATTCTGAGGAGTATTTGTTCCACAACAAATGTTCCTTTTAAATATGCTTCTCCCCCTCCTGCTTACAGTTGACATGGCCAGTGGCTTTGCAAACTATTTTCTGGTCAGATAGGAAATAAAACTAGTGTAATTCAGAAATTCAAACTAAGAAAGTATTAGTGGGCAAACAAAACAAAGAAGAGGAGGAAGAGGCAGAGGAGGAGGAGGAGGAGGAGGAAGATTATACTTATAAAAAATACTTAGTACAACTAATTTTACAGTGGTGATAATAGGGGTTTTTAGTTATGTGAACAATGAGATCAGCAAGATAAACAAAACAAGAAACAAAGGAAACAAACAAACGAAAAAGAAAATGCTTGACACTTGAATCTGATAACCTGAGTTTGATCCCTGAATGCAAGGCAGAAGGAGCAAACCAACTCCCAGAAGTCATCTTCTGGCCTCCTGTGAGCATTGTGGCACAGCGCACACGTGGCGCGTGAGCGATGCACACACACACCTGGCCATCCATTTTAATTAAGCAAAAATGTCTAGGAAATGATGCTTAATAAACCACAAAATACCATGGCACAGTTAGTGCCAGCCCTGTGCACCGTGAACGGTGGCTTTAAGGAGGAAGGTGGCTGACTCTGGGGTATACAAACTGTAAAGGAAAGGTGACACCACAGCTGAACAGCTCCCAGCAGGACAGACTCCTGGTGTACCCCAGGCTGACATCAGCTCTGTGGATGGCTTGGATGAAGATGGGCTCATCAATGCTGTGAGGGGTAGATTTGGTAGAATCTGAAGGCAGGACACAGTCAATCCAGGGACAAATGTTCCTGACACATGACAAGATTGTCGTATGACTGCATCCAGTTTGGAGGCCAGTGTGTGTGGTTGCCTGGCTTGGCAGCTGTTGGCATGTAAATATGAGATTTCAGCTGTATGTGACCTCAGCCATGGCAGCAACTGCTGAGAATGTGTTGCCATGGTGTAATGTCGGGGCCCACAGGACAACCTGTCGAACAAATCTAGCCTGGAGTCAGGCTTCATTTGGCTTGCTAGAACCAGCTTACAAAATATTTACATTTTAAAAGACAATTTACCTTCCTGCTGGGCAAAGTTCACAGCAATGGATGAACTTTCAGAAAGACCCTGCCTTTTAACTCTTAATGAAAAATTTGAAAGCAGCCCACCTGCGCCCTTATTTCCTTCATGGCTGCACCGACTGTCCTTCTTAGGGTGTCTCTGTAGTCTTTGGTTCCCACCATGCTCGTGGCTATGCTTAGTCTCCGTGCAGAGCTGGAGTCTGGCCGCCGGATTCACACCGACTCAGTTCACTCCCCCTAGCCACTGAGCAAGTGGTCTGTGCGTGCTAGAAGGACAGGGTACTGCTGTTGAACTTCTCAGCAGATCAAACCACAACTGGAGGGCTGTGATCTGTATGGACAAGCCCGCTTAAAAGCAACAACATACAACCAAAGCCCCGTTCTCTGCTACAGGAAGATTTAACCATGTCCAAGGTCATGTGTGCTTGGCTGTTTGCAGCACTGTTTCACCTCTCTTTCCCATCAATGGAGCAGGTCCAGGGAAACCCAAACTATGCAGTAAACAACAGCTCTCTGTTTTTACTTTTATTTATTAGTAAACTTTTGAATATTTACTTACTTTATTTTCTGTATATATTTTGCCTGCATGCATGTATGTTTACCAAATGTGTGCTTGGTGCCCGAGGAGGTAGATCTGCTGGAAATGGAGTTACAGAAGGTCATAAGCTGTTATTTGGGTGTTGGGAACTGAACTGGGTGCCTCTGCAAGAGCAGCAAGTGCTTAGGCTGCTCAGCCATCTCTTTAGTTCTTTTTGTTCAGTTTTGAGACAGGGTCTCAGGTAGCCCAGACTAGCTTCAAACTTTCTGTGTAGCTAAGGCTTGCCTTGACTTTTTCATCATATTGCCTTCATCTCCCAAGGGCTGGGACTGCAGGCATGTCCACCATACCTGGCTCCCCTCTTTGCTTTTCGTTTCCTTTTCTTTCTTTCCTTCCTCTCTTCTTTTCTCCTTCCCTCCCTCTCTCCCTCCCTCTTTCCCTTCCTTTCTTTTGGACAAGGTCTTGGGGTATAACTTAGCCCAGCTGCCCACTTTAAGACTTCCTTCCTCTTTCTCCCCTGTTTTCTCTAGTTCTTAGACACAAAACAACACCGTCCACCTTTACGTGAGGTGGCCGACCATGTTCGTGATAGGATCTACCTCTGCGCTGGAAGGTTGGACACGTCCTTGTCTGCCAGATCTGGATGTTTGGGTACGTGGCCACCCTCCTCGGCTACGGTTCTAAAGAATGATCTACAAGAGCAGTACTTGGGTTTTGAATGAGTGAGTTTATTAATCATATAGCAAGCAAAAGGAAAATATTAAATAGGAAGTAGTAAATAAAGAGAAACAGTAGCTAGATAGCACAATATTATCAAATTAGGTGCTCAGAATTTCCGGCAGAGGGGCTGGAGAGCTGGATCTTGTGGTTACGCTTGCTGCTTTCCCCAGAGGACCAGTTCAGTTCCCAGCATCCACACTGTATGGCTCACCACCTCCTGTAACGTCAGCTCCATATGCCCTCTTCTGGCCTCCTGGGGTACCTGCACTCACACACACATTGCCAGCACCCCCAACACATAATTTAAAATAAAAATGTACCTTAAAAAAAAAAATCCAGCAGAGACAACTGCTATTGCCCAGTTGAGAGTACGAACACAAGGTAACACCATCAAATCGGCAGTAACTGACTGAGGAAGCCCCATAGAGAGCCCCAGGTGGAACTATAAGTAGAGAGAGTCCCAGACAGAGAAGAATTGTCCTCTTGGGTGAGGCTTACAAGGGGAAAAATTAACCAAACAGATAGCATCAGATAGAAACAGCATCATCACATGGGGTACTTACCATCATCCAGGGGAAATCTGGCAGCCAGTTGGTATTCTTAACTGAAAGGGTCCTCTGCTTCCTCTCCCTGGCTGAGCTGGCCATGCCTGAACTTCCGGCTCCCTGTTCCCACTACAGGCACTTTGATATCACAGGATAAAATAGTCACTTCTGTTGCAAGTGGCTTACCCTTTAGCTGTTCTCAAGGACAGCGCCAATCAGAGACTTTTTAACAACTTGAATTTGTTTTGCTATTCTCCCCTCTCTGACACAGATACATGGAGTGGAGCTCATCTCCAAACAAGGGGTCTGAAAGGACAGTTTGAGACAAACATGTTTACACTGAAATGGGAAAGCCCACCCTGCTTTCAGAGGCAAACTCTCAGTGAACTCAAACAGCGGAACGCAGTTTACCGACATAGTGTATGCCATCGTTCCCGTCACTCTCTCCCTAAGGAGGAGTTCATAAATGGCCACCCAGTTCTACCTAGGCATCAACATTGTGGCTGCAGGGACCGAGGCTGAGGCCGGAAAGGAAAGCGAGTTTAAGTCTCCTTTAACATACACTAATTCTCTTTGGTTTTACTGTCAGGGTCCGTGAATCACTGAAGAAAGACCCCAGACTCAGATGGTATGCAAAAGCAAAGAGCATTTATTCTGCAGAGAATTCCAGCATGCTGGGGTCACCACCTTCACAAAATGGCGGCAACCGCGAGGGGGAGCTTGCAGGAGCTTTTAAAGCCAGAAAGGGGAATTTCTACTGTGGCTAAGTGACTTTGGTTGGGACTGACTGATGCTCATGAAAGCTACGTGACTCCTATTGGGACTGGCTGGTGCCTGTGGAATTAAGCAAGGTCTCACTTTGTAGCTCTGGCTGTCCTGGAACTCACCATGGGAACTATGTTAGCCTCGAACTTAGAGAGATTCACCTTCAACTTTTGGGATTCCCAACAACTTTTGGGAGGAGGTTTCCTCCTTCTGCCATGCGAGTCCCAAGGATTGAACTCCAGTTGTCCTTCTTGGTGGTAAAGAGCTTTTAGCCACTGAGGCATCTTGACGGCCCCTGAAGAAGACTCTTAAGTATCATTCTAGTCCACTTCTTACCCCTCTCCAGTCTCTCCTCCATAAAGAAACTCAATGACGCAATCAGATCCTGTCACTTCATGGCTTTCCCATGAATGCAGACTAAAGCGCCAAGGCCTGCTGTGGCTCTGCAGCCTGTGTGTGTCTTAGCTGGCCTCTGCCCCCCTACCTCTCCTATTATTCTGACCTGGCTCCCCATGCTTTGTCCACCATGGCTTTCTGTTCCTTGTTTCTGCCTCGGGGCTGTTACAAAGGCCAGTCCTTATCTTTGATCACCCATCTGGGATCAGTCACCATCCTTTATTAGAAGATCGAATGAAGTTGCCCCCACTGTTGTCTTTAGCTCTTGCTTATACTTGCGATTATCTGAAACTACTATGTTTCCCAGGTATGTGGCACACACCTATAGACATAGCACTCGAAAGGCTGAAGCAGGAGAATTGCCACAAGTTACAGCTGAGCTGCATAGACCATCCAAGGCTACCTCACAAACCCAGTCTCAGGTAATGGAGGCAGGGGAGGGGGATGGACCACGTTTATCCAAGTGTTAATGGTTCATCTTCCACCCTTCAGATATCAGGTCCCTTGGTGCCAATCAGTTAGTACACAGCACACGAGGAATAATGAACGGCAGGTCATATAGAAACAACATGTGGGCACAGACGTCAAAGCTAAGTGAAGAACTGTTGCCCAGTTGTCATGCACTAGAGAGTGTTGCATGGCTCCAAACCGCGGGGCTTACTGTCTGAAGAGGATGGCTTCCTCTGGGCTCTGGAGACCGCCGCTGAGGAGCATTGTGTGTGGTTCACAACTCAGGGACACAGGAGACCTGCCCGGGAGTGTGTAGCCATGCAGGTCCCCAGCTCCAGAGATTGTTACCCACCCTTAGAGAGCTGGACGTGGAGGAGAGGTAAGGAGTGGGTGGTCTCAAGCCCTGTCAACCGGGTTGGCCTGTCACCCTAAACTGAAGGGGTCCCTAAACCCAAACCAGGGGAATTTTTTTTTCCCTGTGGTTGCTGAGGTAGGAGAGTATCTCATCCTAGGCTTTGGATTTTGGTTTCTCTCAGCTCTGCCTTTGCACACTGCTGTGTTTCCTGGACACTCAGTCCAGAAGGAAGGAGAGAGAGAAAAAAAATAGTAAAGAAAAAAGAAAAAGATTTTATTTTCGTGTGTGTGTGTGTGTGTGTGTGTGTGTGTGTCTGCATTTGTTTACTCGTGTGTGGAGTTCCCATTCCTGTGAGTGTGTGGAGACCCGCAGAAGGCATTAGATCCCTTTTGTATTGGGTTAGAGATTTATGCGGGACGTGAGCTTGTTATGTGGGTGCTGGGAGCCAAACTCCAGCTGTCATGCTGGCGAAACAGGTGACATCTCTGAGCCATCTCTCCATGAGCAGACTCACAGAGCCGACCACTGCTACCTTTTTCTGAGTTCTTCTGCTATTCCCGTTCTAGAGAAAGCTACCAAGAACCCATGAGGTTATACAGCTGCCCAAGCTCAGGCATTTGCTAAAAGGGGAGCTGGGGATGACAGTCTGCCTGACCCAGAACAGTAGGCTTTAGTTGGATAGGTGTTCCTCATCTGGTCATGATTATGGGGCTTTTCTGGGATCTAGAGAGCACCCCAATAAGTCCACAGTGAACTGGTAAGCTTCTCTGGGCCTTTGGAAAAGCTTTGCCTGGCCTGACAGCCTTCCACCACACGGTGGCGCTGCGTCCCTGCCCAGCCTTCCCTTTCCGTGGAGCTCGGGCAGAGGCACGCAGGCCCAGCCAGTGATTGAGATTTCTTCCTCAGCCTGTAGGGCCGCCTGGAACTCTGTAGCTTTAACGCGGACTTGGACCGTCTCTCCCAGGAGTCCCAAAAACAACGCCAGAAAAAGCCCAGAGTTGCTCCCACGGACTAGCTAAGCGAAGGCCTGAAGCTAGAAGAACCAGGTTTGAACAGGAGAGTCACAAGTCCTGTGGACCCAATTAGAAGAAGACCCGATTGGATTTTCTTCCTGTGTCTTCACCTGATGACCACAGGATATCCTCGTGGGCCACTGAAATGTTCCCCATGTGTGTTTTCACTGTACCTACCTTTTGGGAAAATAGCCATTTGTTTTCTTCTCAGATATGAATGTCCATGGGCCCCGACTGGGACCCAGGCCTTCTAGACTTTCATCAAAACCAACTTCACATCGGCAAACCTTTAAGCCGTTCTCACAACCCAGACCATATCTTCCCGTGAGCGTTAGCTGTTTAGTGGTGGACTGGCCTGTGACCTGCAGTTGGAATAGAAAGCTGGGTGTGTATCTTAGTGGGGTAGCACTGAGTGTTGTATGCAAGGCCCTAGGTTTGATCCCCGGCAGTGGAGGATGGGCGTGTATGTATATAAGTATATGTATATACATATATGTATACATTTGAGTGCAAATGCCGCAGCTTTGTTCTCCAAAGCTTCCCCAGGTCATCCTCAGCCCCTTAGCGTGGAAGAGGCTATCAGAGCTTCCTGGAGAGCAGATGGTGAAGGAAAAGAGGGGTGAGGAAGCATACAGGGGGCTTTGGAAAGGGCTGCAGAGGACAGGGCCCGCTGAGGACACTCACTTTATTTTCTAGTTCTGCCATTCTCTAGTCTCTGGACTGAGGGCGGAGGCAGAAATTCCCCTTTGGATGCTTTGCCCCTCCCCCCCATTGAATTTTCATTCTGTAGCTGGACCTGGCGGCTCATGCCTATCATCTCAGTACTTGAAATGCTGAAGGCAGGAAGATTGCTGTGATGTAAATTTAAAGCTATTCTGGCCTACATAGTGAGTGTCAGGTAAGCCTAGGTTAGAGGGTGACACCCTGTTGCAATAACTAAGTAAGTAAGTAAGTAAATAAAATTAATATTATACTATAAATATCATTATATATTTATAATATTACAGTATAAATTAACATTATACTATAAATAATATAAATGAATAAATAAATAAATGAAAGAAATATTCCCCAGCTGGTCACTTAAAATCAAATATTTTGATTTAGGCCATTTGCAAAAGATCTAGTTATTTTACTTTGTGTGAGTGTTTTGCTTGCGTGTGTGTAGGTGCGCCATGGGTGCACAGTGCCTACAGAGTCAGAAAAGAGGGACGGGTCCCCTGGAACTGGATTACAGATGGTTATAAGCTACCGTGTGGGTGGTGGACACTGAACCTTGGCCTTCTGCAAGAACAACAAGTGCCCTTAACTACTTTAAAATCTCCTCAGCCCTCTAAAATGTCTTTTTTTTTTCCCACTCGATACACAATGCAATCATGGGTTCAAAATTTCATGTTTAAAATGAGTATCTTTGGTGTGTTTTGCTCTTGTTCTTGCATTTAATGCATGAACACACAGGGCTGTGGATGCAGTTTAGTTGGTGGATCCCTTGACGCCTAGCACCGCATAAAACTGGGCATGGTGGTACACACTTGCAATCTCAGTCCTTAGATGGAGGCAGGAAGGTCAGGAGTTCAAGGTCTGGGGATGGCACAAAGTCTAGACATTCATGTGTAGGAACACTTAACATTGATGGTCAAATAAAGCTCCAGACCTTTGGTGAAAGGGATGGTGGTTCTTCAGCCTGCACTCCAAGTCAAGACAGGCTCATTCCAGCCAGGAAACGGAAAGAACCTGGTTGCCCCTGTGGGCTGTTTCTCATCTTCAAGCCAGCAGGGGGCAGCATTGCCCTTCTCATAAGACACGGTGTATCTTGGAAAGAGAATGAAAACCCTGTTCTGCTTCTCACAAACTAAGCAACAAAATCCACACAGATGAGCTTAGGAGGATGGGCCCTGGTATGTGAGCCCATGAGGACTAATGCGTGAGGACTCAGGCTGAAGAGTGACCGTGACCTTTTCTGCCACTGCCGTGTCTCATACCTCTGGGAAGAGGTTGTTTGGGGCCCAGAAGGCCAGAACTTATCCTCTGTTGGGGGTTATTGTCTTCAGTTGGACAGACCAGTGTTTCTGTGTATGCAACAAGGCTGGAAATTTAATTCACACTTCAGTTCATCCGTGCAAAGAAAAAAGGAATTTCCTTATTAGTTTTTAACCAAACTGCCCTTTCTCTCAACTCCTACATAATGATTAGTGAGAAGAGCAATTAAGTGTTCAATGTGATTTAAACGTCATGGGATCTGACAGCTTAGCCTGTCCCATGAAGCCATCTTAACTCTCTTATACAAAAGTGCTTAGCTGTGCAGTTACTTTCCAGGGCTTTTCTCCCTGAGACGGTGTTAGGATGTGTGAACAGGCAGTGACAGCTGAGTGACAGCTGGTAAGAAGAAGGAGTTGGGATTTTGGGGTGTGGGGACTGCTGATTTCCCAGCCAGAACTGCTGTCACCCCTGACCACTGATGTAGTGCAACTGAGTTTACATAACCCACGGTCCAGTCCCTCTGGGGCTGGTTGAAACCCCGCTGAAGCCCAGCCCCTTATAGTCTGTGGAGTTCCCTTGCTGGACTGTCGTGTCCTTCACAGTTAGGTCTTGTGGGAGTTGAAGCTGGCTTTGTTTCTGAGGCTCCACTGCCCTGCTCTGGAGTCCTGTGGTCCCAGGCAGAGGCCGGGGTGGTTTGGAGCAGCTGGGAGGCTGCTGCTTTCTTTCCGGAGTTCCAAGGGAGGTCAGGGACATGGACCTTCTCCAGGGAGGGTCCATCAGGCCAGATGTGATTGTCTGGCTCCCCTCCCTCCTAGTTCCCTTCCCACCATCCTCTATCCCCATGGATAGGAGGGGACCAAATGCTTCCTTTTCTGGCCTGGATATCTATTACATAAAACCTCTTGGTCACACCCAGGGAGACAGATGCAGGAATCCAGAAAACACACTCTCAAGAGAACAAGCTATTGTAACAGACTGTTTTTAACTCGGTGCCAAACATTGCAGCATTTCTCTTTCCTGTTAACAAATTCCAGTCCAAGGCAGGGATGGGTGTCTTAGGGCAGTGACGATGAGGGTCCTGGGGTCCTCATCAAGACACAAGAGAGAGGTGAGAGGTGCACTCATAAAACCCAAGTCTTTGCTATGCATGAAGTGTTACCGCTCTGGATAACAGAACCCACAGAAACAATAGGAACACTGTAGGCTCCCTCCACGAGAGAACCTTGCTGATTTAGGATCTGACCTTCCCAGGGAGGATGCAGTCCGTGTGAGTTAGAGGCCACTCAGATGAGGAGGGCTGGAAACATGCACTGTGAAAAGATGGCGTAGCCTGTCAGGAATCCTCCCTGGCAGAAACAGGTCCTGTGGTCGTGAGATGAAAGGATGTCATTGGTGGACACCGGTCCAGGCTCCTTCTGTCGGTGTGCTTTTCTACTGGATGAGAGGTGATACTGGCAGTTCAGCCAACTGACATCTGGAATAGGCTGGATGACAGGGGACAGCCCACAACTTCCCTTCAGTGCTGAGGGAGAGGTGACTCCTAACTGTGAGGCTTTGTCTCCCACAGCCCACTCGAAGGGGTCACTCTGGGTACAGCTGAAGCGATGGCTGTCATAGCATGGCTCTGTGCATGTGTGTCTATATCCGTGTAAATACCTATAGAATTCTTCTTGTCTGGTCCAATAGGCACACAATAAGTGTCAGTACATTTTATTATCACATACAGACACAGAAACGCAGAATCCCAGATGCATACACCCTCATAATCAAAGACTACCAGACACTACATACTTTTACACCAAGGTACTGGCATATGTCAACTTGACATATGCTAGAGTCACGAGAGAGGAGGAAGCCTCAACTGAAAGAATGTTCCCATAAGACTGGACTATGGGCAAGCCTGCAGAGCACTTTCTTATTTAGTGATAGATGTAGGATGGCCCAGACATTGTGGGTGGGGCCACCCCTGGGCTGGTGGTCCTGGGTTCTATAAGAAAGCAGGCTGAGCAAGCCATGATAGACAAGCCAGTGAGCAGCACCCCTCCATGGCCTCTGCCTCAGCTGCTGCCTCCAGATCCCTGCCCTGCTTGAGTTCCTGTTCGGACTTTCTTTAATGATGGACAGTGGTGTGGAAGCATGAGCCAATAAAACCTTTCCTCCCCCAAGTTTCTTTTGGTCATGATATTTCATCACAGAGATAGTGACCCCAACTAAGACAATCAATATGCGTACTATATAGAACTAGTATACTAGTTCTATACTTGAGGATGTAGTGATAAACAGGTCTGTGTAATAGTTACACCTAATATCTACTGGGGAATTTACTACCCTGTAGCTATTGGATAACACTATAAAAAGAGTAAGTGATTTAATCCTGGCAGCAATGTCATGAGTTAATTATTTACCACACTTAACAGATGGGTGAATGGACTCACTTAGTTGTCAATTCCAAGTCACAAAGTTGGTAAGTGGTGGACTTGTGATTTGAGTCCAGGCTGTCCGGCTTCAGCGCCAGCAGGTGTAGCCAGCGCTTCTGCTCTCTGCTCATGGACACATGCTGTCTTGCAATAGTCAGGCACAGAGTTGTACATAGCTGTCTGTTCTTTCGTGGGGCTTAGTGAGGAGGCAGGTCTCTGACTTCGGATAGTTATTTCATGCTTTGGCCTTGCTGGAGGACCTCAAGGCCACTGGTCTCTTTCTTACCCTGTTCTCTGAGTGCTGGAGGGTAGAAAGCGATTGTCTTCATTTTCTCATGCGATCCCCACTCTAGTGCTTCTTTCGGACCTTCATATCAGGGCTGACTGTTCCCTGGATGGAGGCTTTCAAGTAGGCCAAGACTGAAGTCTCTTGGGATTCCAGAGGGTTGGAAGAGAGGTCTGTCCACAGGGAGAGCAAGGAGGACCAGCCAGCCTGGCAGCTGTGGGGTTACTTTGAAGTCTCACCATGGCCCCTGGCTGAGTTGTCATGGACTTGAGAAGGGACGAGGGAATGGACCCTCACTAGAGGAAGGCTCCAGGGCCCAATACAAACTAGGGAGCTCCACATAGCCAAGGCCAGTAAGTACTGGCTCTGCTGAGCATGGCATCAGAGTGGCGTCCCTGTGGGAAGCGACACACACAAATCACCTTAAAGTCTCCCATCTCATGCTTTAAACCTGAGCTCGGGTTCAGTGTGTCAGAGAGCAAGGCCCCATAATAGGGAGGCTGGAGGCTGCCTGAACACACATTTTGTGGGTATTAAGGGTCTTCTCATGTGTCCTAAGCTGCTGTCCAGCGTGTGGTCTCAGCCTCCTAAGACTGAGTGCAGCCTTGTACAACAGGCGAGACCGGAGACTTTTGGGTAACATGACTGTGGCTTGATGGGACACAGGAAGCACTTCTGGACTGGAACCCAGAACCCCACGGGCTTCGGGTCACTGAGAGTCCTCCCACCTCTGCCTTGCACAGCACCCCTGCCCTGAAAGCTCTCTCCTCACAGTGGTTGAGAAGGCACTGACTTCCATTTCCTTCTCCTTTCTCTCCCCTCCTTCTTTTCCTTTCTCCCTTTTCACCCTCCCCACTTCCTCCTTATTTTAGCCAGTAGGAATCTGAGGCACAAACAGATTAAAGGCTTAGCCTAAAGCCTCGTGGTAGGTGGGGGAAGAGAACAAGCTCACTCTTTGCTGCTAGCCTTGTCCTTGACATGAGGCTTAGGCTTCCTCACTGCCCCAGCTGTTTACCAGGAAGCCATCTACTGTGGCCTCACTTGCCAGAAGGAAGCACCTGGCTTGGGGTACAGATCTGTGTAGCCCTATGGGTCCGAGATACATGTCTGACCTCGGACACACCTTGGCTTTTCTGGCCTAAAAAGTGGCTGTTGCTGCCATCTCTTCAACCTAGCTTCCCTGCCTCCTTGTCACCAACGGAGGTACGGGTCCTTCCCACTTCAGTTTTGCCAAAAGACATCTAGAGTTTCTCAGAACGAGTCTCGGAGGATGTGAGGGTCAGTGAACACACCTCAGACTATACAAGCCAATGCTGCAGGGAGCAGACTCATCCTGACTGGGCTTGCCCGTGTGGGGCTCCTAAGCCTGTAATGGGCCTTGGCTCCAGCCTGGGGCCTCCGGAAGACCTGATGTCCTCTGGTGCAAATCAGGCTTTGGGGTGCTCTTGTGTGCTTCGCCACGGCCCTCACCATGGTCCAGGCCATCCAGACTTGGCCAGTGGAGTAGCAACTGCCTGAGAAGGCAGACAGGTGGGCGGCTCAACACATCCCTTCAACAAGGCTCCTCCCTGCGCTCCTCTGCTCACCCCAGTGTCCCCGCTGGTCTCAGCGAGTGCTCTGCTTCTCTACTGTCTGTCAAAGACCTTTGGACACTTATGTCATCAGTTTAAGGGAGATGCAGTCCTATGTCTCCACCCTTAAACGCTATAAATCAGGTTAACAGATGAATACTGTTTAAGATGACGTGAGCCAGGCAGGGTGGCTCACGTTTATAAATTAGCACTCAGGAGGCTGAGAATGGAGAGTCTCAGAGAGTTTAAGGACAATGTAGGCTGTACAGTGATATCCCGTCTCAAAAGAAAAAAAGAAAAGAAAAGAAAGCTCAGGGAGATAGACACACTTGTCACACAGGCCTGGCAACTTAAGTCCCATCCCAAGAATCCATAGTGTGAGGTCAGAGATGACTCTGGAAAGTTGTCCTCTGAATGCCATGTGTACACCATGGCATATGTGCTCCCAAATAATAATTCATAAATTAAAAATGAAAAAGAAGCCACATGTGTTGGCGGCACACCCTGAATCCCACCTCTCAGGAGGCAGAGGCAGG
This sequence comes from Psammomys obesus, assembly GCF_907164565.1. Lineage (NCBI taxonomy): Eukaryota > Metazoa > Chordata > Mammalia > Rodentia > Muridae > Psammomys > Psammomys obesus. The sequence goes on from NW_026585644.1 coordinate 47,284,556, forward strand.
CAGAGCTCTGTGAGTTCAAGGCCAGCCTGATCTACATAGTGAGTTCCAGTCTAGCCAGGGTTATATAAAACATGGTGATACCATGTTTTAAAATAAATAAAGACAAAAAATATAATTTTTTAAAATGTGATAAAAGCCATTAAAAAGAGATGTAGTTAAAATGAAATACATAATTGAAAATACATATAAAGTGATTAGTTTTAGATGATGAATTAAAGTATGTAAGACATAGAAGATGGTTGGGTTTTATTGCTAAGAATATAAGGACTCTGATTATGGACGGTAATAGTTGGACAAGTAATAAAATACATATAATTTACAAATTAACACATAATTCTTTTCTAACTCTCATTTTCTTTGGTCTTATTAAAATTGATAATCATGCTTTTGTAGGTGAGAGCTTATCACTTGCACTGTAGTAATAAGAATGGGCTAAAGAACTGAAAATCAGATAATACTATATCTGAGGCTGTAGTACCACATAGCAAACTGCTCCCAAACTTTCCAGTTTAAAACAACCTCCGTGCAGTGAGGGGGGAGAGGCAGACAAAATGAAGGACATAAGAAGATGCCTTAAAGGAGCCTGTAACTCTGCATGCTAATTTTAAAAATAAGGGACTGGAGAGATGGCTCAGTGGTTAAGAGCATCCTTATGAGCTCGGAGTTGACACCAACATCAGGCAGCTCTCTCAGGCCCTTAGAACTCCAGCTCCAGGGAATCTGACGCCCTCTTTTGGCCTCCTTGGGCACCCACACTTACATGCACCCAACCACATAATGACATACATACACACATACATATTATTTTTTAAAAAATCTTTAAAAAGTAAAGACATATAACAAAGACAAACACAAAACTTGGAATTCAAAATCAAACCAAAACAGCTTTATTATCTATCATTTTATTATGTCTTGAGAGATAATAAAATAATAGTATCTTTATTATCTCTTGGGGACACTGGTAGCCCTGTGTGCAGTGGTGGTTAGGGGTGGGTGTCTGGGATCATCAGGAGGCTGACTGGGCAGCACTGGCCCTTCCCCTCTCCCCATGATGTCCATGGACCTTTCTGGTCTCTCCAGTGGAGCAGCTGGAATTCTTGCAAGGTGCTCGACTCCCAGAAGTGAGTGTTAAGGAAAGGGGAAGGAGGTGCTGGCAGTGTTCTGAAGGAACGCTTCCAAACTTAGGCAACTACTTCCACCACATTCCATTTGTTAGCATGAGTCATAGGCCAGCCCAGACCAACTCGCTGGGGAAGAGGCACACGGGACTGAAACAGCAGAATGCTGTCTGGGGCATTCTTGGGAACGCTGGTGCCACCAAGATAGAAGCGGTCAATGGCGAGGGAGGACAGCAACCTGAGGGCTTTGCTTTGGGGCCCTCAGAAGGCAGGAGCTGAGGAACAGTGAGGAGAAGATGTTTGGAGTCCTGGGACACAGGGAGGAAACCTTCTGAGCAAAGGATGCCTGAGATCATCACTGGCAGCATTGAGGCCATCGCGAGCCCTGACATGGCAGAGGGAGAGAGCACCCTGTCAAAGGCAATTTCCAGGCCACGCATTGAAAGCATCCTGGAGCTTCTCCTAGCCGACTTTGGGAGGAAGAAAATATGGCAGTGAACTAAAGAAGGCGCTGTTCTACTTTGGAGCAGAACTTAGGAAATCTAAGGAGGCTAGCCCCGCTGTTCCAGCTGAAGGCTCGCAGCGGAAGAACAGGCTTCATGGCAAAGGCACAAGGCAATGTGCTGCCAGTAAACTGTGGGCTGAGGTGAAGAGGAAGCCAAGGGTGTGGCTGTAAATCCTTTAGTAATGCTTCAGTAACACTCAAGGGCATGTCTTGCAGGCCTCATGGGTAGTAGGCAAGGCTTCTGAAGGCCTTGCAGATACATCTCAAATCCTGTACTGGACAGCAGGGCTTCTAGGACTTCAACGGAATACTTACTGGTACTTAAAGTGAAGATAAGCCTTAAAGTAAATAAATGGTTGTGGCTTTTGTGTAATGGAGGAAGTTAGAACGTGATATATAAAAACCTCCAGGCGCTGAGGAGTCAGCTTAAACACCTCAAGGCTTCATGTCTCCAATCCAGGGGATCTTGGCCCTCTTCTGGGCTCCATGGGTACTGCACTCATGTGCAAATGCCCCTACAAACGTGCACATAATTAAAAATTGAAGTAGACAAAACAAATAAACACCTCACAAGTTTTAAAAATAATTCTACAAGTTCAACTGAAAGATGTATAGTTCAGATAAAGAGGTCTCTTCAATGAGGAAGAAAACAGTTGAGACAAGGCAGGGTTTAGCTGCAATTACTGGTTATTTCTTATGAAAGGAAGGACCATTGTCCTAGTTTTCTGTCTGTTGCTGTGATAGAGACCACAGCCCAAGGCAACTCAGAGAAGAAAGGGTTTATTTGGCATAGACATCCTGAGTGTAGTCCATCACTGAGGAAAACCAAGACAGGAACTCAAGCAGAGCAGGAACCTAAAGACAAGCAGTAAGTGAAGTAGGGACTAGGAGGATCACTTGTCCCCCATGGCTTGCTCAGTCCATTTTCTTATACACCCAGGATCACCTGCCCATGGGTAGCACTGCGCACAGTAGGCTAGGCCTTTCCATGTCAATCATTAGTCAAGAAAGTGGGCCAGTCTGATGGAGGAGATTCCTCTGCTAAATGCTGTCTTCCCAGATGGCTCCAGCCTGTGTCACGATTGTTAGCAAAAATCGAACCAGCACCATACGTAAGAGTTTGGAGCCAGGAGAAAACTCCTGGAAGAGGACATAGGCCTAGTGAAGGAGTTGGTGGCATTTGTGTGCCTCGGCTGTCGGCTTACTCTTTAGAAGTTCCTCCCACTTTTGGAAGATGAGCATCTGCTGCTGTGCCATTGTGCCTGCTTCACTGCTGTGTGTTCAGTGTAAGAAAACAACTTGTCTCTCAGCTCACAAATCTTAGGGTCAAGAAGAAGCATACCTAAAGAGTCACATGTATACCCAAACTCCACTCAGCTCCTTAACTCTTAGTTTTGGAACCAGAGTCTGAGGGTATTTAATGTCTGATGCCTTGGGGGTCTTGGTGGGTAGGTGTATTTGCACATTGGAGGAAAGTGATTCTTTAGGACCAAACCATGAGTAATTGGTCTTCAAAGACAGGCCAGCCCTCTATACCTTTCATGAATGACATTTCTTGCTACTCAGCCTCTGTCTGGTCCATCCCTTCAAATCTGGGTTGTTCCTGTCACTTATTTGGACCTGTAGAACCAGTGACCATCATGCTACATGACCTTTGAGGATAGGTCATAAAAGCCTTTGGTTTTGATCTGTTGTCTTAGGATGCTCACTGTGAGCTGGGTGATGATGGCACAGGCCTTTAATCCCAGCACTCAGGAGGCAGAGGCAGGGGGATCTCTGTGATTTTGAGGCCAGCCTGGTCTATAGAGTGAGTTCCAGGACAGCAAGGGCTACACAGAAAAACCCTGTCTCAACCCCCCCCCCCCCCCCACTGTGGGATAGGCCAGTCATCACATTAGGAGTTTGATTCCTTTTAAACCAGTGGTTCTCAACCTTCCTAATGCTGTGGCCTTTTAATAGAGTTCCTCATGTTGTGGTGAGCCCCAACTATAAAATTATTTTTTGCTCCTTCATAACTATAATTTTGCAGCTATTATGAATCATAATGTAAATATCTGTGTTTTATTTTTGTTGTTGTTGCTTTTTTGCTTTTGTTTGTTTGTTTTGTTTTTGAGACAGAGTTTCTCTGTGTAGCTTTGGCTGACCTGGGCTCACTCTGTAGACCAGGCTGGCCTCTAACTCACAGAGATCTGCCTGCCTCTGCCTCCCTGAGTGCTGGGATTACAGGCGTGCACCACTGCACATGGCTAATATTTGTGTTTTCTGTTGCCCTTAGGCAACGCCTATGAAAGAGTCATCTGCTTCTCAAACGGGCTACAGCCCACAGGTTGAAAACTACCATTCTAAACTATATTTGGTAAGTGAGCCAAGACAGTCATAAGAAAGGTTGCCTGGCAAAGCCAGGTACACTTAAGCACATCCTGCTTGCTCCATCCATCCCACCTGAGGCAGGAAAGAGAGGATGAAGGTGCAGCCATACCATAAAGGTTGCACTGGGTTTAAGGCCCCGCTGCCATCTGATTGCATGCAAAAGTCCACCTCACCAAGCAACCTTCTCTCATAGCCACTGGCAGAACTGTGAGAGAGCAAAAGCAATCATTGTAAGTCAGTAAGGTTTGGGCTTATTGCACAGAAACAGAGAATCCGCATAAGAACGTCACCTATTTTAATTTTAAAATGGTAAAAATTTAAAACTGTAAAAGATCTAAATTTAAGATTGCTTTTCATGTGAAAAGTTTTGTACGTGTGTACTTGTGTGGGTGAGCGCATTAATATATGCAGGTGTCTTTCTCAGGCAGTCTCACGCTATTTTTTGAGATATCTCACTGAACCTGGAGCTTGCTGGTTTGGTTAGACTGGCTGAGGAGTCTTCCTACCCAATGCCGGGATTATGGCGCCCACAGCCGTGCTGTGTCTGGCTTTTACATGGACCCTGGGGATGCGAGTCAGGACCGCATGCTCACGCAGGAAGCCTGGTGAGCCATCCACCCTCCCCTTCTCATGCAAAATTTAAAACTAGTGTCTTTAGAGCCACTGAGACGGCGCCATAAGTAAAGACCTTTGCTGCCTGGCTTGAGGACCTGCGTTTGATTCCCAGAACCTACAAGGTGGAAGGGGAGAAATGACTCTTGCAAGTTATCCTCTGACCTATAAGAATTCTGTGGTGTGCTTGTGAACACACATACTCAAACCCAAAGTCCATAAATAGATAAGCAGATAACTGCAATAAAAATGTTGTCTTTAAAGACACCTTCAAAATTATTGTGTTAGTTCTTTTCCTTGCTTCTGTAACAGAATGCCTGGCAACAGTGATGCGAGGAATGAAGGGTTTATTTGGGCTCATGGTTTCGGATGGGTTATAATCCAGCATGGCTGGGAGGCACACGGCAGGAATGTGAGGCCGCTGGCCACTTGCCATGAGCCGTCAGGAGGCAAAGAACAGACAGGGGATGGGCTACAGAACCTCAGTACATACCCACGTGGCCCATTTCATCTAAGATCTACCTCCCGAAGCTTCCACAGCCTTCCAAGACAGCACCATTAGCTGGGGGCCAAGTGTTCAGACATGGGAACCTAGAGAGGGCGCCCTACCTTCAAACCACGACACTTAGCTATCAAAATTTAAAACTGCGACGTTGCATCGAACACACATAAAGTTTAATAAAATATTTAAGTGAGGCTAACTCTGGGCCTGAGTTTTGAAATTTTGGTGATATTTTAGTAGGCATTTTTATAATACTGAATCATTCGCCGTTGTGGCGTTGCTCCGTGTCTGGTTAGCTGCCAACGTAAAGAGTCAGTCTCACGCCTCACGCATTTGCATCCTGAGATGCATATGTGCAAATGGAGGTGAATCATAAATTATGTATCTTGGAAAAGGTTCCACACCTGTGATTTGCAAATGTAGCAAGCCCTGTGCTAGTCTGCCAGTGCCTACAGAACACAAGATGTGCCTGTCACTGTCAGGGAATACTGCCATTGCACTCTTGCCACTTATGAGAAAGGATTTGACTGATAAAGCCATCTGTTTTTGTTTTTCTCTCCTACCCCCTTCCGCCATTTAGTCTCTCCTACCATTTCTAATGTGGGAGTCAGCTTAATTCAAGGTTTGCATAACATGCAGGCTCAAGTCTCCTATTGACTCGGGACTTAAAAGTGTCAGTCACGAGAGTGGATGCTTGGAGCCGGGACCATGTGTGCTGATGTTAAGTGTTGGATTCCAAGGCAGACCAGGATCTGTGTGCTCTTTGTATTGTGTGTGTGTGCGCACGCGTGTGTGTGCACCTGTGTGTGAAATGTGGGCCCTCTCAACTGTAGGGAGCAGCGCGGAGCTCCCTTTGCCTGCTGTTGCCAGCTCTCCCGTCCATGCCTCTTTGTTTCTTTTCTGGAGGCCTACGAGCCTCTGCCCCTGGGGAAACTATTCTTATTCTGATTTAGTTCTTTGGCTTAAACTTGCAGGCCTGGGGATCCTTTCCACATTGCCACACCACACGGCCTTCAAAATTCACACTTGAGAACCATACAAGTGAGTTACAAAAGAGAAAGCTCCAAGTATGGCATGATGTTTTACGTAAGGCTGTGATTTTGTGTTGGGCCACGTTCATAGCTGTCCTGCAGCACACGTGGCCTGTGTGCTGTGGGTTGGCATGTCTAGGAGAAGCATATTTCACTTATTACCTGTGTGTACTAACTGGGATTTTTAAGGTACGAGTGACCAAAGACCAGTTCCAAAGGGCTTGAGTTACAGGGGTGTGTATTGATTCTCAGGATTGGGAAGTCCAAGGGCAGAGAGCTGGGGCTCAAACTGGGCTTCAAGAGTATTTGTTGAGAAGCCCTGTGGTTGACAGGTAACCTCACCAGTCCTGAGTGTATGTGTGTGTAGTGGGGTAGGATGCATTTCCTCCAAAAAAGGCGATTGGGCAACAGCAAGTCTTCTATGTCTTGTAAGAGCCGCGTCTGAGCTGTAGCTCCTGGCTCCCTGGGCTACACTCTCAAGTAGGTCAAGGTCAAGTAGTGGGCACTGTCTTCCTGAAGCAGATCCCTCACCCATACATGTTTCAGAGTTTCCGATCCCTCATGGCTTCCTCCGTGCTGGTGTGGCTTCGCCTCAGTACAGCAGACACAAATGACTGTCATACCAAGTCTAAGAGGGTAGAAGGCTTTCTCAGCCCAGATTTCTACCTCTGGTTTGTGAAACCCTCAAAGATCCCCAAAGGATGGCTCTTAAGAATTTTACCACTGTGACTATGCAATATAGAAATGTCTACAGTAAAAACCGAAGAAACTGTTCTGCCAAGCCACTGGCAGCCATCCTCCCACAGAGCTCTTCCGAGAGGCCCTCTGAAATGGCCTCTCAGCCTCTCCTGGGTATGTCCCTCCACATAGCACCTCTCCACATGGGCAGAGTCTCCTCAGAAGTGGGCTTCCTCTCTGGGTTTCCTCTCCCTCTGTTCACTGTCCACTGACCCTCAAAGCTGAGTAGAGGGCCCATTCTTCCCTCTGATTCTGCATGAGCCCAAGTCCCTAGTGTTTCCTGATACACACTCCCAAAGCTTCATAAAGGCTGATGAAAACTCTCCCTAGGGAGAAGAGGGAGGGTTGCTAAGGCATGTCTACAAGCTGCTTGCCCGGGCTGTTAGGCCTACTGCTTGCCAGCACTGAGGCTGGCCTCAGCCTGCGCTCATGGAGTTTGTGGATGTGTGTGGGCCACACCTTGGGCCAAGACACTCCTACTGGGCTGAGCCATCTCCTACGGGGTCTACCTCCTAGCTCTGGCCTGAGCAATGCTCCTTTTACCTTCCTAAATCCCTCCCTTCATTTACTTATTTTCCTTCAAATATTGTCTATGCTACAGCATCAAGAAACAGTACCCGAAGCTATGCCCTTTGGAACCTAGTACACTGAAGACTCAAAGGAGAGCAGACTCAGGCAGAACCAGGAACATATTTCATAGGCGGCTCTGTCTCTTTCTTCTTCTTGCCCATTATTATGTTCTTCACATCCTTCCCTGGGAACATCCAGCGGGCCTGGCCATGAGGAAGAAGAGATGAGTATAGAATTGTTAAATCAAAATCTACTCCCATAAGAAAAGCACCACGTAGATCCTGTACATCTTGTATATCCAGGACTGTACTAGGATCCAAAGGGCATGGCTGGAAAGAAGGAAGGAGGGGAGCACACAGTATTGTCTCTGTGACTATGGTGAATGAATTGCCTTGCCCTTTAGCGGGAGGGAGGTCAGGATCTAGTGTTGCCTGAGGTACTCTCCCTTCATGCTATAGCACAGAGAGTTTCTTCTCAATGAATCTTTAAAAACATGGTTTGAGGAGCTGTGGAGACAGCTCAGTTGGTAAAGGACATGCCTTGTAAGCTCAAGGACTGTCCCACCTAAGGTCATGCTCATGTGTGTTTACTCACTCACAGGCACAGAGCAGTAGGGTGGGCCCGCCATAATCCATCTCTTATTACAAAGTCAGAATCTTTTCCATCTGTGTTTAAGCTGTGCCTATGAAATAATGTCTATAAAAATAAGATTGGAAGTGAAAATATCGAGTGCAGTAAATTATGGCTGCACTGTGTTCTCTCCTGAGGGCTGTCTTGGCCAAAGAACCTTTCACAACCTCTGCTAAGACTGTGTTTTCTATCTTCCCATAAAGCACTCTGTTTGTTCACAGAAAGAAAGAGCCTAGATGGCAGAGCCTTTCTCAATAGAGCCATGGTGCTTGGCTGTTGGTACCTGCCTGGCATCTTAAATTTTCTTCCAAAGAAGAGTTATTCAGCTACAAAATGAAAGCCCAAAGGAGGTTGGTTGCCTAGGGGAAAGTTATGGGCCAGTTTCCATCAAGGGTACCATCTCCCTCCCCACCACTCCATCACCTCCTCTCAGCATGTCAGAGCTTTGACTCCAGACTGTATCACCATCTCCCTTCATTGATTCAGCCTAAGTACCATTTCCTAGGTACTGGATGAGTGTTTTGGAGGAAGGGGTACCTGAAAGACAGATGTATCCGATCTGAGAGCTTAAACCCTGAAGGGAATACTCTCTCTCTCTACACCAACAACCCAGAGCAAGAAGGAAAGTTAAGACACTCAAGCATTTTCCTAGGGAGGGGGAGAAAGAGAGGCTCTAGGAGAAGGTAGTTTCCAAGGCATCTGGATAGATGGGTTGGATATAAGCCTGGAGAAGGTCTTCTCAAAAGGGAAAGTCTAAAATTGGGATGCAGATGGGGATTTAATTCAGATTGGCTGGACCACTGAGTTGCGTGGCAGGCAGAAAGGGGAGCCATATTGAAGGAAGAATGGGATTAGATGAAGGAGCCTGCTGGGCAAAAGAGGAAGGTACTCAGTCTAAGTCGTTTGATCTTTCATGTGGCAGAAAGTGTTTGTTGTGAGATATCTTGAGGCCCATGGGAGTTCTCTTTTGTCTTTATGGTCCTTTTCCTAAATGAATCCCAAATATGGTGCAGGGGACAGAAGATCCCAATTTCTTTTTTTTTTTTTTTTTTTCTCTTTCGCAGTTTGAAAAACTTGACAAAAAGGTCTGTGTGCTAGCCGCCTGCGTTGAATCTCCTCTTTCATACTTTGTCCATTTGGGAGGGAGATGGGGTCAAACGAAGGCCACAATTCAATGGCAAGACTTCTTTTGCCTCAGTGCAAATAAGGGCATCAGGGCCTTCCCAGAGGGCATTTGCCTGGGAGAGTGAGGGGACCAGGCTTGACACAGAAAGGAAAGCAATGAGAACGGACTGGCTGCTCAGGTCCACACTGCCTACCTTGCCCTTCCTCGTGGCCTTGAGCAGATCTGGTCTGAAGTGTTAGTCTCAGAGAAAAAAAAGGAGGTTCAGGGCCAACACAAGGTCTTTCTCAAGAGCCACTGGGAGGTGGCCCAGGAGCCCAGTGGCTTGGGGTGGAATGAGGCTGGTTGCCACCCTTTGTAGGCTTCGTCCTTGATGCTGAGGGGGATACTGGCTTCATCCCACTTTCCCAGCGATTCTGATGGGAACCACTGGGGTTGTATTGAGAAGGATTTCCAAGCTCTTTTCAACCCCTTCACTTGGCTTTATTCAGCAGGCCAGCCCCTGTGCAACAGCGTATCCTATTCTCTCCTTTCTGGGCTAGCTAATGCGAGTTCTCCGTGGAGAGAGGAAAATGGATCACTTGTTCCACTGGGGCCAGGCATTGACCCTCTTTCTCTGGCAGACACTTAGGATTTAGAATTTGGATCTCTCCCTCTACCCCACAGAGCACAGGGTGCAGGTCCAAGAAGTAAGGAACTATGGGAGAAAGGGGGCTTGTGACCCTTTGCCACCTCTAGCCTCGTCGTTATTCTCTGAGGACGGGCAGAAAGGGCTCTTCCAAGCCCTGCTGGCAGCCAGGCCCCGTTTGTGGTAGGCGGTGTTTATGTGAACGCACAAATGTTTATGTGAGATTGCCAACTGGTTATTTATGAGTCTCTCAGCCTTTCCCCAATAAAAGCTGTTCCCTCAATGTTCTGACAGGCCCTGCATCTGTAACTAATGTGTCACTCGCTCGGCTAATGCAGTTCACTTGTGTTTATTTTTGCACAAAAGCAATTTATCCAGTGGCTCTGGAAAAAAAAAAAAAAAAAAAAGGCCCTGTCAGGAACCTTTTTGGGAGCCGAGTGTTTTTCCTCAAAAGAAGACTCAAATGGCTCAAAGGACAGGACAGGCTGTTGGGGTGTGTGCCCGGGTGCCCAGAATGTGAGAGAGCAAACTAGGGTGGGCAGTGGGTCTGAGGAGGGCTTGGCCCTCACTGTTTTCTCTGGCTTCGAGGGTGTGTGTCTGTTTGCAGCTCCATGTGGGACTGTGCAGGCTTGTGTCTGCCTTTCAACAGAAAAGTTCTGCTCAGAATGTTGGGTGCTTTTTAAAATGGTGTGGGGGTGGGGCGCTAGCTCTAACTTTGCTAGCCCTCTGGTCACCATAAATCAAAGTTGGGAAAGTAGGTTGTTGGCAGTTAAAAGGCCTGGAGGAGGTAGCTTAAGGGAGGGTGAGAACAAGGGTTAAAAGGGAGGATGCTTGGCTTTAGGGCAAAAAGAGCATTAGCCCCGGTCCGCAGGCATGACTATAAAAATTTGAAGGCAGACAGATTACCCAGGCTTTCTGCACAGGCTAATCTGCCACTTCTGCCACTGCTTTCTTTTGTTGCTGGCAGCCCACCTCTTGTAGGGAAAGGGTGCTCTGTGGGCTTGTCGGCTGGGTGGGTGGGGGCAGCAGGGAGAAGACATCTCCAGCTAAAGAACCAGATTTTAGGGGAAAGGAAAGAAGCTGCTGAGTGTCTGGGTTAGCCAGATACAAAGAGGAGCCCCACGTTGGTCTGGACAAGAGCCTGGGGGCTCCATGGTCTTTATCCCCATTTCACCAACTGTCTCTCTAACACAAGCCCGTCAGTGAACCAGACTGGGCCAGACAGGAGAGGCAGTGGCTCCGTGTGGAGCCCTCCCACTGCTGGGAAAGACCCCAGACACTTGGGCCACCGTGTTAGAGGCTGACCCCATGGTAGATCCTTGTCATTTCAAAATGGCCCAGCTGGAGGAGCAGTAGTAGATCAGGGCATCGACGTCAAAGCACGAGAAAGCTGGGTACTCATTTCCTGAGACAAGATAGCTCCCATTATTCGTTCTCACACCAAATCATGACTGTTGTGCCCCAATGGGCAGGAAAACGGCTTGGGTTTCTCCATCTTGGGTTTTTCTCCAAGGAGATTTTGTTCAAGGTATAATGGCGGACAGATGTTAACTCAGCAAACACTTGTGTGGACACACAGAAGGAGATGCAGGCCTCTAAGCTCTTCTGTTTTGAGGTGTTGGGGGCCTGACCTAGGCCTTGGTTCTCTCCCCCTTTCCGTGGACAGGGACAGGGGGAGCTCTGAGTCTGGGATGGAGGAAGAAAGGCTGAAGGTCAACCTTGTGCTGTATAAATCAGCCCACTTGGGAATGAAAAAAAAAAAAGTTGACCCCACATATTGTGCTTCAAACTGCAGCCCATGGCCCAAGGTTCATCTCTGACCTCCCTTCTACGTCCTACCTGGGACTGCTTGCTCACCGTCTGGCTGAGAGCCTCTCCTCACATTCTGCACAGCTGTAAGTGTGTGTCTCCCCCTGAGCTTGCCTTCCTCACTGCCACCCTCACCCCCCCCCTCCAGTGCTGACGCCTGGGGAGAGCAGAAGTTACAGACCACAGAAGCCACACTCTCTATGGGCAAAATCATTCTCAGACCCTACCAGGAGAATTCACAAATTCCAAAGCCCCCGGGGGCCTGGAAAGTAGCGTGTTGAAAACAGAGACAGGGCAGATGGTAGGAGATAAAGGGCCCTCAGTTGGTTGGTATGTTGGGGGTGGGGGAGGGGAGTGATCATGGGCTGTGGTGGGAACTGAGGCTTCTTCCACGGAGGGTGAGGGAGCAGGAAGCCATTCTTCTCTTTTCAAATCTGGATTTTTATGTGACCTCTCCTCGTGTTACATGTTGGCAACAGGATTCATGTCAAACATGCTGCAGGCCAAACAAAACAGTCTCAGACTGGTCGGGGCTGGGCTATCGCTGCGCTATTGTGAAACGGGGCAGAGCTGTCATCTGAGCTGTGCGCTGGGCTGTGCGCTGGGCTGTGTGCTCAGGCCCGCACTCATTTAACCATTCTTGGGTGGGAGCTTTGACAGTGAGCACCTTGTGCTGAGAACTGAAAGTGGCCATTTCCTAAGAGCCATTCGCTACCTAACCTGCTCTTCTGTCTGGACAGAGGCACACTGGACCCTGTTATTTCCCTTAGCAGGTTCTGTGGAGTTCCATCTAGGCCTGGCCTCTGGGGATCCTGGGGCCAAAGGACAGACAGAAGGCAGCTCAGTCAGGCAGCCTTGCCTCATATTGATGTTCGGAGCAGCAGGTTCTCAACCTGCCTAACGCTGAGACCCGTTAATAGAGTTTCTCATGTTGTGGTGACCCACGCCATAAAGTTATTTCGTTGCTGTTTCATAACTGTAATGTTGCTGTGAATTGTAACATGGTGAATCATAATGTCAATATCTGAAATGCAGCCCCCGATGGAATTGCAACCCATGGGTTGAGAACCGCTGGTTGGGAGTGAAGTAACAGTGGAGTACGGGGAGAGGGTGTGTCAAGGTCAGAGTGTGCAGCAGAGGGGACCTCTCATGTCTCTGGGGTGGGCTGTCCCGGAAGTCACTGCCTTCTAAAACATGATTCTCAGTTTTGCAGATTTCACCTCTTCCTGCTCCTTGTTGGGAAGGAGGGAAGTGAATATTTTGGCTTGAGATTTGGTACTCTGAGTGTGATCTCCAGGTATGGCTTCTCAGTAGAGAGGGACACAGCCCCCAGAGGCCTGCCTTTGCCACCAGCAGGTATTCCGAGGCTGAGACTAGCTCTCCAAGGGCAGCCTGGCAGTGGCTATGCTCAGGGGGGACATTCAACTTGGTCCCAGGTCCTCATAGTTTCTGGAATCATCCTGGCTCTCTGCAGTTAATTAACATGACCTTAAGAAGTGACGTCATCCCCATGTTTTGTTCCCCTTGTGTGTAGATGGCTCTGACTAGATGATCTTTGGCCTGCACCCAGTCTCCAAGTTCTCTGCTGATGACTCTAGCCTTCAGCCACTCTAGCTCCATAATTCAATCTGATGTGTTTTTCTGAGTAAGACTTAACATTGTTGGCCCATCACTGAATCCCTTTCAAGGCATATAGTACACCAGAGGATGTTGGATGAATAAATAAGATGCAATTCTAGCTTCTAGAAGCTAGCCACATATGCAGATAAAGACTAGATAAACCAGGTGCTGAAGGGCAAGACTCAGCTCTGTCAAACCATGTTGCTAATTCTGCTGCCAGGCAGGAGATCAGCGGGATCCAGGGCCAGGCTCAATTCCTAAAGGAACTAAGGAAGAAGCAGCGGGTGGTCACATTCTGGGCCACTTGAGGTAACTAGGGTGCACAGCCACACCTGTGGTATAGGCCTGCCTGCTAGGCCAATGCAGCCATGTCGGGACATGGTTTTCCTGGAGCGGTGTGCAGGTCAGGTGCTAGGGCTTGTGGGGGTTGAGCAATCTGGGAGAACATGGCTATGAGGTGATTGCAGAGCTCTGAGGCCTTGGGCAGGAGCTCAAGTCTGCTTACTCTCTAGCTTTGAGCACAGGGAAGGCCTCCTGCTGTCGCATTATATGGGAGTCCACGCTGAGGCTCCTAGATCCATAACTCCTCCTATTCCTTGGTGCAATGGGAATAAGGTGAAGCTCTGAGCTTGGCTCTTTCTATGGTCTTGCTCCCAGTGTCACTGAGCCACCTGGGATGCTGCTTGGGAGCTTTGGATCTGGGGATATAAGATGTGAAACTGCAAAAATAATCTTCCTCCTCTTCTTCCTCCTTCTCTCCCCCTCCTTTTCATTCTTCTTTAGAGCATGGTCTTGCTATGTAGTCCAGGTTGGCCTTGAACCTGCAGCAAGCCTTCTGCCAGAATCACAGGCACATGCTGCCATGCCCATCTCTGCGGCCGTAAACTTAGCTTCATCTTTTTACCTTCAGGTCTCTTTCTTATAATGCTGTTTTTATACAACACAGACAAAAACAAGGACAAATATAAAAATAAGAACAACGAAATAGCACACTTACAAACACAGGCGCGTGTGTGCACGCGCGCGCACACACACACACACACACACACACACACACACACACACACGAACGCACATATATATAGTGATATGATGGACATCTATGGAGCCGTGAACTGGTTTCAGAAATAGAATTAGCAACGCAGCCAGAGCCCCTGAGCGCAGCTCTTGACCACACACGCCTTCTGCCACCCCTACCTGCCAATGTAACCACTCGCTCACATTTAAGGTTTCTCCATCGTCTTTGATTTTTTTATTCTTTTCTAGAACTACATGCGATTTTGGCTGTTGTTATTGTGAGGAAGGTGGCTTGTAGCTCAGGCTGGCCTCAGATTGGTTGTATAGCTGAGGCTGGCCTTAAACTCCTGCTTCTCCTCCCTTCACCCTCAAAGGACTGGGCTTTACAACATTACAGTTATGAAACAGCAACGAAATAACTTTATGGCGTGGGTCACCACAACTGGTTTACACGATAGGAAAAAAATTATTAGAATATATTAATTATACTTAATAATGGGTCTCATTACGACATTTTCACACACATATATAATGTGTTTTGATCCTATTCACACCTCCCCCGTCCCCCTCCTCATGTGTAAGTTTTGAAAAAGGCACATACAGGCTTGTTTCACACACTTCAAAATCTCACATAAATTTTGACACTGTGGTGTACGCTCTGCAACTAGCTGTTTCTCTGCACGTGTGGGTGAGATGCATGCCTGTTGACATGTGTAACTCTGGCTCATTTATTTTCAGTGCCGCTGAGGATCTGACTGTATGAAGATGTCATTTTTCCAAAGAGCTCTAGCGGCCCCCGAGGGGCTGGGGATGGGATGGCCTACCCGAGCCGGTTCTGATCACTGGGTGTGTCCCTCCCTGTGGGGATGCTCCCACCTTCATCTCCCCACCCCTGTAGGATGGCAGGGCTGGGCTGCTTCCCACTTTGCCTCGCTGAACCATTGCTTCACTGAGCAGGAATTCAAGTGAATTTTAGGCAACCCTTGTGTTTCCCATAAATCAGTGTCGAAAGTGAAATCCTAGCACGAGGGGCTACAATTGCAACCAGCTGACTGCAGCAGGACAGGCTAATTTGAGCCTGCCCCGAGTGGACGTGGGTTCCTGACAAGCAGGCTTTGCCAAGCCCTTTCTAGCACAAAGAGAGATGCTGGGCTCAGTGCCAGCCCATGAGGCCGGCCCAGGCTTAAGGGGCCCGCCTCCTTTCTGTGCTGACCCTTCCTGCCACGTGCTGCAAGGTGGCCTTTGAACCAGGAGCAGGCTGTGCTGAGCGATGTACTCAGCCCCAGTACTCAGAGCTCAGGGTGCTGCATGGTGGCTTTCCAGGACCGGTCATTCCTGCCTTTGTATTGCTAGTGCCACCAGCGCAGTGGCTTGGACTGTAGAAAAGCGTTTTCTCACAAGGCTGGAAGCTGGACGTTCACGATCGAGCTGTCAGGTCGGGCTCCTCTAGCCTCCCTCCTTAGCTTGCCATCTCGTCACACGGTGGCCCCCTCCACACCGAGCCCCTGGCCTCTCTGTGTGCTCCAGTCTTCTCTCCTTATAAGGACACCAGTCACACTGGGTTAGGGCCCACCCTAGCAATCCCATCTTAATGTGCCTCCTCCGTGGTCATGGTTCCAAATATGGTTGTATTTGTAGGTACTGGGGGCTAGGGCCTGAACCGCAGGAGGGGATCCAGTCCAGCCCCCAACAGGGGTTATGGGGTTCATATGCAGGGTGGCCATGGAATTACACAACAGTGTCACAGCTAAGTGGTATCATTTACATCACGGCACTTAGTGTGTATGTAGATACGTGTGTGTGTGTGTGTGTGTGTGTGCGCGCGCAGTGTGCGCTTGTGCATATGAAGGCCAGAGGTCAATATTGGATGACTTTCTCAATCAGTTCTTAGCTCATTTTTTGAAACAAGGTCTCTTAGCAAGCCCAGAGCAGCCCAACTGAACTGAACCCCAATTTGACTGAACTGGCTGACCAGCAAACCCCAGGGGTGCCCCCGCCTCTGCTGGGAGCCCCCAAGGTTACCCGTGTACTGACTTGAATCCTCATGTTTGCGCAGCAAGTTTTATTGACTGAGCCCTCTCCACAGCCTTCCCATTGTGGACACTTTTGTCCCTTGAAATCTTTATGCTTTCGTACTTTCCTCGGACCCAACAGTGGACAATTTGAATATTTCTTACGGCCGATTTCCTGCGGATGGGAGTAAAACACCCTGCTGGTGTGCCCTGATTATCTCTGGTAAAGGCAGTAAAGCGGTTTGAAGGAGAATGTTGGTGTCAGCACCATGCTTTTGGGTCCTGGGAGGCTTACATGACTGTCAGGGCTCTGACTGGCTCGGCGTCAACCATGTGCCTGCTGTTAGTCACAGGGATTGAATCTAAGCAGGGTCACATGCTCATCTTGGTTTCATGGACCAAGTTTGATGGAAAGGGTTATGTGACTCCAGTAGAGATATAGGCCGGATACGAAACCATGGTCCTTGTCACGAGCACATTCCTTCAGCGGCTGTTATGCTGTTGTTTGTCTCTATGCACACGTGCTCTTACACATCTGTGTGGGAACAACTTTGTACATTTACACGAATGTCTTATAGGTGCACAGTTGCATATGTGTTTCTGTGTGCTTGTGTCTTTTGTACTCATGCATCTGTGTGTAATTGTGTTAGATATGTGACAGGAGGGATGTGAAGCAGGAGGTGGCAGAGGGCAGAAGCTCTGGCCTTGACCCAGGCCAAATGACCACAGATGTGACCTTTCACCCTTCCCCGTGGCTACTGAGGTCACTGCCCTGGGAGACCGAAGAACTTTCTTTTGGAACCATGTGGGCTAACAGCCCGGGGAAGCAGAAAAGCTGCTCCAAAGGCAAACCGGATGATCTTCATCCTGGGAGCCTGGAGCCAGCGGGACCTTGTTTAATTCCGCAGGAATGTGTGCGGTTCCCACCCAGCTGAGCAGGCCCCAGCCTGACTTAGAGGCCTTAGAGCCACCCAGCCAGAGGCTGATGCCTTCAACAGGGGACTAGGGTCACACCCTTCTGGAGAGAGACAGTGCTTTGACCCCTGAGGCTGCAGTGGGTTAGGTGGGTGACAGTGTCTGTGCCAGGGTGCCCAGCCCTGCGCTGCGTGAAGCAAGGAGCGGAGGGGAGATGGATGGCCTGGCGCAAACCTCACCTCTGAGGTTAGCTGGGGCTCTGAGAGGCAATTCCCCAGTAGGAAAAGATGTGGGCGTGGGTCGCTGGGCCTGTAGGGGCGACTCACTCAGATAGCGAAGCGTAGGAAAAAGAGGCAGTACCTTGCTGTGGCCATCAGAGAAGGCTCCTTGGAGGAGCCTTGGTGGGTTTATCTGGGCACTGGGGGGAGGGAAGGACTGGGGGGAGGTGACAGGGTGTAGAGGTTGTTCTCAGTAGCTCCCCACTGCCTAAGAATGAACTCTGGCCAACATTCCCAACTCCTTCTGAGGACTGGAGGTGACTCTCTTGGCTCTTCCTCTTGTCTTTCCCCCCAGACCCTGGCCCAGCCAACGTGCACATGTATTCTATCTAGACTCTGCTTTTTCTCCCACTGCGCACATTTGGCAAAGCCTTTCTGTATGTCCCCCTACAACCCGTCTGTTGAGTGGATAAATATAAATGAGGTCACAGCTCAGGCTCCCAGGACAAACAGAATTCCTGATTATCAATATAACCCACCGAAACCTACCGGAGACCCGAATCAAGCGCGGTCCGCCTGCCTGGGTCTCTTTAGCAGATGGCTGTTGGCTGGACCTATCCCCAGCCCCTGCCACACACATGCATACACATACACACACACACAGAGTGTGTCACCATCAGAACCGGGGCCATGGCTGCACTTTGTCCTGCCTCAGGTGCTGCTGGCATTCGCAGGCTGCGCCACAGCCTCTCATAGCCGTTCTAAGTTCATTGCTTCTGGTGGTATGAGGAAAGACAGGAAGAACCTTGGAGACGACAGTGGCCTGGAAATACCCTCAGAGGCATCCAGGGCAAGGAGTTGGAGAGTTGTTTGTCTCTTCCAGTCCAAATAAGCAGCCCAGGTTTCCTTCCTGGTTTCACTCTAGGCAAAAGTGAACCTCCCTAGTGGGGATAGGGTCCTGACAAGATCCCTAAGAGCTGAGCAAGTGGGAGCCCAGAGCTAAAAATATATTTAAGGCAGGATCTCCTGAACTCAGGAGTCCTAGCCAGTTACATGGGCCAGGCTGTGGGGTCCCTTGGCCAGAGTCCCCTGGGGTAATGGCCTGTTTGGTCTCCAAGGGCTCAGGGACCAGGTGTCCTTCCTTGAAACATCCTGTTTGCCTGAGGTGGCGTTGGTATCTGACATGACCCTGGGTGAGTAGACAGGCTGACCTGCCTGAACAAGTCTGAATGCTGCAAGGAGGAAAAAAAATCCACAAAGGCCCAGTCAGCTCCTCACTCCTCATCCTCCCTGGCCCCTCACTCAGTCAGCTGTTGCTGTTGTTGTCACACACACACACACACACACACACACACACACACACACACAATGCATGTTTGCCTCTGCCTCTTGGACCAGGTCCTGTGGAGGCTGTAACACCTGACTCTGAACTAGTCACACAGCCAACCTTCTTCTGAGTCCTAGCTACTTCAAGGCTGTGTCCTGCGGGCTGCGGAGGATCCTGAGCTCCTTGCATCATAGTGTCATTGTACAGAAGGACAGGCACAGACTCGCTGGACGCAGGGCTCGGAGCCACATAATCCTGCATTCGCTGAGTCCTGCCGAGAAAGGCCTTCCTGGTTACAGATTGGTTCATTCTGGCAACCACACTAAGCAGTACTCCATTGTGCCTAAGGCACAGGAGAAATCAGTCACTGGGGTCTCGACATTTCATTCATCTTGGATATTTGGAGTGAATTTGGAGTTTTAAAAACATTGCTTCAAATATTTGCGTTGACAATTGAGGTTTGGGGCATTCCATTAAATTTTGCTCTTGGCACAAGGACATTACTGGAGACCCTTAGCCTAGGTCAGAGTCCATGACAGAGGTAAAGGGCACACAGAGAAAAGAGTTCTTGGGCCCTGGTGTACCCACAAACAGATGTGTAGGAATGGAAGTAGACAGGACTTTCCCAAGAGGGGCTCAAAGAGTTGTATGCGTGTGTGTATGCATCATGTTCTTAAGTGTGTGATTATAAATGTGTATGTAGGGGCAAAGAGGGAAAAAAGACTTCCAAGGTTCCATTACTGGACCAGTGGAGCTGAAGGCAGGTCCTGGTGTGGGTTGAATACATTTGAGTCTTTAGACACGGAAAGAGAGTCAGGGACCAGAGCTGAGCAGAGGGAAGGAAAGTACCCAAAGGAAAGTGAGAAAACTTAGTTTCCATAGGGAGGGTCTGAGAGAAGGGTTGGGAAAATAGAAAGCTCCAGCCCAGTCAACAATGTCCACGCAGCACGCTGCACGCAGGCTGCTGCTGCCCAGCTTGTTCAGGTGTGGTCGGTCACAGGGCCGAGTGTCTTCAGCAGGATGCAAGTTTAGATGTACGCTGCTCCATGTTTGTGTGTGTGGGTGTGTGTGTGTGTGTGTGTGTGTGTGTGTGTGTGTGTGTGTAGCTTGAGACAGGGTCTCCTGAAGCCCAGGCTAACCTTGAAATGTTATGTCACCATCAGAAATGTTATGAAGCCCAGGCTAACCTTGAAATGTTATATCAAGAATGACCTTGAAATCCTGATCCTCCTGCTTCAACCTCCCAATGCTGGGATAACAGATCTGTTCTAGCACTCCTGGCTCATTAGGTATTCCTCCTTTCCAAGTCCTCCTGAGGACTTGATCCCAGGGACATCCCATAGAAACCAGGCCTCCTGAGCATCCTGCTGAGCTGTCTGTTCATTCACTCACCCCAGGATCAGAACCTGCAGCCTAGAGTGCCAAGCCCTTCACAGAAGCGAGCCCACCGCTTCTGTATGGTGGGCACCATGTCTAGACCCTGCCTGCCTGGAGTCTTGCTGGCGAGCTGGCTCTGAGGTTTACCGGGCTCCCCAGGGGCCATGGCTGCGTGGGGTTGTGGGTAGGCGGTGGAGGCAGTGAACAGATTTCAACGGCGTGCCTCCTGGAAACCACATCAAATGGTGCAGCTAGGAATTAATAAATAAATTTGGGAGACAAGTCAATTACCCTCCCCCTGTGCCCCCGTCCCCAGGGGCAAACAGTGGCATGTGGTTCCCAGCCTCAGCACGCCTTCCCCAGGGCAGGACAAGCACTGCAGCTGGCTTCTGTCAGATTAGCTGGGCAAGATGTGACAGGCTTCTGTCCTCTGGGGAAATCACTCCTTTCCTGGGAGGTGGTGAGGACATTCCCAGGTTGCTCTGTTCCTGCCCTTTCTCTGCACCCCTCCCAGGCTTGCCATTTTATCATTGAAAAAAATCAGACAGACTTCTTGTTGCTTTTGAAAACACTTATTCATTCAGCAAATGCTGGTCAAAGCCTGCTAGCTATGCGGTAGAGGTTTTGCCCTGTTGTGGAGTTTCAGAGACATAGCTCTGCTTGAGATGAGTTTACAGTTGTGGGGGGGGGGAGTGTGTGTCAGGCAACGTGTCTGCATATAGCACATTTTTGGGGGGCTTTAAAAAGGGGGTACCTTAAAGACTCCCCAGAGAGCCTCTTGAGAAGGTGATGCCTGGACAAGCTGTTACTTTGGAAGAGTGGGGAGTGCCATTTTACAGATTAACTAGGCAGTTTGCAAAGTTACAGAGGCAGAGAAATGAGGGAACGTGGGAAGGCTGTGAAGGGACTCAGCTGGCTGGATCCAGATGTGAAGGGGACAGAGGTTGGCTGGGGTAACAGGGAAGGGGAGCAACAGGTACCCTGGTTTCAGGGTTTCATCAGAGAGAGAGAGAGAGAGAGAGAGAGAGAGATTTAGCTTTGTGTGTACTACACAGGGTTAGCTGTGTTCCTACATAAAACAACTTCATGGAGGCCATGAGACTCAGAAAACAGCAGCCTTCTCTCTGCTCAGCATTAGGGAGAATGAGACCTCCAGCATTTGCTGGCCCTGAATTTTCTCAGCCTGTGTTATTTAGACAAGTTCTTTAGATTGATGATTCAATGATTGATTGAAGATCACTCGAGACATCCCCCTTAAATGTGGGCGTTTGTCCTGTGAGCATCTGTCATGGAGACACAGGTTCTATAGGGCTCAGCAATGTGCATTTTTAACAAGCTCCCTTGCACCCACAGTGGTCAGAGAGCACATTTTGAAACGCCACGTTCCCAGAAGCTGATCATGTTCTCTTGGGGAACTTGTTTGTGACTGAGACAGCCACCAGATGGCAGTACTGCTCTGTGATGTTCTGTGATACACATTGGTTTTTCTTTTTCTAACTGGGGGTGGCGTGGTAGTTGGCCCAGAGATAGTTCTGGGTTTGTTGTTTTGCAAGAATGTATAGAAATGAAGCTGGGTTGGTGATGAAGGCTCAGCTACTTGGGTTGTGTGTGTGTGTGTGTGTGTGTGTGTGTGTGTGTGTGTGTGTGTGTGCGCGCGCGCGCGCACGCCTGGGCTACACAGTGAGTTCAAGGCCAGCCTGAGGAACTCAAGTTATTAACAAACAAAGTGGTCTAGGAAGTGTAGTTTATTGGCAACTCACTTCCTCAGCAGCTACAAAGTCTTAGGGTTCAATTACCAGTACAAAAAGATAATTAAAATAATTAAATTTTAAATTAATAAAGTTAGTAAAATAAATCTTAAATTTCAAAGTTCAAGTTTAAATTTCATTTTCACCCAGCAGAGCTGACCTTTCACCACTGTGCTCACTCATCATGCTTGCCTGAAGTATGGGCAGTTCTAGTCGAGCTGTACCAAAGGGTCAGTGGACACATGGCCTTGGTTATTATTGGCGTTGCTATTTGGAGCCTCCCAGCTTTTGCTGTGCAGTAGAGGGATTGTCTTGCTTTCACGCTCATCACTGAATGAATGAGGTGGGGTGGGAGTTCTCTCTGGGGTCTTAGGGCAGAGAGAGGCTACATTGGCAGACTCTCGATAGGAGCAAGAAGCTGCTCAGTAAAGGCCACCTCAGCTTTCAAACACAGCTCCCGGTTTGCACTTGATTGACATGGTGGTCTTGGTAGCCTGGTCTAAACTGAAAACTGGAGAGAGTGCAGAAGTGGAGAATCAGCCATTAAATGGCTATCTGGATTAGTGACTCCTAGCGCCAGCTCCAGGGAGTTTTGTTCCATGATGGTGCCCTCCCTGTCTGCTGGACTTTCCATCTCAAGCCCTTTTCTGTCTTTACCTCCATTTGGGCGGGTGGGGGCTTGTTCTGCTCTCTGGAAAAAATCGGAGTGTATAAGGTCTGTGGTTTCTTTCTTATTCCTAACCAGTGATTTCGGCCAATTCTAAGTGACCATCAACTGTGCACTGCCTTCTCTGCTCCTCCCCTCCCTCTTCCCTCTTCTCCTCCCTTTCTCGCCTCTCTCTTTCCGTTTTCTTTCTTTCTTTTTTAATTTCCAAGTCGGTCTTATGTGTAGCTCAGGCTTGCTTGCCTCAAACTCAGGATTCCCCAATTTTAGCCTCCTAAATTCTGGGATTACTGGAGAGTGTACCACACCTGGCCTTTAAAGAGAGAGGAAAATAAGACAAAAACAATATCAAATCTCTATTATTATTGTTCACCACCTCTTTGTGTAGAAATTATAGCTTGAGTTAGATTTTTAAAATTGTTTGAATTGATTTCATCAGTTTTTTTTTTTTTTTTTACTTTTTAAGTGTGAAAAAATTATAGAAAATTTTGAGTTATAGGGCATCTTGTATTTTTTCTAATAGTTCACACTGTGTTGGGAATTCATAAAAAAAAATCATGTTTTAACTCAGAATGAAATGAATAAAGGGCCAGAGTTTGATGGTCAATGATATATTTGAAATAAAACAAAACAAAAACCTTTCATTTAAGTTCAAGTTCAAATTCTCATCACATGTCTTTGGGCAGCCATATGCATTCCCTTAGCCTCTTCTCGTCATGTGTACAATAGGGCAATGACAGCAGGTTATTCACAGGTCATGTGAGGTAACGTGTACATCTGAGGTTCTCCTCTGAACTCTGACACATCACACAGTGCTGGACAGCTGTCACAGCTATTGCAACAACCAGAATAGGCCAAGTAACGGCAACTCATTCACATTCCCTCTGCGTAAAAGTTCTGGCTTTGGCACTCAGGAGTTTATTCATAGGCAAGATTCTGAGTAATTGCATATGCATTTGGCTGGGAGTTGTGCCCATGCCTTCAATCCCAGCACTTGGAAGGCAGAGGCAGGTTGATCTCTGTCAGTTCAAGGTCAGCCTAGTCTACATAGAGAATCGTAGGTCAGTCAATTGAGGTAGTGAAACCCTGTCTCAAAACCAAACAATAGTTGATTCAAGAGCTGGGAATGTAGCTCATCTGGGAGAGTGTTTGCCTAGCGTGATGGAAGCCCTGAGTTCAATCCCCAGTACTCCATAAAACTGGGTGTGTTGATACATATCTGTAATCCCAGCACCCAGAAGGTGTTGATCAGAGGGTCAGAAATTCAAGAGCTACACAGAGATTTCAAGGCCAGCCTGTAGCCTTGGCTGTCCTGGACTTGATATTTTTAGACCAAGCTGCCCTCAAACTCACAGAGATCAGCCTACCTCTACCTCCCTGAGTGCTGGGATTACAGGCATGTGCCACTGTGCCCAGCTGAGAACCTGTCTAGAATGGGGCCAGTGAAATAGCTCAGACTGCAAACATACTTCCTGAGAAAACCCTCAGGACCTAACTTTAATCCTCTGACATCTGCATGTTCACTGTGCTTCCCTAATACTAATACTAAGTAAAATGTTACCCCCCCCCCCCCACACACACACAAAAATTACTCAAAGAACTACAGTGTTTCACTGGTAAATTTGTTCCAAAGCCTATGCTTTGGAACTCTATACTAGAGTTACTGCATGTTCTTCTTGGTGATCTGGGTCAGAACTGGGTGGCTAGGGGTAGAGGAAGAGGGAAAACCAAACATGGCCAAGTGTTGTTTCTTTTTGCAAAGGATCTGTGTTATGAGTGGGGACAAGACAGACACAAGGATGGAAGGCTGTAAAAGCACCCACCCAAGGTCCTCCGTGAGAGCCTGGGACTGCATAGCTGCTCCCCACCAGCTCTCCACACTCCTCTTGCCCGCTGGATGGAAAGTTGGCAATTGTCTAGCTTAAGTACTTCATCTTAAGAGGGCGTGCTTGTCGGCGGTGCTCTGGCTGGAGCCCTCACCCCTTCTCATGTCTCTTCCACTGGTGCACGTGTGTGTGTGGTGGTGGGGGTGAATTGGAAAATCTATTTAGTTTGAAGTGAGTGTCTTCTTCTTCTTCTTCTTCTTCTTCTTCTTCTTCTTCTTCTTCTTCTCCTCCTCCTCCTCCTCCTCCTCCTCCTCTTCTTCCTCTTCCTCCTTTCTCCCTTTCCTTCTCCCCCATCCCTTGCCCTTTCAATCTCTCTTTCTGAAAGGGTCTTACTCTGTAGCCCATGCTGGCCTAGAACTTGCAAATTTCCTGCCTCAGCCTTTCAAGCAGTAGAATCACAAATGTGGACTACCATCCCTGGCTTTGAACTGATTTTTTTAGAAAATTATTTTTCACTAAAAATTTTAAAAGTTAAAAGCTTGTGAATAAAAACACAGAGAATTTATCATCATAATCATTTGAATGTTTTTTTTTTTTTAAATATCACAGTTTCATCATGCTTTCTTGCAGCTGAGAGAATGAGCCTTCATACTTCCTGCCAACAGAAGGACAGGGAAGGCAGTGACTTGGGTTACAAGCTGATGCTTACAGCTCACTGTGAGATAAAGGTGTGGAAATCCACACCTTTTCCCTTTTGGACAGATAAATGGGGGAAGCCCTGAAGGTGAGATAGTAGAGTTTACCATGCCCCAGGTGGGGTGGACTCAGGCAATGGCAAAGAGGATAGAGATGCCTTCCAAGACCAGGGCTGCAGGGAAGTCTAGCTTGAGAGGGGGTGGTTTCTTTTCTCTAGGCCCAGACCCTGGTAGGAGGAGAGGCACAGGTTTGGCTGGGGGCACTTGCTTTATATCTCATGGGAGTTGGGAGACGGAATTCCCCTCCAGGTCATCCCTGCACACACCTGTGGGACCCCGTCATAATGAAGGTGTGGTCTCTGTTGGTGAAGACAGAGGGAACACCTGAATTTGGCTTCCTCTAGCCCCTTTAGCTGTCTGCGGGAGTGAGTGGCATGCACACCATTCATGTGAGTGAGGGGAAGAGTTCCGAAATTCTCCACAATTTAACCAGGAAAGTGAACAGTTGCAATGGAAGAGGAGAGAAAGCCTGATTGCTGAGCAGCTAAGGCAGAGTTTATGTACTGGGCATCTGATTCCCAGAAGGGACCATGGGGGAAGTGAGGCCTCCACACAGGAAACAGAAGCAGAGCAGGAATTTTAGATCTTGGGCTCTAAGCAAGTGGATGAGAATTAGCTCAGAGACTGGATGGACTAGAGGAATCGGACAGAGCATCAGTCAGCATGTGCTAGGTATGACTGCTGTAACAAATGTGCCTGAGTCTTAAATATAGTATTTTATTTCTCACTCATGATACACATTGACTCACCCTCAAATTCATAGCCCTATCTTCAGTCTGGGAGTCAAGCTGAAGGCCAGCCCGTATGGACAGGAGAACAGTAGAGGGCTGGTGGAGATCAGAACAATATTGGTTCTTTCTACATGTGCGTGCGTTCTAACGTAACATTGGCCGAGGCCAGTCACACAGTACTGTGCCAGCTGGGTGGGGAAGAGGAGTTCCTCCTTCAGGAGTCACCCTAAGTCCCCAGGGCTTGAAGTAGGGACTGATAACCTTCTCACAGGCAGAGGGCGGACTAGCTATAAGCACAATGGCTTATGTACAGTGGTGATGCCTCTCTTCAGGCCTCTCTTTTGACTTTCCTACTCTCAGAGAAAGAGGGACGAGGATTCACTTAGAAGCCATGGCCGAGAGAGCCTGGATGAGACCCCTGTGGGCTGACTAGCTGAAGAGTCGGTCCTGGCCTAGACCAAGCAGTAAATGAGAAGCAGCTGTATTTCCTGTCACCATGGAGAGGCCTGGGAGACTCTGTGGCTCCCTGCCATGACCAAAAGTTGCAGGACCAAGAGCTGAGGGGCTGCCTGCCGTTTCCTTGCCCAGCTTCCTGTGCTGTGGGAGGAAAGAGCTTTATCTACAAAATCAAGCTGTTCTTCACCTCACAGTTATTTTCAAAGGACTTGACGGTATTGCAAAGACATTATCTATTATTTATCCATGTACCTAACTATCTTTCTATGTATGTATGTATGTATGTATCTACCTATCTACCTACTTATCGTTTGAGCTAGAACCACAGTATGCAGCCTTGACTGGGATTTACCATTTAGGCCAGGCTGGTCTTGAACTCATGATGATCTTTCTGCCTCGTAAGCCAAAGCCTTTTTATATAAGACAACTTACTCAATCCCTCCCAGAACTGATAGAGATAGGAAGCAAGGATTGATTCATCACTACCAAATTAAGAGGCTCATCGAGAGCAAAGGATCTGTCTGAGTCCACACAACCAGCCATTGGCAGAGATTGGCGGGGAATGGGTTGGCTAGGTTTTGACAACAGACACAGCCCAGCACAGAGGTGATGGAAGGGCAAAGCCCAGAAGCATGTAGAAGTAATGGGTAGGGCTGGAGATTTGGAACCAGAGGGAGACTTTAGGGGCCTCTCCTTATCATTCTCCTATAAGTTAACCAACACTACTGAGTCTTGGTTTTGTCCTTTATAAAGTTGGCTGAAAGTTGAGGTCCACACAGATTTTATGCAGTAAGATTCTAACTGCTAATGGGATGCTACTAGAAGGTGATTAGGTTATGAGGTTGGAGCCCTCACAAGTAGCTCTCATTCCCTTGTAAAATGACACAAGAGTGTCCACCATATAAGCACACAACAGGAAGTAAATAACATGCAACCCGGAAGAGGTCCCTCACCAGAGCCCTGTCATGCATCTAATCTCAGACTTCTGGCTCCTAGCTGTAGAAATAAATGTTGGCTAAGGCTTCTAGACATGTATGAAAAATTGAACACTCCAAAAAATGTTCATTTTTATTATTTTAAGTGGTGTGTGTGTGTGTGTGTGTGTGTGTGTGTGTGTGTGTGTGTGTGTTGCGGTGCAGTTGCATGTGTGTTCAGGTGCTGGAGGAGGATCCAGAAGATCAACTTCCCCTGAAGTTTAAGGCAGGTCATAACCGCCTGAGAGAAGTGCTAGGAACTGGATCAGGTCCTCTGGAAGAACCGCAATTGCTCTTAACCACTGAGCCATCTCTCTAGGTGCTAGACTTCACTACTATTGTGTGAGTTTGTATGTGTGTCCATGTGCAGCTGTGCATATGTGCCACTGGGTACTTGTGGGGGTCAAAGGACAACTCTGTGGAGTTGGGTTCTGTCCTTTTGCCTTTATATAAGTTCCAGTGATCAAACTTAAGTTATCTGTTAGGCTTTCATGGCAAGTGCTTTTACAAGATGGGTTGCCATCTCACTGGTCCAGGTATGATGTTTTTTTCTTTTTTAATTTTGTTTGTTACAGCAACCAAAACTAACAGGGCTATCAATGAGTATAACAAATAAACTAATGTCACTGAACAACTGTTACAGTCTGCAAAAAGCAGCCCACCAGCTTGTCAGCTTCATTCCAGGAAGCAGGGGTCTGGCTCTTCAAATCACCTACTCCCTGGAGGCAGGAGGGGGTGTGTGACCACTTTAGAAATAGCCTGCAGATTGCTCTTCCCTGTTTCCCCTGGGATCAAGGCTGAGCATTCTTTCGCAGAAACAAACAAGAAAGTCAAAGCAATTTCGTAAACTTCAGAAGCCTGATTCTGCTTCTCCTCTGCCTCCCTCCTGGGTGGATGGGATGTGGCTAAGGACTGGTTCAGCTGGAGCTTTTGGGGATCAACGACTTGCAACGGTCATGAGAGGGAGAAGCTTGGATGTTGTGTGTTGTTTGTTGCACTGGATGCAAAGAGCATGGCTATGGCTGGTTGTTCTGAGGTGTGGGACAATGATTTTCCCTGAGAAGAGGACAGAGAGAAGTTCAGCTCCACCATGGTCTGATCCCTGGGCAAACCCAGAGAAAGGCATCCAATTCTTCATGGAGATACTTATCCATTCTAACCAATACCTTTCCGACCATTTGCAAAGCAGAGTTCAGAATCTTATATCTTTTCTCTACTGATAAGCAGATGAATTATCCAGGTGTGTTTATCTTTGTGTAGAAATATGGAGAGATCAACTTGGGAGGGGAAACAACTCAAGGTATATTTGGCCTGTGACACAGCCATACTGCTCCAGATAGGCACAGGCCTGGTTCTACCCCAGCCATCATGGTGGTAACTGTGAGCCTGGGGTCTTTACTTGAGATAGGTCCTCAGCCATGTTTGGGTTGAGGGGATGGGGGAGTGTGGAGGTGTCTTTATACTTAGAACTCAGAAATATCAGCAAAAGGGATTTGTCGAGTAGGTTGTAACCTATACTACAAGTCTGCAGACAGGCACAACTGACATATCCACATACAGTATGAAATAGGTGCCTGGGATTCATTTCCGTCTGTCTGGGGAAATTCCCATCCGTGGTCCAGCTCATCCTCCCAGCCTTGTCTAGGCGATGCTTATTCTTCTGACCCTCCTCTTATTCTAAACCCTCCAAGCCCGGCATGGTCCTGCGCCTGCAACACCCTTTCTTCCTAGGGCTCTCGGCCCAGGAAGTTTCAGGTTCTCTGCTGGCAGCTTTCCAAGGTTTGACTTTAAATACAAAGTTGGGCAGGCATCTCTTCGCAACAATAGCTTCTTGCTGAACTGCATGCAGGCTTGTCTGGAGACAAATACAGTGGGTGGGGCTCCCAACCAGGATCCGTTCTACTAGCCAAGCCTGCTGCCCCCACAGCTTTCTTTCTGCGGCCACTTAGATTGGCAGCCTCAGGTTCTGATAAGAAAGGCGTGACTTCCCAGATGACTATGCCGTCAACGTCTTCCTCTTCGTACACATGTGTGTATGTGTGCACATGAGTGTGGCGTTACATGTGCAGGTCAGAGGTCAACATATGGTGTCTTCCTCAAATAGTTCCCCACTTTATTTTTTTAATAGTATTGTTTATTGTTTGACAATTTCATACATACATCCAATGTATCTTGATCATGTCACCTCCAAGTCTCTCTTCCCACAGCTCAAAATCCACAGCACAAGCCATTCTGTCTTCATCCACTCTGTTTTTTTTTAGACAGTCTCTCACTGAGCTTGGGATTCAGTCTGGCTGGCCTGGCCTATCTCCACCTCCTTGGGGGTTGGCTTACAAGTGTGTGCTGCTGAGTCTGACTTTTTCATGGCTGCTGGGGATTGAACTCAGGTCCTCATGCTTATGTGGGAAGTGCTTTACTGATTGAGCCATATTCCCTGTTTTTACATAAAGAAAAAAAATCTGTGTTTTGCAGCAATTACCATGAGGATCACTGACTATGCTGTTGCAGGATTGAAGTGGGAGGCTACAGATTTGTAGCCTGTGTAAGGTGCAGGTAGGAAGGCACCAGGAAGGCTGACCATAGCTCGAGGGTGTCTTATTTGGGAATATGGACATATGTCTGGCTGGGCAAATATATCAACTTCTTGTTGAGGGGAGGATCTTGCTGAGGCAGAAGCTGAGGTTTATCCTATTTGGTTAATTTGATAAGTGTGTATTGTGTTCTTGCTACATGACAGAAACTGGTCTATGAGCCATTGGCACAGCAATAAACGCTGTAGACAAAGGTTGCTGTTCTCGTGGTGCTGATCTTGTGACTCCACTCATCCTGGCTAGGTTGCAGCATGACACTGACTCTGACTGTGTCTGTTGGAACATGGCATGTGTCAGGTACTCTCATATGCCGTTGGCCATGAGTCACAAGGTAGCTCTTCATGTTCCTGGATGCAAACAGCTCAGGTAGGATTCCCTCCACTCCCTTCTTTCTGTCTTCCTCTACTTTAGCCTAGGGCTAAGATCCTGGGGTTTAGTGATCAGACTCAACATCCTCCTTGGGAAAAATTTCAGGTTCTTGTGGCTGTGCTGGACACCAGGTATATGGTGTCTCCTCCGGGGCTCCCTCTGGACACCATGAAGAAGAGACTTTGGTCTGGCCTCAGGTCACAGAAGCACGCTGCTTCCTTCCTCCCATAGTTCTTCTTATCCCTTGTGGAGAGACCGAGTACATGTTGAAATCCTAGAGGCCAGAAGAAGGATGCAACGGATCACCGATTCTCCAGCAAGACAGCAGAACCCAGAGGATGCTAGAATGAAGCTCCAGAGCCGGACAGAGACCTCCAGCTATGACTGTGTGGAAGCAAAGGCAGGGGAGAAACAGACTTTTAGAAACACGAACAGTGGGGGATCTTACCATCTGAGGACTCGCAGCAAAGAGCTGTCTTCAGCAGAAAGAAAGTGAACTCAGCTGTGGTCTTGGAGAGGCAGGCAGGAAGAGTAATAGAAAAGGTAGCTGTGAGGTGGGCATGGGGCCGACTCCTGCAATGCAAGAACTTGGGATGCAAGGTGAGAGGATTTTGAGTTCCAGGCTAGCTAGGCAAGTTAGCAAGATACTAGCTTTAAAAAAATTTTTTTAAAGGGTAGATGCATACATATGTATGCATGTGATAAAAATTAATGGAAAAGAGGCTGTGAATTTGAAAGAGAGAGAGAATGGGAGGGTTTAGAAGGTGGAAAGAGAAGGGAGAAAAGATGTGATTATAATATCCAAACAAAGAACACAAATGCAAAAAAAAAAAAAAAAAGATGGTTGTAGCTCAGAGGTGAGTGTTACCTGCCATGTGTGAGGCACTGAGTTTATTGCCCAGTACCATGAATATACACACACTCACTAAATAAAGGAGTAAGTAAATAAATGAAAGAATGAGAATAAAAAGGAGAGATAATTATTAGTTCAAAGAACCTGACTACGTAAAAAAATGATTCCTTGTAGGGTCTGAAACACTTGGATGTTTTATATATCTGAAATGCAGGGCCTGTGCTGACAGATGACATCAAACAGCGTTAAGACGGTCCTTACATCCTCCAGGAATGGCAGGAGCACTGCATCCGGAGCACTGCCTTTGCTGTGATAAAATACCTGACAAAAGCCATTAAAAGGATGGGTTTTGGCTTGCAGTTCAAGGAGACACTCCACTGTGGTGGGGAAGGTGTTGGGGCTCAGCCCGAGGCAGTGGGCCGCCTTGCCCCCTGAATACTAATGCTTAGCTTCCTTCTCCTTTTTCTTCCCCTCTTTTATTCAGTCTGGAACCCCGGGGAACAGCACTGCCCACATTCAACATGGCTTTTCCACTCTCAGCCGAACTCCTCCAGAAACACTGTCACACAGGGGTCCCAGTAAGAGACTCTGTTTCAAAAGCAGGTCCTGAGGAAGCAGGCAGGAGGAGGTTAACCTCTGACTTCTAAACCCTCGCTTGCTCGCTTGCCCAGCCACACCCACACACCCTGCAAACCCTAGAGAGAACGGCCAAGGCAAAGGGAACTGGAAATAGCAAGTTAAGACAACTTTTATTTTTTTCAGAAAGTTTACTCTCAAGGGAAATAAGCAGGGAGTGGCTGAGTACGATTTCTTGCTGGGATTTTTTTTTTTTTTTCTAGGATGGGAGGTTTTGGAACTCATTTGTGAACTAGTGATGATGGTTCAGCCAAAGAGAGGAGAACTAATGTAGGCAGAAGAGGCAAGAATTACCGAGAGGTGGTGCTTCTGAGAGGTGAAGGAACAGGGAGCAATGATGTTTCCGTGGATTTCATCCGCAAGAAATGCCTGCCCCATTCAGTAGGCCTTTGGTAAATCTAGGGGTGGCCCACCAGCAGCAGCTCATTCCCTCTCCCTGTCCAGCTTTGTGGGCTGTGGCTCTGAAGCCACTGAGACGCCTCTCTAGGACCTATGACTCTCCCTTTAAGCAGAGAGAAGGGATCCCAGCCTCAGGAAGGGCTGGAAGCCAGCTTTTAAAAACACATTCTTTGGTAGGTTAAAAATATGTGTGCTTTTTTTTTTTTTTTTTTTTTTTTTAAAGTGTAAAGACTTAACCTCTGGTAGGAAATGGTTGTGGTATTTTTCTTTAAATGAAAAGAGACCATTGTGATCTGAACTTTGGAAAATATACAACATCCTGGTGCTGTTCTCCAGGAGTTGGGTTTCTGGAGTTACTCGACAAACCCAGCCCCTCCCCTGCAGGAATCCTGGGCGGGATGGGCTTATTGTTGCCTCTATCCCTGACTGCATGCACAGTGTGTGGGGCCTAGCGCAAACTGAAAACTTAAAACCCACGGTCCAAAACTGAAGAATTTCAGGGTGGCAGTTCAAAGCTTTAAAAGTTAGGTGGCCCGCTGAATGAGGGAGCCCATGGGTCTGCTCAAGTCTCTGTCGATGATGGCTAGCCTCCCGTGAGCCATTCTCAGCCGGCTGGCTAAGTTTAAGTTTTGGGGGTGCCTCTCCTATGTGTAGTCTCTGAGCCCAGATGACATAGAGCAGGACTAAAGGCGTCTACCGTCACCGGTGTCCACATACCACAGCTGGCAACAATTTCCTGGCCTGGCTCTTTGCTCCATTTCCCACCTCCCCCTCACATTTCCTAGACTGTGCTCCTTGGACGGGAAAACGTTCTGGTTTAATCTGGGCTTGCCTGTAACCTGAGGGTCTGGGGAAAGCGGTGCAGCTGTGAGGAATGCCGGGCCGCTTGGCACGCTTAGCAGTTTACAGACCTCCTCCTCACAGGGCCTACTGTAAATAGAAAAGTACAAACACATGCTGGCTTTGCAGCAGACTAAAACTGTCTGCCGCTTTCCCTGGATCTTAACACATGGCAGTTCGTGTTTATGTCGCATGGCTTTCCTGGCCTGCTACTTCAGACCTGCGTCCTGCTTTTTGCAAAGCAAGGCCTGACCATTTTGGGCTTTCCAGAATGCCTTCGGGAGATGCCACGCTGAGACTTCTAGAACATATTCTCAGGGTCAGCCTGCCCTTGCCTGCCCAGACCCGGGGTGTGCTGTGCAGTACAGTGGCAATAAGCCACTTGTGATGTGCTGGTTTATTCTGACTGAGCTGTGTTATTCACGTAAAACACACATTGAACTTCAGAGGCTTAGTACAACAACAAAAGAGGCAGATATTCCTTCTTTTTTTCCTTCCTTCTCTCTTCTCCTCTTCCTCCTCCTTCTTCTTTAAAGACAAGCTTTCTCTGTGTAGCTCTGGCTGTCCCGGAACTCACACTCCATAGACTGGGCTGGCCTCAAACTCACAGAGATTCACCTGCTTCTGCCTTTGCCTTCCAAGTGTTGGATGGGTTAATTTATCATATTTCTTTCTTTTTTTTTTCATGTTTCTTTTTCCATCTTAAATGAAGTTACTAGATAGTTTATCATTATATATATGTGTGTGGGTACATATGTATCTTATCTTTGTGGCTTATATCTTGATGCTAGGATGGGAACAGGAAGATGGGTACGGCAAGGACAGATGCACTCAGCATTCAGGCTTACAGCTTCCCCCTTCTGGGGCCCACCTTAACACATGATCAGGCAGTGTCCTGTCCAGAGTTACTCTCTGTTGGGTAAAACAGTAGTTTTCAGACTGTGTCTTGGCCCAAAAATCTCCATTTGGAAGCAGCTTCTGACTCCACTTTGAGGATGGAGGGTGGACTCCGCACCTTGGTAGACACATGGACAGCACCATCTGTTGGACAACAACCATCTGATGAAGAGAGATAAACGACTTAATCTTGGATGCCCCCCCCTATAATAAATTGAGACTGCAAGAACAAACGGCATATTAAAATCATGTCAAGAAAAACCACACAAGAAAAGGCGCAACTCCCTTAAAACACCCCTCAAAGAGGAGGACATTAGCAATAGACATGGCCCCATCAGCTTGTCATCTGGTCACCCCGTTCATGCAGAGGGTATGTCAAGGGACCAAAAGACAGAACTCCCACCTGTCCCAGGGGCTTCAACTTGGCTTGGTTCCCACTGTTGGTGCAGCCTACTTGACTTGCCCACTGCCTGTCTGTCCATCTGGGCCTCTGTGTGTCCATATATCCGGAGCCGGTGCTTCCCTTTGCTCCTGTAGCCTCCACAGTCCTGTATTGCCTCTGGACTCCTTTTTCTGGAACTCTGCTCGAACCTGTGACATGTCAGCAGCAGGGTTCCAGGTCTCAGCAGAGGTCCCACCTTGCTTCACTGTCTTGCAGAGACCAGAGAGGTCCCATGCCTCTCTGGTCTCTTTTGAAATCTCTTGAATTCTTCTATGTGTGTGTGTTAGTGTGCACGTGTGTCTGTGTGCGCACCTGTGACCCTGTGTGTGTGTCTGCGTGTTATAAGAGCTGAGAGTTAACATTAGCATTTAAGATTGTAGTGAAAAGAACTGCTGTTTGCCTTGGCCAGCGCTATCAAGGAAAGTAAGACTACTTGGTAAAATTCTGCCAGTGAAACAGCCATACCTTGTGGATTTCTTGTTATTCAACAAATTTTGACATTGTGAAAGGGCACAAACACATCCGTCTATGTTTCTGATATAGCACACTTATGGCAACAGGGCTGAGAGAAAAAAAAAACCTAGCTATAGTCCAAACGCTATGTTAGAGGAGGGCCGGAAGGTACTAGAAGCATTGGGCCAGTTTTTCTTCGCAGTCCTGCCCCTGTGAAGGAATTGCCTTATGGTAACATTTGCTGATAAAACAAACAGATCCTCAAATTTCCCTGGCTGAACGCCACAGAGGCTAATTCTCATGGAACTGTCCAATTTGGGTGCTCCTGGCTGGTAGGAGCCATCCACGTGGTGACCTGGGGCCCAGACTCTCTCTGATGGCTTGCTCTCCTGATGGCCTCTGAGCCCTCTGATGGCTTGCTCTCCTGATGGCCTCTGAGCCCTCTGTATCAAATGTGCAGACAGGAGAAGGAAATGGGAGATAAAGCTTATCTCACCTCCTTGGCCTGATGTTTCCACCTAACACTTAATCATGTTGCTTCGGTCAGGACTAGGCTCAGAGTTCCATCCTCACGCTTTCAGCAGCCCCATTCTGTACAGAGAGAGTTGAGCCTGTAGCCTGGCCTGCTTCCTCCTCAGGAGGCTTTGCTTGTCTTCTTTGTTTGTGTTTTGAGAAAGGGTTTCTCTGTATATCCCTGGCTGTCCTGGACTTGCTTTGTAGTCCAGGGTAGTCTCAAACTCATAGAGATCCACCTGCCTCAGCCTCCCGTGTCCTGGCATTAAAGGTGTGCACCACCATTCTTAGCTCTTCGTTAAGCTGTTTAGTAATTATTGGTCTCAGGCTAGGCCCCTGCAGTGGCACAGAGGGAAAAACCATGGATGCTCCTGAGGGAAAACGGATAGCACAGGTGGACACTCTGGACGAGCTGGTATACACACCATACTCCCCAAACCTCAGGCATCCTGAGTGATTCCCAAGTCGCTCTCTTCTAAGAGGCCCTAGAATCTACCTAGGCCTCTGCCTCGAGAGATGGAGCACAGGGAGGACAAAGCAGACTTGTGACTGGGGCCGTGGAGCTGTGGGCAGCCGAAGGCAGGATGAGCAAAGGCTCAGAGACACCTCAGAGCACCACTTCAGGCCGCCGTCCCCTGGGTTGACTACCTGTGCCAAGTGACTGCAAGTCCAAAGCCCCCATCAGTTAGGACTGGATCGAAGGAAGAGGTGTGGGTGGGGTCCAGGCATATTACAACCTGCCCTCACCCAGGTCCTGTACCTCCAGCCGGGGCTTCCTGCACACCTGCTGACAAGAGGAAGGATGCGAAGAATAGCCAGGTCGCCGGACCTCAAGTGCTCATGAGCTTGTGACAAGATGACCAGACACCTGATGAGGAGAGTGTGAGGCCTCTGACAGAGGAGAAGCACGAATGCCGGAGGGACTTCCTGGGTGAGTCACTCCTCTTGGACAATCAGAGGAGGCTCCCTGGGACTTAGAACTTGCAGGAGGGGGTGGGGAAGACTCTTTGGCATCCCTGCTCATTTCTTCATGTTGCAAAGCCAGCGAGGCAGATAAAGCAGAGAAAGCTGCAGTCCACTCCAGTTTTCAGGGAGAGGAAACACAGTCCCAGAGAGGCAGAGCTTCTTGCTCAAGGTTACACAGGAATTGGTAAGAACACCAATACCCTGCCTACAGTGTCTGTGTTTCTGTGTAAGTCTGACAAAGGTGTCTCTTCCTCAACGGTGGTCAGGGCAGGTCCCCTGGTAGGGTGAGAAGCCCCTGTGCAGGGTACAGACTCTCCCCGGAGGGCGTCTTGAGTTTGGGTGCTCAGCTTCCCTGTAAGAACATGTGTTTCCTGTTTTCTTCTCCCTCTGGCTTGGGACAAAATAGGGTTTTCCTGAGCGGAAGAGCTGTGAAGCCCTGGTATGGTCCAGTCAGCTCTGGCTGGTCTGGGGCTCACAGCTCTGGAGGCTGAGCCCCATTCCCTCCCAGCCAGAGACGCTCAGGCCATTATCCTTCCTGACTTGACACTCTCCTTAGCTCAGATCTCAAACCCAGGTCCTGACTCCCAGCTGATATTTTTTTGCGCATTAGTCAAGGTCCTAGAATTGGAGCTGCCCTGCAATAGAGACCCTAAGGCTGAGGGAAGGGCAGGTTTGTACTTCTCAGGGGCTCAGAGAGGCAGACCTTCGCCAGCCTGAGACCCAGGGTCAGGGACTTCACCCACCCCACCCCCCACGTTCCTCCCACTGTTCTCATTCATCCTGAGTGCGGGCTGCCCTCAGACAGCACCCCAGTTTCCTAGACAGCACCATGTGGAGTGGGCAAGGTCTGGATTCAGGCCATCACAGCTATAAATACAGAGTTCCTGGATGCTAACTGGACATCTTTTTCTCCTGTCTGGTTCATGGTTGTTTCTGAGAATACATCACAGTCAGTTCAGGGAGATACCACTAAGCTTGATAGACATGGGCTCAGTCCCTGGGACCCATATGGTGGAAGAAGAGAACCTGAAAATTGTCCTCTGACCTCTGCATACACACACACACACATATACAGGCACACTTACACACTTTACAATACATATGTACATATAAAGAAATGTAATGAAAAACAGAAAGGCTATATCTTATTCTTTTTTTCTTTTTTTAAGATTTCTTTTCTTTCTTTCTTCTTCTTTTGTGTGTGTGTGTGTGTGTGTGTGTGTGTGTGTGTGTGTGTGTAGGCGCATGTTTGAGGGCAGGTGCCTGCAGAGTCCAGAAGAGAATGTAGATCCTTGCGAACTAGCTGGTGTGAGTCCAGCTAGTTCTTGGGTCCTCTGCAAGAGCAATATGCCTGCTCTTAACAACTGAACCATCTCTCCAGCCCTGTCTTGGTTTGTTTTGTGGTGTTATGACAAAAATACCCAAGGCGGAATAGATTATAAAGAAAAGAGGCTTATTTAGCTTACAGTTTGGGAAGCTCAGACTCCATGATCAAGTAACCCACTATGCACGGCTTTCTGGCAAGAGTGCTCTGTGACAATATGGCAGATGGCATCACATAGTGGGAACACAAGTGAGAAACTGGTTATGGTTGCACACATAACCAGTTTCTTTCTCTTTCTGTGAAAAACTAGCCCTTTCTCTTGAGGCAGGCATTTCTTCTGAGGGTGGTGTCCTTCTTTTGAAGGTCCCACCATCTTTCCAAAACTGTCGCAACAGGGACCAAGTGTCTAGCACGAGTGAGAGCTAAATTATACCCCAGCCCTGGCAGAAGACCAAATAGTAAGGGGTTAGAAGAAGCATAGGAAGACCACAGAACCGTGGGGCTCAGTACCATCCTCAGCGTGAGGAAGAAAGCCAACTCCCTGTGATGCCTCCCGGCCTGCAGACAGGGAGCAGGAGAAAACAGCGCTTTCCCTTCCCCTGTTTCTGCTGCTTCCTCTCCCCACGGAGGGGGCTTGTTGGAGGTCTGGTTCTGTGTCTTGGAACTGCTCTTAAGAGTGCAGGCTGTGGCCTAGAGATGGCTGAGCAGTTAGGAGAGCTTGCTTCCTTCCCAAAGAATCCAAGTTTGGATCCTAGCGCCCACAGCAGGCGTCCCACAACCACCCATAACCCTGTAAAAACACGGGATCTGGGGCTCTCCTCTGGCTCCCATGGGCACCTGCACACACATGGAAGATACACAGACACGTACATGTGAATAACTTTCTGTCTTAAAAAAAAAAAAAAAGACAGCAAGATTTGTGTGTGTGATTGTGTGTGCAGGGGCCGTGCTTGCTTACATCGGTGCTTGGTGTGAAGGGTTTAGGGACAGGTAAAGGTGTGTTCATAAACAAATCTTGGGTCCTGGAATTTGGGGAGAGATGATATTCAGGCCCTCCACCCTTGCACAGGCCTTGCA
Source organism: Psammomys obesus (assembly GCF_907164565.1). Lineage (NCBI taxonomy): Eukaryota > Metazoa > Chordata > Mammalia > Rodentia > Muridae > Psammomys > Psammomys obesus. Next base: position 47,323,192 of record NW_026585644.1, read on the forward strand.
CCCACAAGTGTGTGTATGTGGTGGGGGTGGGGGTGGGGGGTAAACCACCTCTGGTGACCCGGCCTGGGGCTTTGAAGTCCTCCTTCTGAATGGGAGCTCCAGGCACCAGCAGCCCCGAGTTATTAGGTGCAGGTTTATCTGGGGCTAATTTAACTTGTTAAGATAATTGTGCCAGAGGCTGCAGCTCTGAGGTCCCTACCTTCGTAATTACCCTTTTCTGGGTCTCTTTCATCTCTAAGGACTGTGCCCCTCTGCAGAGCTGTTGCCGGTCCCCACCCCTCCTTCCGAGGCTTGGGGGCAGGCCCTAGCAATGCTTTCACAATGCCTTGCTTTTTTTTTTTTTTTTTTTTTTTTTTAAGATTTGCAAAAGTGTTATTCCAAGTACAGTCATTAAAGGCCAATGTTTGGTTTTACTCTGACTTGCCCTCTGTCACATTTCCCTCCTGTCAGATGGTCCTGGGATCCAACTCACCAAAAACCTGGCCTAGAACTGTTCAGAGTATGAGGAACAGGATGAGTTCAAACGGGACGCTATGTACGCATGCATGCTTTCATTTGTGCCCTCCCCCCACCTCTCTGCATGTTAATTAGAGTTACTCCAGAGGAACAGTTTTCTGGAGAACTCTTGCCTCTTATGTTGATGTGGTGCAAGCTGGCCCTATGGTTCTTGGCACAAGAGGCGTGTGAGGAATGACAGAGAAACAAGGTTAGAACTGTGCAGACCAGGGTACAAGTCTGAGGAATTTGATAGAGTTTACCCCAAATTTGCATGATATTTGCATAACACTTGGATAATTTGCTGCGCCAGCTTGGATGCTTTGGGGTGTGTCATGAACAAGCTGCCAAGAGTGACTGTCACTTGACTTGGTAAGCTAAGAAGATGGACCTAAGTACCTGAATAGAGTACAAAGACAGAGAGGGTAGGTTTGCTCTGTCTTCTGCCCCTGCTCTGCCGGTCCTTGGATGGGGACTGAATGGTGTCATCAGCTTCCTGCTTTTCCAGCTTGAGCCTGGCACGTCAAGAGACTTCTGAGCTGCCGGCCGTGGTTTCAAGAGCCAGTTTTCCTGTCCCTCCTCACGGTGAGCAACGCCTTCCTGAATAAATGGAGAAAGACAGCAAAGCACACGTGCTCCTTTACTGCTTCCTGCTGGGGGATGGGGAGTGACTCCTGACTGGCCCCCTCCGCCACAGTGGTGGGGATGAAGCTCCTTGCCTGAGGAAAGAGCGGCGCCTCTTGAAACAGTTGTTATATATCCGGATCTGTAACTACACTCAAGTCCCTAAAATGCTGGGGAACAGAGAGTAATGCACAGGGAAGCACACCGCACTTCAAAAGGATGAAGTGTTTTCGTCCTTTGTATGTGTGTGTGTTTTCTAATCTGTCCAAGCAGAAATCTGAGGAACATGACTATGTAAAGGTGTTCAAGGTGTGAGGCAATTGTGGCTTGAGGATCATAATGTTTCACCAAGCAACATGCGTTGATATGGGCTCACTGAGCAAAGACTGTAGCTAGTTAAAAATTAATAATAAAAAAATAAAAATAAAGAGGGGGAAGAGAGAAAGAAAGAAAGAAAGAAAGAAAGAAAGAAAGAAAGAAAGAAAGAAAGAAAGAAAGAAAGCTTCTGTAAGATTGGATTTTAGGCAGGCCTATTAGGCATTTTCTTAATTAGTGATTAATGAAGGAGGGGCCAGCCCATGGTGGGTGGGACCACCCCGTGGTCCTGGGTTCTATAAGGAAGCAGGCTGAGCGAGCCATGGAGAGCAAGCCAGTGAGCAGCACCCCTCCACGGCCTCTGCATCGGTTTTTGTTTTCAGGTTCTTGTCCTTCTTGAGTTCCTGTCCTGACTTCCTTTGATGATGAACTATAATGTGGAAGCAAAAGCTGAACAACCCCCTTTTTTCCCCAGGTTTCTTTGGTCATGGTGTCTTATCACAACAGCAGAAATCCTAAGACATGGGAAAACTGGAAATGTGCACCTTCTTTCCGTAGAAGACGGAATTTAGAAGCTTAGCGAGATTAAAATTCTTAGTGGTTTTGTCATTTAAGACCTATTCACCTGCACTGGGGTTTAATTCACCTATATACTGAAAAATAGACTCGTGAAGGGTGCCCCATCATCCTGGAAGAACTCTTTGGCCATTCTTCAGTGTGGGCTTGACCTATATTTTGGTGGAAATCCGAGTCATTCAAATGGAAACCTAAATGCAACAAGATCAGTTGGGTCCTGGTGGCAGGAGCCAAATGATGTACTCAACTGCTAAATAATGTTTTATCAGCTATTGGGGTCTCCCTCAGCCGGGTCAGCAGAAAGACTAACCATTGCAAACCCACTTCCTGTCAACTTGGTACCAATATGCTGCTGCTTCCTCCTCCTCCTCCTCCTCCTCCTCCTCCTCCTCCTCTTCTTCTTCTTCTTCTTCCTCTTCCTCTTCCTCTTCCTCTTCCTCTTCCTCTTCTTCTTCCTTCTTCTTTTTCTTCTTCTTCTCCTTCTTCATCTTCCTCTTCTTTTTTTTTTTTTGAGGAAGGGTTTTGTCGTGTATCTCTGTGTGTCCTAGAGCTCACTCTGAAGACTGGCTGGCCTTGAACTCAGAGATCCATCTGCCTCTGCCTCTCAAGTGCTGGGCTTACAGCTGTGTGCCACCACTGCTCAGAAATATGCATCTTCTTAAGCCATGTTTAACCTCCAAATAAAATCAACAGTGAGGTCATAATTCCACCTGAAATGCAATAATCTCTTAAGAGCTAATCCATTATCCAGGGAGCGCTGGTTGTCTTTAGCCTAATTGCCTGTGGCTTAAATACTGTGGTGTAAAGTCATCATTAGTCAGATACTGATATAAAGTCAGTCATCATTTGCTACATTTGAGTGTTTTTTTTTTTTTTCTTCAAATGAGCAGTTTTGGAGGATTGAGAAAAGATCTGCCACCATCCACAAGGTAAGACATTCAATCCTTGAGGGCCAAACAGAACAAAAACACAGGTGAAGGATGCATTTGTTCCTGAACTGGCAGATCCATCCTCTGTCTCTGGGACATTGACATTTTCAGACCAAATTACATATTTGTTTTACTGGTTTTGTCCCTCTGGTGAACATTAACTGATGTAAGACCCATCTTAAAATTTCACACAGCATAGCTGCAAATTCCAAATAAGCATTTCTAAGTTCCTAACAATATGGCACAATTTTTATCCGACTGTGTTGGAGGGATAACCACTCTCATCTATGAAAGGGAGATCATGAAGTTGCTGATATGTGACAGAGCAGCCAAAGAGAGCATGGAGCCAGAATGGAAGAAAGAACTCTGCAGGAAGTGTGTTAATAAGCTGATTTTTTTTTTTAAATCATTGTTTTTCTTGTTTCAGGGTATATGTCATCTTTTGAAAAGGATGAGTTGATGAGATTTCTAAAACTGAAGAGGCGATTTAAAGGGACATTTACCTTTTAAGTCGAGTTGTTGTATTTGTCGTTTCCTGTTCTTTTTTTCCATTGTGTTGGTTCTATCCCCCAAAGGCTTAAATCTACTTTGATGATTGTGATGGTTAGCATCAGTTGTCAACTTGACAGGATCAAAAGTCACGTAGGAGACAAGCCTCTGGTCACACTTGTGAGAGCTTATGTAGTTTAAGGTTAGCCTCCAAGAAAGCCTGTGAGGGGTTGTCTTGATTATATTAATGGATGTGGCAAGAGCCACTTTAACCATGGGAGGGCGTAGGAGCGACTGTTCCCTGGGTAGTGATACTGGACCATATGAAAATGAAGAGAACTGAGCACTTGCCTTCACATTTCTGCTTCCTAACTGTGAATGAGATATGATCAGCTGCTTCAAGGTCCTGCTGCCACAACTTCCCTTGTGTTAGGCCCCAAACCTCCCTTATCCCCCCAACTATGGCAGTGCCATTGACAATGTCCTAAATGACAGTGTGCGCTCAGCTCAGGCTGGACTCTGATTGGGTAAACAGAAAGATTGCTGGTAGATAAACAAAGGCCTAAAATCTGCATTCCTCAGAAACGTGTGAAACAAACAGATCTCTGTTTCCTCATCTGCTTCTGCAGCTGACTACCTCTGACAACACGGACCTCCTGGAACACACATCCAAGCCCCCACGGTAGTTTCCAGGTTGTTCCCACTTACACACTGCCTCCCGCTGCTAACTATTCCTCACAGAACTGACGAGGCTTTCCCCACCGGTTTGCTCTTATCTTTGCCCCAGAATCAGCCAAGGCACTTTGAAGTTTCCCAATAAACTTTTCTTTCTACCCTCGGAGTGGTCCAGGGTGGCAGTTTTTCTGTGCCCTTGAACTGTGAAATAGACTAAACCCTTTCTCCATTAGGCTTTATCACAGCTACAGGGGGAAGTACTAAGACCTAACGGTGAGTATTTTTTTTTTATGTCATCTCTTCTGTAAGACTGTAAGCTTCATGAAGACAGAAATCATGCTTGTGCAGCTCACCCATGTATTGCACAGCTCAGTACAGGGCCCACACATAGCAGTGCCTGGTAGACCTACACACACACACACACACACACACACACACACACACACCACACCACACCACACCACCACAACTACCACCACCACCACCACCAAACCTGAATAAGCTCAGCATCCTTATCCTTTCCAGCATATTTGTGGGTGGTTGTGGGAAACAGGCTCTCTACCCTCTTTTCCATGCTTGGCTCAAGGGTCCTGGCTTTGGCTGGTTTGCATCATTGCAGTTCTCCTCAACAGAGGTCCTAACAATGAAAATGAACACTCTCTCTCTCTCTCTCTCTCTCTCTCTCTCTCTCTCTCTCGTGTGTGTGTGTGTGTGTGTGTGTGTGTGTGTGTGTGTGTGTGTTTACTTTCCTTGAGTTGGGCTCTTCCTACATTCAGATTGGCCCCAAACTCTTGGACATGAGCAATTTTAGGCCTCAGCCTCGTAAGTAGGACAAAAGCGTGCCCTACCACATACAGGTCTGTGGATTTCTTTATTTATTTCTTCCTTTCTTTCTCTCTTCCTTTTTGTTTTGTTTTGTTTGGTTTTGTTTTGTTTTTGACACAGGGCCTCACTAAGCAGCCCTACCACATACAGGTCTGTGGATTTCTTTATTTACTTCTTCCTTTCTTTCTCTCTTCCTTTTTGTTTTGTTTGGTTTTGTTTTTGTCACAGGGCCTCTCTAAGCAGCCCCAGCTAGCCTGAAACTCTGTTGTAGAGCAGGATTTCCTCCAACTCACAAAGATCCTCCTTGATTTTGCTTCTCAGGTGCTGGGCAGCTGGCTCCTTGATTTTAAATGATCCCATACCAGTTGTCAATTTTCTAATCATTATACTCTGAGTTCATATTGTCAAAAAAATCTAAAATTTTAAACTCAGAGCAACTTAGGTGTTATGAATTGCAGTGAAATTTAACTAGAACAAAGGTTTTTCTTTCTTTTCACGTTTCTATAATCGTTAGGGAGAAAAGGAGCATGCTGACTGATGCAGGGACCTGTTTGCCCTGAGGCTCAAGTCGTAGTTCAAAGAACATAGAGTGTTTCGGTGTATATGACCAGCGGGGTGGGTGTCAGATGAGGTTATGGAAGACTTAAACCAAAACAGGACCAAATGCTCATGACCAGTGAAATACCTCAGTCTCTACCATTCCTGCCAGAAAACGAACAAACAAACAAACAAACAAACAAACAAACAAAAAAAGTCCTCCAAGTAATGAAGTGAGGTAGATTTCCGCCTTACAGAGTTGGTGTCAAAAGAAGACATCCCATGTTAGTTCATCACCCTCTGCTTGCTGCTCTCTGAATGATGTTGGACTGCAAAGACCAACATCGTTGGTCTGTTTGTAGCAGGAACGATTTGCTCATACACCAAAGATACACTTGGGGACCGAGGGATGGCTCAGAGGTTAAGAGTGTGTGTTGTTGGTCTAAAGCTTACCAAGTAGCCCAGGTTTGCTTTGAGCTACTGCTCTTCCTGCCTCCACCTCTCAGTGCTGCTGACATTATAGGTGTGGGCCACCCCACCTGGCTTAAAATGATTTATTTAAAAAGTTCTTTTCTAGCCAGGAGGTGGTGGCCCATGCCTTAAGTCTCAACACTTTGGAGGCAGAGGCAGGTGGAGCTCTGTGAGTTCAAGGCCAGCCTGGTCTACAGACTGAGTTGCAGGACAGCCAGGGCTACACAGAAAAACCTGTCTCAAAAACAAAACAAAACAAAACAAAACAAAAAAAGTTATATCCTAATGATTTATTCTATTATATTTAATGGTGTTTTTATTTCTCCAAGTACATATTTAGTATATATACTTAGAGTTTATAAATACAATAATTTATAAATAATAAATGATAATTACTTTTTGAAGTTAAAATAAACTAAAATTTTCATTAATTTTAAGCTGTATTAATAATTTTATCTGTATTTTGGTGCTCTACATAACAGAGTACATCATGTGTGGCAATGACAGTGTGGACCCCACGATCCTGTGGCTCTTTTGTGAGTGGCAGAGACAGCTGTGAGCAGTCTCATTTTGAGACACGGTCTCATATAGCTCAGGCTGGCCTCAAACCGAATCTGTAGCTGAGGAAGACTTGGAACTACCAGTCTTCCTGTGTATACCTCCCCGGTGCTGGGGTTATACTCTTGCACACGTAGGTCTGGTTTTTATGCAGTACTAAGGATCAAACACAAGATATTGTGCAAGCAACTCAAGCATTCTACCAAATGAACTACATCCCCAGCCTAGACGCAGTGGACACACTTTGTCTAGAGCAATCATCCCTACCCCACACTACTTCTGGTCCCTCTGACTCGGGACAACCTGTTTCTGTTCTCCCGGCCACACCCCTGTTGAAATGCCAGTTCTAATGGAGGAGCTCAGGTTAGGTCCTCCACTCTTAATCATGATGAATCACAAGGCCAAAGCCCCACTCTCCTCTCACTCCATCTCCAGGGACCTTAGAAGAGAGAGGATTGGGAGCTTAGAGTCAATCAGTCAGAGGCAGGTTTCCGTCTTCCACGAGTAGGCCAGCTGCAGGTCAGGGTGCTCTTAGTTCCTGTCCCCTCGTGTCACACGTTGGTTAGTACTGAGTCAGGACTGTATTCTTACTGTTGGGCTATTGTCATAGGGATTGGGGCTCAGTACTCCCTGCCCAGTCCCTGGGTAGTATCAAGTGTCACATGGGAAGGCCAAGCTTACAGTACTTTCCCAGAGTGATCCCAGGGCCAGTCCTGGTGACCTGACAGCCCATAGCTTCCCCCTGGCTCTGACTCACTCATAAACACCTTCGTCCTCCAATTCTGCAAGCAGAGGACCCCATTCCTGGGAAGGACCCCCCGTCGCTGGCTCTTCTAGTAATTAGTGACTGTTGATTGGCCCCAGAGCCACACTCATTATGCCTAGTGAAGATCAAAGCCAGGCCCAATAATCTGCTAAGCCAGCTGTCAGATTAAGCATTCTTCAGGGCTATTAGAAAGATTTTTCCCCCTGGGTGAAGGCCTGTCAGGGCATATGACCCCATCACCCACCACAAACTGAGCTAGAGGTGACTTTACAGTCTTTCTACTCTTCTTCATTTGCTTGTAGCTGTTTAATGGTTCAGTTCCATGGCAGGGGCCCAAACATGATCCTTGAGGAGGCTACAAAGCAGAAGGGGCTCCCTCCCTGCCAAGAAGGCCATGTTTGAGCAGAGGCATTTATACCTGCTCATCTTTAGGGCTACTGTAGAGCTCCATGGGCCCTGTGCCTTCACCTCTCTGACAGACACGCAGCCTCAAATTTGTTCTTAAAGGCTGAGGATCCATTTTAGGTTGATTGCCCATCTTTCAGGAGCTAGCCCCAGACTGATTTGTGAGCTACTTGACCATCATTTCAAATCTGGGGCCATGGCCCAACTTTCTCACTTCAGAAGTGGGAACGGAGGCCCGGGTTTCAGTGCCAGCACTCATAGCTGTTGATAGCTAACATTGGTCAAATTAGAGTGTGCCAGGCACTGTGTTAAGAGACCAAATGTCAAAACATTACAGATGACATAATGGTAACATCCCCTTTAATACTTAAGGAGAGTGAGGCTCAATAATTTGACCAAACAGCTCAACTTAGCGGTAGCTCTAAGGGTGGTTTCTAATTGGCTGGACTCAGTCTTGGTTTGGGTCCAGGTACATGACCAGATTTTGGCTAATGAGAAAGTATTAGTCACAAGATTTACAAGGGAAGCACTGAGGATCTCTTTTGTCTTAGGAAGGGTGGTTTGTGGATGGGAAATTAGACCTGCTGAGGCCATTTCTCTTACAGCATACAATCTGCAGCTCTTTGAGGGAGGCGCAGTGTAGGACCATGTGCCGCCAGCATCATGAGTCTTTAGAACCAATGCACACACACATTGTCTCTATTGTTTAAGCTTGGGTTGGGTTTTCCAGGATCTTCAGATGTATAACTAGTACACAAACTACTCACAATAGCTTTAGTCCAAGAGCCCTTTAAGAAGGATCCTGGGCAAGGCCAACAGTGAATCCAGGAGGCCACTGAAAGCAAGCATGGCAGTCAACCCCTTTTGGTGGTTACCGCTTGCTCTGCTGGCTGCTGTCCCAGGAGCTACTTCAGCCTGGCCACACTGTGGTCTCACCTCTTACCTCTATAACCACTTCCCTTGATCACCCATGGTGCAGGCTCTGCCCACAGTTCTTCATAGTCCCCTATTCTGCCTAATCTAGTCTAGTTCTGCCCTAGACCCTAGTGTCAGTTAGGATTATTGTTGACCTTAGCAAACAAACAACATTCAATAGTGATATGAACAAGACAAAAGACCATTTCTACATGACAGGTGTTAAAAAAACTTTCAAATCATATTATTTATTTATTTGTGTGTGTGTATGTGCACCTGTGCATGCCATTAAATGTATGTGGATGTCAGAATATAACTTGTGGGAATCTGTTCTTTTCTTTCACAATGTTGGTCTTGGGGTTCAAACTCAAGTTGTCAGGCTTGGCAGTAAGTATCTTTATGCACTCAATTATCTTACCCCCCCCCCGCCAGTATTCTCTTTTTAACAGTTTCTAGGGACAGGGTCTTGCTAAGTAGCCTGGGATGGCCTTGAACCCACAATTCTTCTGCCTTAGCTTCCGAAGAATGAGATCCCAGAAAGGTATTACCATTACCATTTCTACAAAATACTTTTGAAGACTGAGGACCAGGGCTGATACAGCAAGGTAGCTCCACAATTTGTCATTTGTACCTTTACTCCTTTTACATCAGTCCTGCTTGCCGAAGACTTGTGTATTTTGTTTCCTGTATTTGCTTGTTTGGTAGGTTGGTTGCTTGGTTGGTTTGCTTGTTTTGTGACAGGGTCTCTTGAGGCCAGGCTGTTTTTATATTACTTGATCTTCTTGCCTTAGCCTCCCAGGTTCCAGGACCATGGCCATGGCCATTATGCTTGATGCTATCTTATGGTTTTGTTTGTTTGTTTGTTAAGAATTAGCTTTTTAGTTCTGTTGATATTTGCTATGCTCATTTTCTACTTCACTAATCTCTGTACTCTTGTTTATTAGCCCTTTTTAAAAAAATTATTTAAATGTTTTTCTGATGCACAATGAAGTTTACAAATGGTCAAAGAGAAAAAATGTGAGTTATATATGGTAAATTTCCTTTCACTGTTATGTAATATTTTAAAATGTACTTTTAGCCTTTTGATATCACTCTTTGTGCTATCAGTGCTATTTTCAACTTGACAAAATCTAGAGTAACTTGGGATGGGCCTATTGGGGATTATTCCAGACTCGTATGTTGGGCCGTATAAAATGGAGTGAGCTGAGCCTAGCAAGATATTCATTGCTATTTCTTGACTGTAGATGTGATGACACAGGAACAAGGGAAAAAACTAAGACACCATGCTAGCTTCCCTTCACTTATTGTTTCTGATACAACTATTTACTTTTTTTTCTTCACCTCTCTTGGGGTCATATCTTTTCATGGATCTCTTGTAAACAGTGTTATAGGGAGACTTAAAACATTCAGTTTGAGATTCTCTGGCTAGATTGACTCTGTCAAATTCATTGTGATATCTATTCTATTTGGTTATCTGAAAATGCATTAAGTGCATCTTCATTTTGAAGGACAGTCTTGTTGGGTATAGAATTCTTGGTCGATAGTCCTGTGCATGTGATCTTGTCACTTTCAAGGTTCTATCTTTCAACAGTCTCTAGGTATAGTTGGCACAATATAGTAACTCTGGAACTCAGATCCTCTTCTTGAAGAATATGTTGTTTTGTTGTTGCTGCTGTTTGTTGAGTTGACTTTGTTGAAATCATTGTATGAAGTCCATGTTTCCTGTAGTATGCAGCTCTAGAACATCTCTGGTCAGTCTAGTGATTGCTTAGACATTTTCCACCCCTACACACAAAATAAATAAATGTAAAGTACTAAAGGCACAGTTAGAACCATGACCAATCCTCTTGCTCTTATATCCCTCTCTATCTCCATATACAATGTTCTGAAGTCAATAGATATCTTTTATGTCCATGCACTGGTTCACTTTTTACAGAAACAACAGGCCATTTCATGTTTTTTAAAATTTATGCTGATAATATCACTGTAATTATCTTTTTGCAATTTCTGTTGTTGTTGACCAAAATGTAAATCTAGATTTTTCCATGTAGATCCATCAAACTCTAATACATTAATCCTGCACTATGCAGAGCTTTTTCCTATAATTAATTAGTTTTTCCTATTATTGTAACAACATCTCTGAGGTCTGGGGAAGACATTTGTGTAGTTCAAAGATCTTGGGGTTTGAGAGCAAGGTGCTGGAACCAACTCAGCTCTGGTAATGGCTTCATGGTGGATGGCATCATAGTGATAGAAGAGAATGAGGCAGAGAAAGAAAGACAGAGACAGAATGATGGAAAGCTATATCATATTGGTTGTCAGACTGGAAGCAGGACAAGGAACAGGGATCAGAGCTGAGGTATTAGGTTTTATTTTTAAATGCCTGTGTGTGTGTGTGTCTGTCTGTCTGTCTGTTGGTATGTGCGTGTGAATACAGTGTTGGAATTACAGGTAGTTGTGAGGCACACTACCTGGCCGACAGTAACTGAACATGTTATTTTTTTCTGTATTTTTTAAAATTTTGCTTTGTTTTTAAATAATCATCTTTTCTTAGAACTAACTCAATATGCCTTGAGGACTACCCAAAGCCCTTCTGAGACAGCATCTCCACGACCTGATCAAACCTCACTAAATTCCTCCCCTTAAAGGTTCCATTACTTCCCTTGTCACTGTACTAGGGACCAACCTTTCAACACACGAGCCACACTCACACCATAGCAATAGTATTTCACTAGATGAGTGTACCTAATTTGTTCATCTTTTTGTTCCTACATGGACATTTCTATATTTTAGATATTACCTAGAGGGCAGGATCAAATGTTTTCATTCATCTCGTTTTCCATAGCACGCATCTGGAGATGCTACCGCTAGGTGATAGAACGCGTACCTTCTGGAAAAGGAGATTGCCTCTATGGAGTTCTTTTGTGTTCTTTGGATGGAAGTAATTCCGTTTTCTTACTCTACCGTGGAATGTTATTTCTGTTCTCTTGCATAACCTTCCCATTGGTAGTCTGCACACCCCCTGTTGTGACCTGAAATCTACAAGTTTGATTTTCCTGGAAGTCTTGGACCATAACTTATTTGTGACAGCATCTGCAATAGAGTCAAGTACAAAGTAGTCCCTGACTGTCAACGGAGTTGGGTTAGTTACCCTTTCAGCACCATAGCACATCTGACCCTACCAACGAGACTTAAGCTTTCTTCTCCTTGTCTTAGCTTCACTAAATTCATTGGTCTTGTATACTTGCTTGTGTGTTGTGGGGAGAAGGTGGAGGTAGAGGAGCACACCTGTGGGGCTGAAGAGTGACATTGAGTGTCTTCCTCTATTGCTTTCCACATTGTTTTTCGAGACAGGGTCTCTTACTGAACCTGGAGTTGGCCAATTGCCTGGATTGACCGCCAACACACTTGTTTGCCTCAGTGCTAGAGTTATAGGTGCATTGCCTCCATGTCCAGCTTTTACATGAAGGTCAGGGATTCAGGCTCAGGTCCTCATGCCTAGGCAGCAAACACTTTACTGGGCCATGTCCTCAGACTCTCATTGAGAATTTCTGAGTGCCTAATTCTGGAGGTGAGTCCTGACAGGTGACTTGGGGCAGGGATCAAAGCTGTTTCCATGTGGAAATTATGTCAAAGCTCTTCTTCTCTTTGCTGTGAAACTCAAACTTTCTTCTACACAGGTTACTGAGTCTGGCAGACATTTTCAAGGGGATGAGGTAGGAGTTCGAGACAAGGTGTCTCTACATAGCCCTGGCTGTCCTGCAACTCTCTAGGTAGACCAGGCTTGCTTCAAACTCACAGACATTTGTCTTCCTCTGGCTCTGAATGCTGGGACTAAAGGCATGTGCCATATGCCAGGCTTCAGGCAGGCATTTTTTGGGAAGCCATCATCTGAGATTTGTGATAGCTCAGACAGAGGTGGTGAAGAAGTTAGCCTTTGCTCCACCAAATCTTTCTGTGTGAAAGTACAAAATATACTCATACATACAAAATAAATAAATGTAATATTTTTTAAAAGATCATTAAAAAACAATGCTAAGAAAGTTATTCAAAGAAGACACTTGAAAGCTCCTGAGAGGCATACACATCCACAGATCAACTGCCTTGCAGCTGCAGCTTTTCTTAGCTGGTCTTTGAGGCAGTTTTCATGGGAGCCTCTCATGGTCACACCTGGTCCCCATTACTGTATCGGCTGGAAGTAATAAAGCTGCCTTTCTCCAAAAGCTCTGTGAAGAGCAGGAATTCACCGTGGCCTGGCCCCATCTTGTCCAGACCAGCTTTCCTGACAGTTTCATGGGATCACTGTTATCTACAGTCCTGAAGGAAGGCATATTCTGTCCAGACAGAAGCAATCCATGGGCCTACCAACTGAACAAGGGGTTAGGAGTCAGTATGTAACTCCATCCAGACAGAAGCAACCCATGGGCCTATCAGTTGAATATGGGATTAGGAGTCAGTGTGTACCTCCCTAGGCAGATACATCTGTTTTGCTCCCTTAAAGGCAACCCTGTCATCTATCCTCAGAAGGTACAGTCACACTGGGCACAATATAAGTGTCCACAGTTGCCCAGGACCCTAGATAAAAGCCCCCCTCCTTTGTCTATGTTAGATATCTGGGAGGATCTTGGAGTTTGTGATCCTTGGGGGCACATGAGACCACCATGAAGAGGGTGTGTGTTCCTTTTCTTCTAATTGACAGGTGGAGAGGGATCTTCCTCTCCCTTAAAGAAAGTGTCATCAAGTGTCATCATCTTTTGTTCTTGGGAAAGAGTCTCATATGACCTACACTGGCTTTAAAATCATTATTTAGTTAAGAATGACTTTGAATTTCTGATCTTCCTGTCTCCACTTCCCGGGGATGGATGAGATTCCAAGAATTTCCCACAACTTGAGCGTCTTGTTAGTCAGAATTCGAGTCTACTGGTGTCAGGTTCTCCTCTGTGAGGCTCCGGGCCCTTCTAGCACCTCCTCCTTCCCCAGCTGTGCCTGTGGTGGCACTGAGGTCCCTGTTTTTCTTGGGCATTGTGGAACCTCCATTTCCCTGTAGCAATGCCATTTGATGCTTCCTGACAGCAGGCTTGTGTGCCTGATCCTGGCTTAGGGGTTGCTAGCGTGTTAGCTGTGTTCAGAAGCAGTATGTTACCAAATGTTCCTTCTTGAGAGGGCTTCCCCATTCAGACTGGTACTCCAGATCACAAGGCCACAGCGTTTCTCTTAACCCAATATCGCTGCAGTTGTCCATGGTCCCTCTTGTTGTACTGCCTGTCATTCCCCATTTCCTGGTTCCTCTCAGATAGCTGAGCTATGCTTTTCACCTCCCAGGAATCTCTCCTCCTTAATGGACAGGTACCCAGAGCCTCTCCTGCCTGGGATCAAAGGTGGAAATGGCAGGAAGACGGAAGATGGAGGAAGGATGGAGAAAGGGAAGAAGAGAGAAGAAAGGGAGAGAAGGAAGGAAAACAAGAGGAAAGGAAAGAGAGTGGCTATAGAGGGGGAGGAAGAGAGAGAGGTATAAGAAACAAGTAAGTGAAAGAAAGACAAAAAGAAAGGGAGGGCAGGGAGGAAAAGCCACCAGTACTTCACAGGGCTGCCTTGTAAGGTTCTAGGGTCATATCTGTGCCTGTGAGGGCCAGCACATGGCAGACACACAGTGAGTGCTTTACACAATGTGTCCTGTGGCCGTTGATCTGATGTGTTTGTTCATTTAGTAGCTGGAGCAGGAAACCAGTCTGCCACACCAGCTTCCCTTTGCTTGGCTGGTCTCAGGGCCCACACCCTTCCCAAGAGGTAAACAGCAGCGCTCAGTTCACCAAGACACAATGTGAATTCTCTGATCTGGACTTGGATCCACTTCTGGGTCTGGGAACATACAAGATTGACATCAAGAGTTCCGTCTAGGAGTGAGGAGAGAGAGGAGGTTTAGCCCAATCAGCAGATCTGCTGCCTAGAAACACAAACAAATACTGAGCGCATTAATGACGAAGGAGAGCAGCTTTCCAGGCTTCTGCCACTCACCAGTCATCCCTGGAATCTCCCTGAAGCCAGTGAGACAGGACAAGCGTTCTTCCTGTCCCCAGTCTTAGGGAGGCAAGCAGGAGTGGAGGAGGTTAGGGAAAGTGTCCAAGTTTACGCTCAAACTCACCACCGAGTCTCACCTCCTCAGGGCAGCGCCTTGCCCACTCACTGCAGTTGGCCCTTGGCAACCAACAAAGCTGGCCATGGTTTGACATATCTCTCTACTCTCATCATACCCCAGGATGGCCATAGGATTTGGCAGATTCCAGAAGGTTTCTCATACTAGCCCTCGATGGGTCTGAAGTGAGTGACTGCCCAGAGCAGGAGCATCAGCCTTGGAGTAAGACCTCCCTGGGGAATCCAGGTCCTTACAAACCAAGTCCCCTGCTGGTGACCCGCATTGCCTTCTGCTATAAAGGAGCACAGGGTGGTGGTGGGTGAACACAAGAGGAACAATAATCTTCATTTCTGAGCTGGGCGTGGTGGCTCAAACCTGTAAGTCAAGCGCTTGGAGGCAGGAGAATTGCTACAGGTTTGAGATTAGCCCGTGCTACATAGTGGGTCTCAGAGGAGCCTATAATGAAGAGTGAGACCTTGCCTCAAAAAACAAAACTTAAATCAAAACAAAACATTCCTTCCCAAGAGCCAATAGTCACTACCGTCGCCGCCGTCATTGTCATCTCAGTTTCTTAGGCTTTGCTGTGAGTAAGCCTGCATAGCCTTCTTCATCTGGGTGGCCACTCAGCAGGGCTGTGCAGGCAAGGAGAGTGTTGGCCAGAAAGGAAAGGACAAAGGGATTAGAAGGGGGATAGCTTCTGGCATCTTCTCCAACCAGGTATTTGTGGATGCATGTGTACACTTAACCCAAGATGGCCCCAGCCAGTCTTACAGGTGAAGAGGCTCAAGCCTAGGGGAAGAAGACTGGTGCCCAGTTTGTGTGTCTGGGTGTCTGTGGATAGACCTTACAGAGATAGCAGTGTTATACTCACTGCTGAAAGAACGGAGGCTTAGACAGAGGGTCATTGGCATGAGGTCACAGAGAGTAGATTTTGTGGTCAGAGTTCATGGGAGTGTCTGTCCTAGCCCCACCATCTGGACACCATGGGACCTCTCACTGCTGAGTAAAGGTGCCTGCCACCAAGTCTGATGATCTGAGCTCAACCCCCGGATCCACATGATAGAAGGCGTGAGCCAACTCTCACAAGTTGCCCTCTGACCTCCACCACTGCACTGTGCTTATCAAGCTCCTCCTCTTCAGAAATTAATTAATTAAAAAGTTAAAACAAACAAACAAACAGCCTTACTATAGTTCTACTCCACCTAGAGACAAAACAGGCGGCCTGCTGTTTTGTGGACTCCAGGCCAGTGTGCTTTGGCTCACATCCCTTCTGTTCTGCTCAGTGGCCACAGTGAGTTGGGGGACAATGGCTATGCTTTTGCCTTCTCAGGTCCATCTGAGTTCCAGTCAGCTCTCGCTGGTCGTGGGCTGGGTTTCTTGGGGGAAAAGGCTCTTACTCTGGGAACAGCTCTGGGCAGCTGAGCATTTCAGCCTCACACAACCTCTGGAGTCCTTTCCTACCCCTGACCTCCACACAGCCCGTGCTCCTGTAGATGCTCTCTCTCCCGTTACTCACTTGGGCAGCTGGGTCTCTCTGGAGCAGGCACTGACTGGGGTGGTTATTATGCTTGGTGATCTCATTTATTTCTGCGTTTTGTTTCTTGCTTTTGTTTTCAGACATGGGCTTTCTCTGTAGCTCACATTGACTACTTTCTCTATAGCTCAGGCTGGCCTCAGGCTAGCAGGAATCCTTCTACCCCAGCCTCTGCATGCTGGGATAGTTAGGCATGAGGACCGTACCCCACAACATTTTCATTTCTGTGGCCTAAGAGGCTGGGTGTGAAGAGGTTAACTTCATTTTGGTAGCTATTCCCTTTTGGCATCTACAAGTGGACTGGCTAGGATCTCTGCTTTCCTGTTGCCGCAGCAATGACACAGAACCCAGAGCAGAAGTGGATCTGGAGACGGTTAACTGGCTGTGCTCCCGGCAGGCAAAGGCTCCTCCTCACAGAAATGGCTGGAAACTTTCTCATTCTAGAGTTCCTCATCACTAGGGTGAGAAAAGGGTGTGGTTCTGGGTCTCCCCAGAAAGTCTGGCTCTGGACAAAAGAGATGTAGCTTGTCCATAGGTCGATGCAGGACTCCTGGCTCTGTGACACTGAGTGTTCTGGAGCTCTGGGTTCTCAGTACTAAGAAAGCATGAGGCTTGACAAAAAGCATGCCCAGATCAATCTTTGTCAGCTCCACTGAACTGCTGGTTTGGTGGTTTTGATTGTTTTTGTTTTGCCTGTCATCTATCTATCTATCTATCTATCTATCTATCTATCTATCCATCCATCCATTATCTATCTATCTATCCATCAAGACAGGATCTCACTATGTAGCCTAGGCTGGCCTGAGGCACATGATCCTCCTATCTGAGCCCTGCTGGGATTACAAGCACCATGTTTGTTTTCTTTGTCCTACTCCTGGGGCGTTGCTACCCCAGTACCTCCTGTAGGGCTTTCTGAATGTCTCTGGACCAGCCCCTACTCAGACCTCAGATCTCAGT
The DNA here is from genome assembly GCF_907164565.1 of Psammomys obesus. NCBI lineage: Eukaryota > Metazoa > Chordata > Mammalia > Rodentia > Muridae > Psammomys > Psammomys obesus. The sequence goes on from NW_026585644.1 coordinate 47,340,396, forward strand.
TTGAATAGCACTTCCTTAAGGAAGACTTCTGCAGCTAGACTAGGGCCGTTTCCTGTTTCAGGCTTCCTGGTGTACTGACTGTCTGCTTTCAGACAGACACATGCCTTGTCCCTCACATTTGTCCAGTTTCTTCTGCCACCCATGAGGTGGAGGTTGACTGTGGCTTCTTTGAATTGAAGTCTGGGCAGAGGGTCCATTAGATGAGCAGCACTATTCACAACTTTGGGAAAGAAAGAGATTGGGTGAGGGTGGGGGTGGGGCAGGTCACCGGGTCACCAGGTGCCTCCTGGGAGTCATGGGCAGGGAGATTCAGCCAATCCGGAGGTCGGGACTCTCTTGCCAGGACGGCTTTGCTCTCCCCGGTGGCTTTCATTATTTTTCATTCCCAGACTATTTTGGAAGCTGGCTGCTATGGGAACTGAGTCTTTGGAAGGCCCAGGCCTCTTTTTTCCCTCCTACCCCCACCCCCTTCCATCTCTATTCCTTCTTAATTGGTTTTTAGTTCCCTGGCTTTCAGGCCCTCTGTTTATTTTGATTGCAACTCCACAGAACAAATCTTTAATGAAGCAGCTTGTGGAGAGAGCCATTAGCAGCCGCCTGCCTCAAGGGAGTGGGGGAGGCGCCTGGCCTGGGTCCCAGCCTGGACTTCCACTCAGTGAGGAAGCAGTGGCCAGGTAGTGGGAAGCAGCCTGTGCAGGGGCCCAGCCCTCCTTCAGGTGTAGTCTGGAGATGGGAACAGTTTGCTCTCCATAAGCTGTCAACAGCCTCTGCTGAGATGGCCTTAATAGCTCTCTGGAACACTGACAGGGCTTGGGCTTCCCAGTCCCCCTGAGTCATCCCAGTAAACCCAAAAGGGTCTGTTATGAGCACCTCGCTGTCCAGACAAAGGGAGTAGGCTGCACAACCGAGAAGCCTGTTTTCTGGCCAGCAAACCTCCGAGGAAGACACAGACGAATGGAGTAACCTGCCTAGAGTCACTGCATTCAGGCCGGACCAGCACCCGATGGTCCAGACAGTGCTGTGCAGGCCCCAGCTTTCCAGAGCAAATGTCTTTGTCAATGCTGTGTGGGCCTGATACCATTTATGGGTTTACTCCATTGACAGGGCACAGTCACTTCTGTCCAAAGTTTTGCCAACAGGAAACGCATATGAAGACGTTATTGTTGTGGGTGTGGAGGACAGAACGATCCCAGCAGCTTCCTCACCTTGGACAAGCCTTGTCTTCAGTTGACCTCACTGGCCTGGCCCATTGTCCCTTCCTCACTGACCTCATTCTGCCAAAGCCACTCATCTCAGGAAGAGACCCCAGGGCTGTAGGGTCAGGGAGCTTCCTTCCTTTAAGCAAGCCCTGTGGCCTTCAGACTTGGAGCTGCCTCTCTGAGAAACTCTGGGGTGGGCTTCAGCCTCTGTCCCACCCCTGCTTTCTGTCCTGATGCCTCCCTCTTCTGCCATCCTTGATTTTGTTCTCACGGTCACAAACAGCCTCCTCACTTCCAGTCATCACAGTTGAGTTCCAGGCCAAGAGAATGAGGGAAAGGGGAAAGTTGACATCGCCAAATCGGTATTTTTATCAAGAAAACATGACCTTTTCAAGAGCCCTAGCATAAAACTCTTTATACTCCTAATTGGTCAGAAATAGGTTGTATCTTGGCTAGAATTGGGGAGATCGTGCGGAGAAATTTTGCAGAGGATTTTCATAAGAGATGAGGAAAGGGAGAAATGCATACTGGGAAGAAAGAATGGTCTTCCGTAACAGGATTGGCATCAGCAAGGCAACTGAGGCAGGGATCAGCCCAGGATCTATAGTCTCTTTCTCCGAACACCTGAGGCTGTTTCCGGGTCACCACCTCTTTCCGAAGACACCTTGGCAGTCATGCACTGCCCTGGGCTGGAGCATAAATTCCTTGCTAGACTCCCTGGGTGCGTAAGATGCAGACTGACGTCCCTGCCCCTCGCCTCCGAGATGAGGTTGTAAACCACAGCTAGTCTGATTCATCCTTTGTGCACACCCTCTCATTAGAACGTGGCTGATTCTTCTGCTGGTAGAAACTGTCATCTTTGGGGACATCTCATCCCCAAAGCTGAATCACCTGTTCGGAACCTTTGCTGCCCTAGGCTTTTTCCAACCTGTGCTACCCAATCTGAACACTTGTCATGGAGGTATCACTTCAAAAGGAGAGTTCCCAGTGGAGCGGAAGCACACCCACACGTCTGTCTACTCCTGTCATAGGCAGATACTGGGGTGCGAACAACTCAGCTGTGGCGAGCTCCCTCTGGGTGCTGTGGGAGTGTCCTGGAAATATCAACAGATTTCAGAATATCCACTTAAGGATTTACTTGCTATGATTTGAGAAGTTCAAAGTCAGCGTTAAACCTCAGTGGCCAGTAGGGGATGTGCTCCTCCATGATCTGCCACTGTGGAAACCACCCCCCCCACACACACACACACAACACATTGTCTGGCACCTGTAGGAACTGGGGGGTGGGGGACATGCTTGCTAAAGATGATTTTGGCCAGCACCCTGACTACAGTCTGTGATCTAGGCCCTGTGCCACAATCTGGAAGGAACTCTCTTCTTAATCCTAGCTCAGGGACCCTCTCGTCCCTCAGAGGCTCCCCAGCCCTCTAGAGATCAGGATTCCACCACCAAGAATTCCAGTGCTCTTGCATGTTCTATTCTCCTACCTTCAGTGATTCAATGGGTCAACTACCGTGTTCCAGCAACAAGAGAGGCTGGGATGTAGTACTCCTAGAAGCTCAGCCACAGGAGGACGCAGGGTTAGGGAGGGATCTGATGTGAGAAATGAACAGAGGGGCCACCTGGTGCTAAAGTCCTGTGGTTGCCTCCCTATGGTCTTCATGGTGCAAATCCAACACGCGCGTGGCAGAGTGGGTGCACAGCCAGAGGAGGTGATCCAGACAGCAGGAGACTATCTGGGGACCAGCGAGCCCCTTTTGTAGGATTCTCATGTTTATCTTCTCATGTTACCTCCCCTGAATAAGAGGAATGGGCAAGAGGCCTCTGAGAAGAGGATGTGCCTTCTGGATCTGGGAATGCTGGGAGTGAACTTCTCTCCTCTTGGAGGCATTGAGGATATAGCCCTCTATGTCTGCAACTCATTTTCCTTAAAAATGAACCTCACTGGGTAGGGATGGGGTAGAGTGGAAAGCGGTTGCTGGCTACATGCCTCTGTGGAGAAATTATAAGAGTGTATGTAGTTCAGTTAAGTTTCATAAAAGAAACATGTATGCATCCTGTACCCAGCTCAAGAAACAGGACATTGCCAGAGTCCCAGAAGCCCCTTTTGTGAGTCCTTCTGGTCCTTGTATCTCTCTGCCTGGGGAATCATTACCTTGAACACGACAGTTTAGGCTGCAAGGCACTTTACACAAATGAAGGCATATGCTGTAGCCTTACAGGGAATTGTCTGTTCAAAATTATATGGGTGAGATTCTGCTGTGTCATTGTGTGAGGTGTGGTTTATTCATTCTTAGTTTTGTATAATATTTCACTGTATGAGTATATAGCAATTTCCCTAGTTTACTTTGATGAGCACTTGAAAGTTTTTCTAGTTCTTAGCTATGACAAATGATGCTGCCATGAACATTTGGAATAGGTCTACAATTGTGTGGGGTATTTGTATTGGTAATGGAATACCATTAGCAGGGAAGGGATCTATTTAGTTTAGGTAGTTTAAGCAGTTTGTAAGGCAGTTGTACTAACTTATGTCCCAACAGTATGTAAGAGCTCTAGTTGCTCCAGAGTCCTGTGAACACTTGCTATTATCAGTGCTTTTCTTTAGCCACTCAGTCTAGTACTTGTGTAATGATGTTTCATTATGGCTTGGTTTTCATTTGTGCTTTCTTCACAGGACCATTGTTGACTGTTGGCTTTACCTTCTAAATGCCATCTCCAGTAAGGAAGAGAAATGGGAAGAGGTCTCCGTGAAGGGATGTGTCTTCTGGACCCAGGAATGCTGGGAATATACCATTTTGCTACTTGGAGGCCAAACAGAAGTAGAGTGCCTGGGAGTGATGGCTAGGATCAGGGGTAGCCTGGTCTTTATAGTGAGTTTTAGTCCAGCCCGGGCTACATAGCAACACCCTATCTCAAAAAGCAAAATGAAACAAACAAACAGCAAATAGCCATGTTTCAAGCTAGGCCTGATGGCATAGGGCTGCAGGCCCAGCTGCTTGTGAGGCTGAGGTAGGAGGATCACAAGTGTGAGGTTTTCCAGATCTATAGAATGAGTTCCGGGTTGGCTTAAACAAGTAAGACTCTATCTCAAAAACTGAAAGGTAAAAAGAATTGGAATATGGTAGAGTGCTTGCCTAGGTTCTACCCTCAGTACTGGAAAAGAGGAGGAGGAGGAAGGAAAAGGAAAGAGGGAAGAAGGAAGAGATGGAGGAAAAGCAAGAAGAGGAGGAGGAGGAGGAGGAGGAGGAGGAGGAGGAGGAGGAGGAGGAGGAGGAGGAGGAGGAGGAGAAGGTGTTGTTTCCCCTAAAAGAATGTTAGATTGAAATTGTTCATGCAAGCCTGGCATGGTGGCAAGCACCTTTAACCCCAGCACTCGGGGAGGCAGAGACAGGGGGATCTCTATGAGTCTGAGGCCAGCCTGGTCTACAAAGTGAATCCAGGACAGCCAGGGCCACACAGAGAAACTGTGTCTCAAAGAACCAAAGAAAGGTGTAGCTCAGTGGTAGAGTGATTGCCTAGCATGTGAGGGGCCTTGGCTTTATTCTTAGTGTCACAAAGGAAGGAAGGAAGGAAGAGGGGGGAGGGAGGGAAGGACGAGGGAGGGAAAGAGGGAAGAAGAATGAATTGTGAGTTTAATCTTTCTTCCACTGTAGTGCAGCCGTAACTCAGTTTCATGACTGCCAGAACAGCTTTCTACAGTTGAGCAAGGGCTTGCCACAGTTTAGATGTGATTCATCTTGTAACAACTTTGTTTTCTCATTTTTTACTTTTTATTTTTATTATTTATTTTGTTTTATTTATTTATCCTTTTGAAGACAGGATCTCACTGTGTAGTCCACACTGGCCTCCAACCTAAGTCCTCTGAAGGACGCACAGAGTGCTAGGAATAGAAATGTGTGTTGCTGTCTGACTTCTGTTTTGTTGTGATCTGTGTTCATCCATGTAAGGGGGAACAGTCACAGAACTGTTAGCAGAGGAACACTAAATCAGGCTGCGGTCAAAGCCCATCAAAAAGAATGACAAATTAACGGTCTTGCTAATTGGTGGCCTTCTGATAGTGCACTTTTGTTGCAGATCACCATCTGAAAATATTACGAGTTTTCCTCCAGCCTGGTGTTGTGCTCCTGCGGGCTGGTTTGGGAGCTGTCTTAGTGAGTGTTCTATTGCTGTGAAGAGACACCATGACCACAGCAACTCTTATAAAGGAAAATATTTAATTGGGGCTGGCTTACAGTTTCAGAGGTTTCCTCCATTGTCATCATGGCCAGGTGCTGGAGAAGTAGCTGAGAATTTTACATTTGAATTTGGATCTGCAGGCAGCAGAGAGAGGGAGATGGAGGGAGGGAAGGAGGGGCTGAGACTGGCTTGACTTCCTGACTCCTCAAAGCCCATCCCCTGTGACACAATTCCTCCAACAAGGCCACACCCACCCCAACAAGGCCACACCTCCTACTCCCTCTAAGTAATGCCACTCCCTAATGACCAAGCATTCAAATCTATGAGACTATGGGGGCCATACCTATTGAAACCACCACAGGAAAAATACATGCAAACAAGCATCCATGTTGCTGAGGATTGAAGTGGAGATGGCCAGGAAGCAAGACGGAGGAATAAACAAGTTCTTTTTTTTTTTTTTAGTTCTCAACTTCAGGGGAAGCTTCACTGGGGCCCACACTGCCACAAGGCAGAAGGCCTGACTCTATAGGGTTGTCCTCACAATATTATTCTTGTGTTTACTTGTTTACCGGTATGTGTAATGTGCTTTGCGTGGGGCGTGTGTTCTGCTGTGTGCATGTTCTTGTGTGCACAGGAAGATGTCTAGAGTCTTTCCTGAATCACTCACTATGTTTGTTTCTTGAGACAATGTCTCCCACTGAATGTGAAGCTCATGGACTTGGCTAGGCTAGTTGTCCAAAACACTTTGAGGATTTGCTTCTTTTTTACCCTCATTCCACCATCTGCCTTTGCAGTTCTGGGATTATAGGTATGTAATCTACAACATGAGTCTTCTATGCTCCACAACACCAGTTTTATATACTCTCTCAAAATAACCCAGTGCCACAAAGAATAGTCTAGAATTACAAGTACTTACTTTTAACCTGACTGAGATTGTCCATCTGGAAACACCTACTCCTGGGGTTATCAACCCTTTTCTGTGAAGGGCCAGACTGTCAATGTTTTTAGTGTTGTGGGCCATATGCCCTCTTCCAAACATTGAGGTCTGCCACCTTGAAGGATCAGCATGCAGTTCCAAGGAAAGAGGCCTGACTATGGCCAGGGTTGGCCTGCAGGCTGAAGCTAATGGAACACTGCTGTAGAACACACCTCACCGGCCAACAGTATTGGCTTCCTAAAATAGCCAAGGAGGGGCATAGAAGGAAGTCAAGGCCTCGGGGACAGCGGCAAACCTCCACTGCATCTTGTACACTTGTCCTCTGGGACACAACCCTGTTCTCTTCTTTTTATTTTTATTTGCATGTTTAATTTCAGACTTGCGGAAGATGTTTTGTTGTTTTTCAAAACCGTAAAACAGCCAAGTTTCATGCTCCACGGGAAAGCCCCATCTGCTCTAGTGAGTGCTGTGTTTCTTTTGCTGATGTGGCCACTCTACAAGACCCTGATGGCCACTCAGGGCGTCCTCTGTCCACACCACCTCCCAAGTGTCAGGCAATGGAGAAAGGACAAAAAGTATTCTCAAGTCAAGGCTGATGGAACGTTGAGAAGTGCTTTAATCTCTCTGGTCCAACAAGTTCTGCCCTTGATCTTGGAGCAATGAGAAAATCTCCTTCATGAGATCTCTATGAACTGGAACCCGCATCTAAGGCTGTCATCTTGAATGCTAGAGTCAGCCTTGCCTCATGAGAAGCAAATACCCTCACGTACTTCATTTGAGCTGTTTAACCTACAGGCCAGTCTTATTCCAATATCAATCCCTGAACAATCTCAAAGCTTTGATTGAGTGTGTGTGTGTGTGTATGTGTGTGTGTGTGTGTGTTGAGACAGGATTTCTTTGTGTAGGCCTGCCTTTCCTGGAACTCACTATGTAAACCAGGCTGGCCTCAAACCCACAGAGATTTGCTTCCTTCTGCCTCTCAAGAATTGGGATTAAAGGGTAAGGACTACCATATCCAGCCTGATTTATATTTTTAAATAAAATATTGTTCTAGCAATATGAAAACATTAGTTTTTTTCTCTGTTTTAGAATATAAGGAGTTTTTTTTTTTAAATAAATACCACATAAATTGCTTGACAGCATTGTCTACTCTCTACAAAAGATTAGAATTCTTGCTACTGTGGTGTTCAAAAGCAACAGTACCCAGAAGCCCAAAGCAGATATTTTGGGGTCCAGAATAAGAGTGTTGAGAACCATACTTTGTCCCCAGAAACGGAGCAGTTCTGAGAGAGAAGAGCCACTCACATGCAGAGTCCCCTTGAGCATCTCTGCTGTGGGGAATTAGTGTTGGTCCTCCCAGACTTATTGACCCCTAAGTAACTCTTCTAAGTCCAGATAATCCTCTGAAGATCAATGCACACACCCATCACCATCAGCTCGTCAAAGCCTGACAGGCTCAGGGCTGGGAGGAAGGCAGTCTGGGCTAGTTGAGACTGACCCCTTGGTCACTATTCAGGATGATCATTCAGGTCTGGAATGGAGCAGCTGGCAGGGGTGCCCAGCCTGAACGTCAGAGAGGGCTCTCTTCTCCATCCCATACTGGGTCTGTTGGGGAAAAAGAGAAATTTACTTAGAATCATCCTAGACCAACATTTGCTTTGTTCTTTTTGGATCTACTCTGCTTTGCAAAGACACCCCAGAGGGAATGCTAAACGTGGCACCCGGGTAATGCAATGGTAATCGAAACAGACGCTGGAGGATCAACCCCGGAGAACCTGAAGCCTGTTCCCAGACAGCCTGGACTGGAGGGTAGATCAACAGAGACAAACTTAATCCCTGTCCTCACAGAGACCTGCCCACTGGGCTTTAGCAAAAGCCACTGTGCTTTTCCTCTGTTCCTGGAGAATTTTGACAAAACAGCCCCGAGCCCTATGAGGAAGGAGGGCAGAAGGTCCCACCACAAATGGATTGGGGACTTTAGAAGTCTGTTGAGCTCTGCATCTGGAGGGTCTGAGCAGACTGCAATGAGAAACAGGCCTTGAGAGGGAATCAAGACCAAGCTGTCTCTAGAGTCGAAGGGGGAAAAAAAACAATTCATTTGATCTGCTCCCTTCCCCATACAATAATAAGCACTGAGAAACAGAGTGGGGTCTACGGCCATACCACTCCAAACATGCCCGGTCTTGACTGGTCTCAGAAGCTAAGCAGAGTCTGGTTAGGACTTGGATGGAAGAAACAGAGTGAATGAGACCCACCCATGCCAGACCCAACTGGGACATTTCAAGTGTATAACTCCCCAATTCCAGTCTAATCCTCTTCTCAGAGCATACAGTCTGGTAGAGTGAAGTACTAAGGATGTAATTCATTCATTCATGCATTCATTGGTTTACTAAGTAGCAGCTGTGTGCCTAGCTCTGTGTAAGAGCTGTGGGGGACTCAAAAGAAACACACCATCTGGTTTTTGTACTCCAGGAACTTAAATTCCAAATGCAATTGTGCACAAAAATATGCACACTCACACCTGAGACTACATGAGCACATGCATACATGTAGACACACAACTGGGAGCAGTTCCATTTTGGTATAGCTGTAGAGTTCCTCCCATAATGAACCATAAGGACCGAAAGTGTCACAGGTGACCAAAGTGTGAGGAAAGGGTGTGTGCTGGGTGGGTACATAGATGTCAAAGCACTGTGTTTCTCAGAGTACTTCCTGCCCAGCACCTCAGCCAACTCCTCACTCTGAGTCCCCGGAATGCTCTCGTTAGGGCGGTGTTTACCCACATCCCCCAGCCTGGACTCGCACAATGCAAGTCATCTGGGAGTTGAAGTCAGTGGATTTGACTTAAAGCAGGACTTTGGAGACAGAACTAGGTCCTCCTGTAAGTATGGAACCCAGGTGATGGGACTGGAGGAGAGAACAGAGATGCCGCCTCTTTCTGGAACTCAAACCCATCTACAGCCTGGGGTCTTTCTTCCTCCTGGGATTCCAGGCTGTGTGACACATTCCGGGAGGATTGAAATCTGTAACTACCTCTGATCTCCAGGCTGTGTCAGGAATGGAGGGTTGTGCGTCCAGGGCTGGGTTTGTCTGAGGTAGAGATATGAGGAGGCTTGCCCAGTCACCTGCAGAATAATGGCTGTTCAAGGTTTCTGTGCCAGGAAAAAGAACATCATTCTGTCTCTAAGCCCTGGGTCTAACACAAAGACGTGGAGGAGGGGCACAGTGTCCCTAGGGTAAAGACCTAAGGAGAAGAGATAGGAAGGAAAAACAAAAAAAACAACACCCCCCAAAGCTAGTGATATGAGCATCAGCAAACGGCGTGGCTATCTGTAGTTGGTGACCATAGGACTCTCCCACCAGAACAATCACACCTACCAGCATGGCCACAGAGGCCACACTGATACTATCATCTCTAAATCTTTGGGCTCTCCTGGGCCTAAGCATCCTTGATTATCCTCAAGGGCACAGATATGTCCTCTGTAGGTGATGAGGATTGATTCACACTCATCCCGAATCGATGCAGGCTGCTCACATCTGTTCCTGGAGATTCAGTGATGGTTCATGACCATCTGCAGCATTTGAGGCCTCACCAGAGGCTCCAGGAATCAGATTAATTCTATCTCTGCCTTCTTGGAGCTGAAGTAAAGAAAGAAAGGTAGACACTAGATGACATGGGTGGGAAGGGGGACAGGTGTGCTGTTGGGATACATGACCACACCCTGAGCTGTGGGCCAGAGTTAGTCAGACGGACAAGGAAGGGGAGGAAGACACTGTGGGTTGAAGGAAAGCAAGCATACAGAGACACCTCCACCCCCACTAAGTGCCTGCTAGGGAGCGCTGGGAGATCTGTGGAAGTATACATGGTACAAATCTCTCAGAAAAGAAGACGCTGTAAATAAAGAGACATGAGAGCGTGGCCTCTTTGACCTGATGATTTCATTTCTAGAAATGTATCCAAAAGATACAACACAGAGGTGTATGACGGGGTGTGGCCTAAACATCTCTCCGTGGGGTTGGTTGGATCCATCATAGCACATTTTACGATAACACTCTATGTAGTTTCAAAAATAAATGAATGCCACGGCTGTCTCTCTTGGTCTATTTTTCAAAATTGCAGGGGTGAAGCAGTAGAGAGAAAGAGAGATCTGTGAAGAGAAGGGGAGAGTCACTGGGGCTCCTGGGTGGTTCTGGGGGAGACAGGGAGGTCAGGCAGAGGTTGGGCATACAGAAGAGAAGGGAGGCTCAGGTCCAAATGGCCCTGACCTGGGGCAGGGGGTGGCGTGCTCTGGCTCTGGGACAGCTGGGCCCCTGGCACCGGCTCCAGGCTCTGGGTTTAAAGGGCTTTAAAAGCTTATTAAAAAGGTTCCGTAGACATCAAATGGCTCTTAAAAATCAATATTTTAATGATTTGAGTGCAAGGGAATCAGAAACATATGGATCAAATTGCCCTCAAATTATACACACTTTTAAAAAATGTGTTGGTCTTTAGCAGGCTCCAAATATTTGAAAAACAGACAGACACAAAGTCCTCATCTCCAGACAGAGGTCACCTTGAAGAATCTGCAGAGGAGGTCCATAGGAGCTGGCAGATCTCAGTGGGAGAGTCGTGGTAAGTCCTCTAGGGGGCCTTCTGCATAGGTGAGACGGCACGGAGCAGTTACATTCTTGAGTATACGAAGAGGTTTGCTGCTATGGCTCTGGTTTCCCCATAAGACAGGTAGGCTCTGAGAGCAGAGTTCAAAAATCACAGTTCTCATTTCAAACCCTCGTTCTCCCGAAGCCCAAGGCAGGAAGAACAAAGGTGTGTCTGGGATCTAAAGGAAAGGTGTTTCACATATGAGCTTGGCTTGACTCAGTTCAAACCCACTCCTGGTTTCTGCACCCGCTTCTTCCTCTGTCCTGGCACCAAACCTTACCTTGGGAGAAGCAGCAGAGGCCATGGGGACTGGTCATCAGTCTGGTGGAATGCCAGCTAGGGGGGCTGTGGGCTTCATTTTGGGCGAAGAGCTGCAGCCTTCCAGTTTTCAGAGGTGGCAGTTGAGTTGGGAGCGGGGCACTCTGTCTTTTGAACTCTGTCCCTGAAGCCCGGAGGACATGAAGCACACCTGGAGCCTGGCCTAAGGACAAAGCAACTCCAGGGGAATAAATAGGGACCTGTCTGGTTTCCTCTTCCAGACCATTCTGCCCCCTTAGGCCTTTTTGGTCAAAACAAAGTCCCGAGTAAGCTGAATGGAGGGAGAAGATGAGAGATTACTGTCCTGGAAGGAAGGAAGGAAGGAAGGAAGGAAGGAAGGAAGGAAGGAAGGAAGGAAGGAAGGAAGGTGGCTCAGATTCATCCTTGGCTACTCCATCTTTTTAGGATTTGCCTTGTCCTTGGACCTCTGAGCCTCGGCTCTCTCCATCATAAACTTGCGATGCCCATTAGTCCCTAAATGCTGGACTAATGCATTCCAGGCCCCCAATGGCAGTCCCCAGGGCCTCACAGTTCCGATGCTGGCTCCTAGGTGGTCCTTGTATGTCTTGAGTGCTCCTCTATCAGAATCGGCACGTTCCACATGGATGAGCATGGGCCAGGATCAAGGCTTGCGTCTCTCTCAGCTCCTCAAGCCCACAGTTACTGTCCAGTCTGAGGAGGACCAGAAACTGAAAAGGTGGCAACTGGGCAAGGTCTCAAAGCAGATGTTGGTGGCCCAGGACTATGGGACGAAACAGGTCACTAGCAGGTGGCCACTGGCCTTTGGGGAGACATTAGGAGCCTCAAAGGAGATAAGCCAGCCACGTCTGCTCACTTTATAGATTCTTTGCAGCCTGCGCCCTGCACTTTCTCAGAGAATTCTGATGACGGGCCTCACACCTGAATGGGAATAGGAGGGTTGGTAAAGTGGGGGAATTCACTGGGATCTAGACAGAAAAAAGAAGCAGGATGCAGAGTTCGAGGACACCTGAATGCTTTTGGGTGTCTCAGGAAAGGGCTGAGAGTTGGTGACTGAATCCTGAGGACCATGGCCATTTTGCCTGCACAAGCTGGTGTATGGCATTAAAAATGCAGAGGAAAACAACAAGCAGGGACTTATAGGTGTCTTTTTAACACAATGAAAGGAAGGGGAGCAGGAAGTGGTGCCTGCCTCAAATTGCTTCTCCTTGTCACTTAGCACTCAACTCTGGAGATCCCACCACAGAGAGAAGCAAGGACCTGACTTGGACCAGACAGCTGAAATGGCAGCCGAGGGGAAAGAGACTCCTCTGTACACAGGGCTGCCCTCCTAAGAGTGTGCCGGGGTCTGCGCCAGGACAAAGGAAGGTCTCCGAGTCAGGACTAGGCCTGGGCCTCGGTAGATCTGCAATGGCCCTCCAGCCCTGCCTTCACACTTGACAGTCTAACATCCGAGGACGCCACATCACTTGCCCGAGAGAACACCCCCTCTCTGAAGCTTGGTGTAACCCCTGCCACCACTTCTGATGGTGAGGGCTAATCACTGACTCCCACATCGACACGGTGCATCTGGGGATCACGCTAAACTCAAATTTAGTAGGGTGCACCCCATCCTCCACCCGTTCTCCTGCCTCTCCACCCTCTCCCCTCCATAGCACACCGACGTCTGGGTTCAGATTCCTTTCTCCAAAATCTCCACGCTGGCATCTTTGTCTCAGATCTCCATCTTTAAGGTCCAATGGGATGCACAGCCAAAGCTTCTCTCTCTCTCTCTCTCTGGACTCCTGTATGTCATTTGCCGCTCAGTCGAACAGACCACAATTCTAGGATTTATCCTTGACCTTGACCTTGTCCTCATCCCCTCAGGTCAGTTCATCATAGGCCTTCCTACTCGCTCTGCCTCTCACATCTGCCCCTCATCTTCTTCCAGTAGGCTCTAATGTCACCCAGTCTTTTTTTTTTTTTTCCTTTCTCTCTTTTTTTAATTGTAGAAATGAAACCCAGGGCCTCATGCATGCTAGGCAATTGTTTTACCACGGAGCTATTTCCCTAGTCCTCGTTTTACTTTTAAAGTTTGTATGTGTATGTGTGCACAAGTGCCAGATAGTGACGGCAGGCGTTCGCGCTGAGCATGCTCCACCTTGTGATTCATTTCCCCATTATTTTTGAATCACAGCCTGTCACCGCACCTGGAGCTTACTCATTTGGCTTAACTGGCTGGCCAGAAAGCCCCAGGGATGCTCCTGCCTCTGCCTCCCCAGGGATGGGGTCCCTGTGCTGGCTTTTACATGGGTGCTGGGGGTCTTCATCCTATGCCGTAAGCACTTTACCGACTCAGCTGCCTCCCTGGCTCTCACTTTTTATTTTCTGATTCAGAGTCTCAGCTAAGTTGCTCAGACTAGCCTTTGAATTCACTGTGTAGTTCAAGTGGGCAGTGATATTCCTGCCTGAGCCTTCCTCGTAGCGGGAATTACAGGCCTGTGCCACCATGCCTGGTGAACTTGTCCCATCTTCCTTCCCACCCATCCTTGCTGCTCTTTCGAAGAGAGCAGGCCGTCTGGAACAGGCTTCTCGGGCTCTCTCTCAAGAATCTGGTGGGCGCCTCACTGCCTACCCATGACTTCCGAGGCAGAAACTGGCTTCTGTGAGCTGGCCCCATGCTTCTTCTAGCCTCTCTGGCTCCTACCCTGCCCCCACCCTCTAACTCAGGCCCAGGGAACCCCTGGCAAGCCCAGGTATCTTCATTCTACTCACCTCTGTGCCTTTGCATATGCTGAGCCCTGAGCCTGCACCTATGCTCACCAGCCCCTCTCTAGGCCCAGGCCTCCCTGACATCCCCAGTTCCCAGACTGTCACACCCAGCCCAGAACAGTCTTCAGCAGCACTGCTTCTTCATCTTCCTCCTAAAGGGCTAGCTGCTCTCAGTGACGGCTCAGTGCTGGGCGATTGTGCCTCCGACAAAGAACGCAAAGGCTGTGTCTAAGCAGTTGTCGCCAGCCACGCCCTCAGGACTTCTTTTTCAGGTCCTACTCAGTGTGCTCTTCTGGCTTGCATGCCTTGTCACCAGGCACCTGTTCCTTTGCAACACACAACCCAGTTTTAATTTTGTTGTTTTGTTCATTTGTTTTCCTGTGGAGGTGCATACATGTGGAGGCGGTCAGAGGACGAATTTGTGGGGCTGGAGCTCTCTTCCACCTTCTCAAAGAAAGGTTCCAAAGATTGCTCTCAGGTCGCCAGGCTTGCACAGCAATCTCCATTGCCTGCTAAGCCAACTCACTGGCCCTTAAAAAAAAAAAAAAGTTTAGGATGTTTTGGGTAGTCAGGCTGGTAGGGCAGGCTTGGGGACTCTCCTTGTCCCTTCTGGCAACCAAGGGAAAGTGCAGAGAGCCAGGTTCCCTCACAGTGAGCCCCTGGAAGGTAAGCTTTGGGCCTGGCACAAAGCTGTGGTAAGAGGATGGGAGAAAAAAACCAAAAATAAAAAGCAAAAAAACAAAAAAAAACCCAAAATGTCTCCCTGACCTCACTGCAGACAGAGCTGGCCAGGCCCCTGCGCACACAGTCCCCAGGCCCTTCAGCATTCTGTTGTCAGTGTTCCCTCCCAGCCTGCTCCCACTCTGCATGCTGGCTCTTGGAGACACTAATGCTGTCACCGTCCCAGTGGATGTGTGCCGGGGCCAGAAGGACTGTGTGTGCGTGTGTGCAGGCACGAGGGGCTCTGAGGGGGCTGAAAACAAAGGCCCAGAATGAGATCCAGGGCACAGCTGAACTGCCCTGAACTTGCCTTTTTGTTTTCAAGGAAATGCATAATCCAAGAACCACCCACAGCCTGGCGGCCCAGCTAAGCTCGGCTGGAATGCACTGCCCCTCCCGTTTGTTTTTTTTTTTTTTTTTTTTTTTTTTTTTTTTAGCCTGTAACCCTTCCCCTGCCGCTCCCAGCTCCTCAGCTGCTGGGGGCCGGCTCTGCCTTAGCCTCCTCATAGATCCTCCACTGGGAAGGTTGGACACCGAGCCCTACATTCCTGATGGCTCTCCAGCTCTGTCCTACGTGTGCAGACGTGGCCAGTGGGTGCAGGGACGAACTGTGGCCTGCAGTTTCTTCCTCCACTCAGAGAGGCACTACAGGTAGGCCAGGCTGGAGAACTGCCAAGGACTGGGGAGACCTGGAGGGTCCCGAGACCCTTTTTATGACTGTGAACGGTGTCACTGTGAGCTAGTAGAAGAATATGAGGAGGGGGACTCTGGTGAGTGGCCAAGAGCGTCAGTAGGAGGGGCAGCACTGCTCCACAGTTCCCTCAGACCCTCTATGTCCACCCACCCATGCCAGCATTCCATCCAGCCTTCACCTCAGGAGGAGGCGGCACTGTCTGCCCCATGTTTCTTCCCTCAGCTGTCTCCCTCACAAACACCAGGGCAGAGCAAGCCCCCGCCCCCCCATCTGATCTTGGTGCTAAACCGAGCTGTACCTTCTCAATCCCAGAGGCTAAGAGGTCAGGTGTTTAACCTCTGCCCACCTCACCTCCATCCCATTCCCACCCCAGCCAGCCCTCTGTTCTTCAGGTTAGAGACCTCCTGCAGAATTCCCTGAGGTGACTGTGGCTCCAGGCCGGCCTCTGCTCACTCGGAGGCGGGTGTGGGGGTAAGAGACAGAACGGAGCACTGCCTGTTGAATCCTCCACGTCCTCCTTTGGAGGCCTGGCCTCTGGCCAGGAAGGAGTGCTAGAGGTCAGCTCAGCCTCTGTCTCTCCTGAAGATAGGAAGGTGAGTCCCTTCAAACGGAGGTGCTTAGAACCACGGTGGAGCTATCGATTTCAGAGGCTGGGAGACTGGGGTCTATCCTGAAAAAGACCAAGACCCTTGGGTTGAGTCTCAGGCTTTAGGGTCCAGGCTGGCTAGTGCCCTGGGCAGCTGGCAAGAAGGACAGAGCCAGGACGAAGCTCAGCGTGGCCCCACTGAACATTTGGTGCAAATCAAAGGCCTTTTCCAGCCAGGACAGGAATGCTGCCGAGTGGGATTTAGGACCAGACCTGGCAGGGATTGAGTCCTAATTGAGGCCCTTTTAGACTTTTAATTATAAGCAATATTTTCCCCAAGCTTCCTAAATTGACCGTGGAGACCCGCTGGTGTTAGTGCCTGTGCCATGAACAGGAAGGGGGTAAATGGTTGTTTAAAAAAAGTGTTTGCAGCAGGCTTATTTTAGTAAGCGTTTTGAGGTGAGAACGCTCACCCAAAAGCAGACACTGAAGTCATGTTTCTGGGAGGAACAGGCATGAGTTTAGAGGTGGACGCCTGCAGGCATGATCAGACACATGGGCGGAACACGCGCTTAGACAAACACCTGTAGAGGAACACACAGTACAGACAGTTGCATAAACACTAAACTGGAAATCCCTCCCCGAGCACCTGGAAGCTTCAGAAAAGAACATACTGTTGATGGCTCCGCCCACTCCTCACCTTTACCTCCTCCCAGCCCTCTAGGCTTCTGAGGCCTTCCAAAGGCCTGCTTACAGAGGCCTGGTTACCAGTATGCAGTGGGCTGGCTGCTAAGTGCTTTTGCTTGTGTCCCGGCCTCAGGGAGGCTCAACTGTCTGGGAAGAAATACCAAGCCTTTGTAGGAAAGACAGTCAGCCTTCAGCGTCCCAGTTAAAATCTTGAGGCACCTTCCTAGTGAGATACCCCAGTAGTCTGAGGAACAGCCTGTCCAAATTAGAGGCAAAGCTCACAGGTGTCTCTGGAAATCTGGCTTCCAGGGAGCAAGCTTCCCTAAGCACAGGATTGCCTACCTTCAACAGGGCTCCCAGAGCAAGCTACAGGGATCCCACAGTGGGCCTGGTGTATAGCCTGTCTTTACAGGCTCACCCATTCTCCCTTCACCCTGGAAGCACTTGACCCCTTTGCTATAACACTGAACCGTCAATGCTGGGCTCTGAAGGTCCCAGGAGCTAGAAAAAGCAAATACACAGACAAGGGTGACAGCTTGGACCTGAGAATCCCTTCCTAGTGTCCACCAATGAGCTCACAAATGGCCACAGATAGGCCTCTGAGAGGGAGGGAGGCCAGAGACAACCTTGCCTGCTCCGGCATCCTGCCAAGAGTACTCTGGGACAGTGGGAGGCATGTGGAGCCCAAAGGCCAGACCAAGATCTTCTAGCCGGGGTTTGAGCAGAAGGAACCTTGGTGGCTGTTACAGGCCGTTGCTGTTGTACTTATCTGGGGCTCCTGGTTCTTACACCACGTCCTCAACGGCCTCTGGAGTCAAGGGGCCCTGTTGTTCCCTCCCCAAACAGACCGTTATGGTTTCCGTTGTTTGGGGAGGGGGGGTGGGGGCTGTCTGCTTAATTAATCATTTTGGGCCACCCTGGGAAACTCATTAAACCACCTCAGGCTGGGAGCCGGAACGCTGCCCTCAAAGTTAGACAGAACTTTCTAGTTTGCTATACTGGGGTCCTGTTTTCTTTCCATTCATACATACATATGTGTAGGAAAGGGTGTGTGTGTGTGTGTGTGTGTGTGTGTGTGTAGCAAGCGTACTCTTGCAGCTACCATTCTCTGTGTGTTTTTGTTTCCTAGATTCTGCAAGGAACTTCCCCTGATTCTTCTTAATTACCAGAGGAGAAGAAATTCAAGATGCCTAGAGCAAAGGTCAAACTCCACCTGTTTTCCTTGCACTTCTTTTGCTGGCAGTTCCCACAATAGTGTAGATAAGTAAAAGATTAAGGCAATCTTTTCTAATTAAAGTAATTTTAAAACGGGGGTGATTGTACCTTTCATCTGAAAGGGAAAATATTTACTCATCTAACTGCAGGCCCTTTAAAAGCATTCAGGAGATCTATTTGGATAAAAGGATGCGGATGCTTCTCCCCTTCCCCCACCGCCTGCTCTCCGCCTGCACACACACACACACACACACACACACACACACACACACACACAGAGATTGGTTTATGGAATAGTCAGGCAAGGGCACCCGGAAAGCCAGGCAGGAAGAGGGGAAGCTAAGAGCCCTGGACCCTTTGGCCTGCATCCTGCCAAGCATAGTGGGGTCAGCTTCTGGGGCCCTTGGAATTTGGGTTTGACCCATGGTGGCGCTTTCTTTTTTTGTGCTTGTTTTCATTTTTACGAAGCCAGGTCTTCTTGCATAGACTGGCTTTTTACAAGAAGAAATTTCTTACAACTTACCACGCAGTCAAGGCTGGCCTGGCTTATCCTCGTGCTTCGGCCTCCGAGGTGCTGGGTCTTCAGGCATGACTGGCTCTATGAGTGATGTTTCACCATTGCTCTCTCTTCCTAGGCAATGACCCAAGGCCCTTGGCTGGCCTCTGGCTGCTGTGTCCCCTTTAAGCCTCTTCCCTCTTACTTGGATGGGTGGTTGGTCAGCCTTCCCCACCCACGGCCCAGCGGACAGTTCTTACACTGGTCTTTTGTACGAGTCCATGTGCCAACCAATAAACATTTACTCAGTAATAGAGGGTGTGTATGTGGCATGGGCTTCCTGCAAAATGAGCAAAATCTAGCAGTGGTCTTCTGCTCCTACCCCAAAACTAAGCCCAAGCTGTGTGGTGTGGTGTCTCTTTGGTTTCTAGAGGCAAATGAATCACCCAGTTTTCTGGTATGTGAGGCTGAATGGCACAAGTTGAAACTTTCCAAGATAGGGGGCTTCTCTAGTGAGGTGTGGCACTGGAGACAGAGGCAGTCTACTCCAGGGGGCAGGGGCTGGGAGGAACAGGAGATGTGACAAGGCAGGAAGTTAACAACCAGGTCAAGAGTCTCCTCTCTACACCTAGTCTCCACTACTAGGAGATGCTTCAGAGACGGGCAGCTTCCCAGGTCCTTCAGAACCTGTCAGGGATGCTCCAAGAATAGGCCAGCTCACTTGGTCTCTAGCAAGGGCTTGGCCACCTCTGTCTATCCCAAGCCAGATAGCAACCTTGGCCTGATCCATAGCCCCTATCTGCAACACTTGCACAAGATGACCTGGACAGAGC
Organism: Psammomys obesus; assembly: GCF_907164565.1. NCBI lineage: Eukaryota > Metazoa > Chordata > Mammalia > Rodentia > Muridae > Psammomys > Psammomys obesus. The sequence goes on from NW_026585644.1 coordinate 47,359,626, forward strand.
CAGTGTGGGCAGACCTAAGTCTACAATGGAGCCATCCCATCCAGGGAAGACTGGACAAGGAGCAGGGATGGGCATGGAGCTCTCTCTATGTTGTAAGCTCACTGTCAACAGTCCTTTCTTTGGATTCTCTAGTAAAGCCATCCCCAAACCTCCCTCTTCCTAGGCCTGCCCAAACCAGTTATGGACTCTAGAGTGACTGACCTCATTCTGTCATTTCTCTGCCTGATCACCAACTGTAATACCTCTAACCCCAGGAAACAGATTCACTGTTGTACCTCACGCAGAGGACCTTGAAACCCACCGCACACTGCATGCTTGAGTATGCCATGGCCTTACTCCCTGAAACGTCTTCAGCTCAGGGCTCCTGCAAACCTATGTGCACAGGTGTCCACTACAAAAAGGACAACTGAATACAGGGTGCCTGGATGCCCTGAAGCCCATGAATAGAGCCCAAGGGGTAAGCTTTTCTCTTCCGGTGCATTGCAATGCCTGGGTAACCCTGGCCTCCTTCCAGTGCCAATGTTATCTGTCTACACTAGCCCCCTCTGCTCTGGTGCTGCCTCAGCCTGAAGCGGCAAGGCGCTGGCAGCACGGTGCTGGACTCCATCAGTGCGGGGGAGTGTGTCTGACCTAACCTAAGCATTTGGTGATTAACTTACTCAATGGAAACTGTCCCTGGGGAACTGGAATCCTTGCTACAAAAATAAATTGTCCCTCTGGACCAGCTTTTCTGATCTTCCTTTTTCTGCACAATGCGCCCTCCTCCACGCTAGTCTTTCTATATCCCTATCAGCTTTTACTTTATTCTTTCCTCCCACTGAGACCCAAACAAATCTGGTAAACAGACCATCAGGCCACTCTCTTAAAGAGATAGCTCATGGCTATTGCAAGCTTAGTTTCCCTTCCTGCTGGTAGGCTGCAAAGGATGAGTGGGAGACGGGGTTAGGAGGTGGCCCATCACTTAGGAGACTAGGGGTAAGGGGAAGCCAGCCTAAGGCAGAAAATTACCCTAGGATCATTTATCACCCCAGGAAGGAACCAGGGGAGTGTGTGTGTGTGTGTGTGTGTGTGTGTGTGTGTGTGTGTCTGTCTGTCTGTCTGTATCACAACAGCAGACTCCTCTGAGTGGGACCAACTATTTGGGTTTAAACATCGAGACCATTGTTTTCTTTTATCCCTGAGATCAGAAAAAGCTTTTTTCTTTTTGTAGTATGACTTGAAAAATATATTTTCCTATGTACCTCCTCCTCTCCTGCCATCCAACCAAGTAAACACATCTATGGAATGATAGAGGATAAGAGATAATGATATCAGATATCTGGGTCCTTAGTAGTTACATGCTTTCCTCTGGATTTCATCTGCTTGTATGTTGCTGTTGTAGTGATTGAAGTCACACTGGGGGTCAGTGTGTGCGAGTGTGCACATGTGTGTTTGCTTGTGTGCTGGGCCACTATTGCATTGAGAAGCCTCTGCCTCAAATAAAGACCCTCTATAGCCCAAGTACGTGTACTCCTCATTCCCATCCCATCCAAGTGGGAAACTGACAGCTTATAGAGGGCAGGCTAGGCTCATTCTGTTCCCAGTGAATGGGACAAGGTCTTGAAGACAGCTGGGAATCATGCACAGGCTGTTTGCTGAGATCCTGCAGACCCAGCAGCTGCTCCAGGACCAGACCACAGTCCAAGTAGTGAAGTATAAGAGAGTTGTTCCTGCCCGCCTCCGCCCGCATTGAGGTGGCAAAGCTGCCTCTGCCCATTTCTTGCCCCCAGCATCAAGTACCCATAGCTCTTAACCTGAGCCTCCAATGAACCAAATGACATGGAACCAAGGTGGCCTTTCCCCTTTAAGAGAATACAGAGCCTTTCCCACTCCCACTTGGAGCCAGGCAGGAAAATCTCCTGGTGGGCAGGATTACACGATTACTCAGTTTTCCCAAAACAGACCTGAAGGCTTGGGTCTAAAATGAGTTTTTGTGTGAGCCTTTCCCAAAGATTTATGGCAGATGTGGTAGCCCACATCACTCTCTTCCTTCCCTCTTCAGCACCAGTAACTTGCTGTTACCGTCTTCGGGCGCCTAAGATTTCCAGGGACACAGTTCTCAGAGCTGAGTCTGTGGTTCAAATGGCCCCGGCTTGGTGGGAATGTAGCATGTCCTTGGGGCCTGGATCTGCTTTGCCTAGTTTTTTTCATGCCACCATGAGTAGTTCTTGAAACCATTGTGGCTCAGAACAGCAGGAGGCCCTAATAGGGCTTAAGCCAGGAAGGCCCCTTCCTCAGTTTCCTGTAATCTTTCTGTCTGCTCTCCATCCAGGGCCCAACTTCCTAGTGTTGTCCCCCCACCACGTCCAGTGACCTGGACCTGTCCTGCAGCCTCAGCTTACAAGCTGGCCTGTACTTTGCAGAAAGCAAAGTCCTAAACACCAGCCACAGAGCCCTGGCTGGTGTGCTGAATGTCACTGTGGATGGATCCCAGGTTTGGCTTTGAACCAGGCAGATGTTTCCTAGAATTCCCAGCAGCTCTCCTACTACAGAAGTCTCCTTTGGAGAAGCCACATCCTCACAGCTCTTGTTTCCGTAGGGCACTTTCTCCTTGGAGAAGCTGGTGGCAAAGAAATGAAATTTAAATAAATCATTCTTTCAGTAATGCCTGGGACCCTTACAACCAGCATGAACCTCTTCTTAGCCATTTGCCACCAGGATCTGACCTGAAGGTCTGTGTAGAGATAAGATTCTGCCAGCCTAGCAATGTGACAGGCACTGGGGCCTCCCTGGGTGGTTAGATCCCAGGCCATTTTCAGAAACCAGAAGCCTGAGCCCAGAGCAGATTCCAGAAAATAACAGGCCCACGAGCAGAGTTCCAGTCATCTGGGAGCCTTGCTGGTGTGGTGAGGAACACAATAGTTACCATAGGTACAGGATACAAGGCTCTCAGAGCCAGCTCTGGAGGTACAGCCCTTGCCTAGGATGCATGCCAGAGGTTCAGTCGCCAGCACTGCAAACAACACTAAATGTCAAGGCTGGACAGACGTCTCTACAACTCTTAACAGTCATCTGTCAGAATCACCTAGAATGTCCTGATTTAGTAGGAAGGAGGCCTGAGGATCCGCATTTCCAGGAGTGATGCTGACGCTGAAGGGCACAGCTGGAGAGATGGCTCAGCTCTTAAAGGCTCACAGTGGAAAACATGGGAAGACAGTCTCTTTAAAGGTGCAGAGACCAAGGCTCAGATGCATTGTGGGAAGGGTGTTAGGATATACTTAAAAAGTTCACGCACTCAACAGATCTAAATATGAAGAAATTTATTTGGGGGAAAGAAAGGGGAAAGAACCTAGAGAAGAGAAAGATGAGCGTGCCCCCCCCCACCTGAGAGAAAAGTCAGAGAGGAGGGAAGGGGAAAGACACCAAAGCAGAGAGAGAGTGGGTGGGAGTGGCAGACGGGTTGTATCTGGAGCACCTGGCCCAGGTGATGACAGAGGACTGCAGGCAGTGACAGAGGGTGTTGTCAAGACTCTAAGGGCCCCTGAGAGCAGGCCAGTTGAATTGCCTGCACAACAGAACAAAGGGAGAGTATAATTCAGGGGGGTTACCAAGGACTAGCTTGTAGAGCTGGAAGCAAAGGTCTCACGTACTTGGTAAGGTTCTGTCACCAGCTGTCCCTGTTGGCTGCCGTGGCCTGTTGGGGCACCATTTAGAGCCAGCTGTGACTTGGAAAAGTGTGCCCGTAGCAGTCAGTTGGTGCTAGAAACGGAAGTGGCATGTTTTGGCATATCCTGGCCTCCAGGTTGAAAACTGTTTATTTGGCTATTAAGAACACAGTTTCAGCTGAACCACAAAACCAGCCAGAAGTCTTTATCTTGGGTAGCATGCTCCTGGTTTCCTCCTGTGCCTTGGCAGGGCTGTGGAGTGGGGCTGTTTGGGGGAGGGTGGGTCTGGGAAGGGCGTTAGCATTTTTGCCCTCCACTCTGCTTTCAGGAGATCAGTCAGGTGTATAGGGTCAAGCCTTCTTGGTTACCGTTGGTGTTAGTGACAGGGTGGGGAATGAGGGTGCTGGAAAGGTCCCCACCTTTTTCTTTTCTTAGGGACCCTAACACTACTCTGGAGTCCCTGGAGGCAAGTGTGGGGCTGCTTCTGTAACTGACTGTAAGATCAATAACAGCAGGACCATCTTCCCTGCTCCAGAGATCTTGTCTCAAGCTATCTCCTTTCTTGGTTTCAACCAAGATATGGGTAAATTCACCACCCCCCTCGGCTCTGACTCCAGCGCCCCCAATGCCTAGTTTCTCCTTCAGTCCCTATTCCTCTGGGCTTCCTAGTGCCTTTACCACATGGAGGAGCTCATTGGTAGATAAGGAAGATATTTGCTTACAGTTCTTATATCTGAAGTGGCTCCCATAGCAGGAGAGCCTGACGCCCCAGGACTTCAACTCCCACTGAGGATTATGGTTGGGGAGGGCGGGAAAACCAAAGACAATAGCCTTCTGGCCACCCCACTCCCACAACCTCCCAATCAAAGCAAACACAACAAACACCAGGGGGTTGAACAGATCCCTTCTGAGAAGTTGTTTCTGTTGACTAAACACTGGCTCAGTAACTCCACCAACATGGGGGTGGGGGAAGGCATGAGGACCTTTCAGTGAGGGGCCATGTGCTGTGAGGGAAATGAGACAGGTCTGGAAAGAGCTACAACCAGAGCTGCACCTGGAGGCCTGGAGGAAGGGCAACGGTCAGCTGAGGGCAGGCCTGCCTTAGCCTCGCACTGGCTAGCCAGATGGACTGAGAGGAAAAACAGAACTCAAGCACAGGGTTCCTCCCCCAGCCCCAACCCTACATGAGCAGAGCTGGCCCACCCTCGTCACAGCTGGTCAGCATTAGCCATTTCATGGAGACATAGTCTCCTGACTGTTACTGGGGACTCCCCGCCCCCATCATCGCTCTACCTCTTTCCTGGTACTACACTCTCTCGCCTTCTCTTTCTCCTTCTGGAATGCAGCAATAAATTTCCAGGTCTCCCTTAACACCCGTAGGATTTGTTTCCAGAATCTTAGGTTTTAAAATTGCATATCTTATTCTGTCTCTGAATGGGTCAGGCTTGTCAGTCTCATCTCCCTGGTTGTACACAATGAAAACTTGTTAGGGTGGGGACCACGTCTCTTGTCAGTCACAAGCCTCTTTCCCCCGTGACCCACCGGGGTCTCCCTTTGTGGCTGATGAGTGGTTTGGGCATTGACCATTTTGGCTAATGAGTCTTATTCCAGGAGTGTGTGTCAGAGAAAAAGGAGGGGACTCTGGAACACAGCTGGGCAGTTTTCATCTGCCTCAGAGGCTGCCTTGGAACACCGCCCACCCCCATCTGCCTGAGGACGGGATGGGTATGAGGGTTAAGGGCCTGGGAGGTAGGAGAAGGCTCCCTTGGGGAGTACCTTCTCACACTGCTCAGTGACCAACCTGGTAGGAGGTAACCCAGCAAAGGGAGTGTAGGGTAGGCGTGCCATAGAACCTGTGACCCCTGCCCCCGCCTGTTTCTCCTGCCCAGCTCCTGGCTCAATTTCTAAAGTGAGAAATAGCAGCAAAGAAAATAACTGCAGTGCTGCGAGGGCCAGAGATGGCCCACGGGGATGGGAGCTACAGGCAAGATAAGTGTAGGGGCACCGGGACGTGAAGATTAGGCAGCTGAATGAAGACTTCTGCATTGTTTCAAAGCTGGTCAATCACTTCCATATTTATAGACTCCTGACAAACCACATGGCCTAGGAAATGGGAGCGAAGCTTAAGCCACATGCACACGAGCCTGGGAGAACATGATGGTAGTCTGAAAGCCCACCAGGCCAGCGGCTCAAGTGAGAGTACTCGCTGCTCCCTCTTCCTCCCAGCCTCCGGGTCCAACCTCATCTTTCTCACATGGAGTCCATCCCTCCAAGAAAGGAGACAAGGGGCAGGAGCAGAGGAAAGATAGAGGAATTTTCTCCTTGATTTTTGTTCGGTGAGCATCTCCTCGGCATAAGCTGCACACCCTGGGAGAGATCCCCCTAAACTCACACTTCAGAGACGAGGCCAGACTGCTGCTCCGTAGTAAGAACCCATCTGGTTTCTCGAGGGCGTGCCAGGCCCCGGGCCCTGAGCCTTGCCGCTCTTACCTCATTCCCTCATTATAGAACCCTCTTAAGGTGGGAATTATCGTTCCTCGTTTACAGAAGAGGAAAAGATCTCAGGCCAGGGGGCCTGTGCAAACCACAGGGTTCTTAAATGGCAGAGTTGGGAACTGGCATCAAAGTCCTTTGTTACCCAACCCGGCCATGATTCGCTCCAGGGGGCAGGGCCTGCCCTCTCAGAGTCCGTGGTTCAGGGCAGGCCGGAGCAGACGTGCTGTCGCCAGGCCTGGCCTCTCTCTGCGGCAGTGTGGGCTGTTGTGACCCTGTCTCTGAAGGCTGTCATGCTTCCTGCAGGCGAGCAGCCGTTCCTCTGAGAGCTGAGCCCAGAGGCTAATCATCTGGGCAGGCCTGACTCCTCACCAGAGGTGTGAACATGCCTGGGTGTTGGGCTGGAATGAAGCTGCTTTAATGGACAAGTTGGAATCCGTTTGTGAGCAGTAAATTGCCCCAGTCCCCAGGGCCATTTTCCATCATAAATCTAAACTACTTGACTTTGCAGATCCCTAGTGCTAAAGCCATAGCTGGGACAACAGGAAGGCTTATGCGGCCTGTGGGGTGCTAGGGCCAGCCCTAATAGAAGCCACAAACCCTTGGCGTCTCTTGCCCTCTTAATCCTGTCATGCTTAGTCCAAAGGTCCTTGTATGAACTGCCTCCCTGTGCCTGGACCATTCCTCTGGTTGCTTCCTGTCTCTCATAACTTATTTTGTTGCCTCCCCATAAATCTCTTCAAGAGTCTCTCTCCTGAGGATGCCATCTGCACCCATGGCTTCAGAGGCCTCCCTGCATAGGATTTCACAGTTACAACTGTAGGTTCTGACTCTTTCCCATCCCCTTCCCCTGGTAAGCATCTCTACCCAGGGGCCCCACAGGATTCTCAAGCCTATGCTGTCCAACTTGAACTGAACATCTCCTAGCTCCACCCCAGCAGGCCCAAAGCCTGTCTGGAATTACCTTTGGCTTCTCTATCTCTTATTCCCCAGGCAGTTCCTGGTCCTGCTTCTCAACCCTGAGAGGCCATGTCTCCATTTTTTTCCTGTTTCTTCTCGGTGAAATCAAAACACTGGGGCATTTGTAGCCAGATCTTCCTGACTGTTAGCTCCTCCCAGCTGGTACAGCATGTGGTCCTGAGGGCTTGACCCCAAAGCTAGGCTCAAAGTATGTTGTTTCCCAACTTAAACACTGTTGGTGGCTTTGAAACGTCCAAAGCACATCACTCATACTCCAGGCGCCTCTGTGGACCTGGCTCCCAGGCCTATTTTCTCTCTCTTGCTTCTTAGAACTTGCCTGACAGCTACTCTAGAGCAGTGGTTCTTGATCTGTGGGTCATGACTCCTTTGGGTGGTCAAACAACTCTTTCACAGGGCTTACATATCAGACATTAACATTCTGACTCATAACAGTAGCAAAATTATCTGACTCTTGCCTGCTCTTGGGACTCTCCCTCCTGCTGGGTTGCCTCTCCCAGCTACGTTCCAGGAGGGTATGTGCCTAGTCTTATTGTGACTTGGTATGCCATGTTTGGTTGATATCCCTGGGAGGTCTGCTCTTTTCTGAAGGGAAATGGAGGAGGAGTGGATCTGGGAGAGAAGGGAGGGACTTGAAGGATTGGAAGGAGGGGGAGGGAGCAGTGGTCGGGATGTAATATATGAGAGAATAATTTTTTTTAAAGTAACAAAATTACAATTATGAAGCAGCAACAAAAAATAATTTTATGGTTGGGGGTCACCACAGCATGAGAAAGGTAGCAGTGTTAGGAGGGTTGAGAACCGCTGATCTAGACAACGCCATCTCTGCCTATCCCATTCCCACCCTTTGTCCAAGGTCTAGCCAGACATCACACACCCAACCCAAAGGCATCTACAAGCAGACTAACTGGGCTCACGGCTCACTACATGACCTCGCTGTAGGTTTGACGTTTGGACTAGCTGATTCCTTAACCCTTGTGCGTTGTTTTACCAGTCTGTAAACATGAGGAAGTAGTAGCTTTGCCACACTGGAGGCTGTATAGAGAAATTAAGACAGTGGAAAGTGAGAGAGAGAGAGAGAGAGAGAGAGACCATGTTTCCATACTGGAGAGTAGTAGCATGTACCTATAAGTCTCATGGGCAGTGAGTTTCAGCTAATTCTACAAAGCTTCCATCTGCAAAGTGAAAGCAGGATATTTGGTGGGTAGAGAACACTGCCCAAGCAGTATGACCAGATGCTAGTGGCCATGTTCTGACCTGGGTTTATAACCTGGGTTATAAACCTGGGTTTGGGTATTGTAGGATCTGTCGGTGTATTTGTGATATAACCTCCTTGTTTGATCCAGTGTGTCTCTTACAATTTTCAGTTTCCTTCAAAGACTTTTACTATAAGAACCAGGCAATCTGGTTAGAAAAGGGTTTATTTGGCTTATACTTCCAGATCACAGTCCATCACTCAGGAAGCTCAGAACAGAAACTCAATCCAGGAACCTGGATGTAGGAACCATGAAGGAATGCTGGTATGTAACTTGTTTCCTGGCTCATGCTCAGCTAGTATATACATACTGCATGACTCATATTCACATTACTCATAAACGAACATTAAAAAAAATGGCCTCAAGCATGTCCACAGGCCAATCCAATCAAGGCAATTGTTCAATTGAAGTTTGCTCATTCCAGGTGACTCCATGTTTAAGTGGACAATAAAAAAAAAATTAACCAGAATGATAACCACTTTCTACTTGGAAAAGGCATTTGGCCTCTGTAGATTTTTAAAAAATTATTATTGTTATGATTACGATTTTATTTTATAGGTATGAGTGTTTTGCCTGTGTGTCTCTGTGCAGCACACATGCCTGATATCTGCAGAGGCCCAGAGAAGGTGTCCAATCACCTAAAACTCAACTTACAGTCAGTTGTGAGCTGGGTGCTAGGAATTGAACCAGGTCCTTTGGAAGAGCAGCCAGTGCTCTTTGCCACTGAGCCATCTCTCCAGCACCTTCCATGGGTCTTAAAGGTCTTTCTGTTGTAAGATGTAAAGATTCTTGGAGCGTCCTCTCCTTTCTGTGTGGAGGTAGAAGAGACTTGCTGTTCTTCTGGAATCTAATAGGCCTGGTCACTGAGAGTATGCATGGTGGCAAATGCTCTTCTCATCAAAGACCTTCCCATTAGGAAGTATGAGGAAGCCAGAGACCTTCAGAATCACACCATCAGCATTTTACATCCTTCCTTTACTTTACTTCCTTCCTTCTAGTTATTTTGTTTATGCATATATGAGTTTTGTATGAATATTTGTCTTATATGTGCAGGTTCCAGAGGAAGCCAGAAGGTGTTGGATCTCTTGAAGCTGGAGTTAACAGAGAGTTGTGAGCCACCATGTAGGTGCTGGGAACCAAACTCAGGTCCCCTGGAAGAGTAGCAAGTGCTCTTAACATCTGACCCAGCCCAGCACCATGATTTTCTAGCTTAACCTACTCTTGTTAGCAGGCCTCTAGGGCCTGCTCTGGCCTGGCTGTCCTCATATTCCTCTTGATCCAATCTTAGGGTAGTCTCCTGGCCCTTCATAAACTGACTCAACATTCAGCTTGACTCAACCTCAGGCCGTCCCCAGCTCTAGCAGTCAGTCCCAAGGACCCAGGGAGAACCACAAAGGTCCTAGCTCTTCTCAGGAAGATTCATTGTTGACCTGGGATAGCCAGACCAGAAATTCTGCAAAACGCAAACGCAAGCACTTTCAAGCTACAGCTTCATATTTTCAGTCCCTACGGCCTTGTTCCGCCAAAGGCAGTAATGTCCAGATGGAAGAAATTCATCTCAGCGGGAACATGTGTTTCTCTCTGTGATTTTGCCCAGGACTCAGGTCAAAAGCTCTGAAGAAACTGCCTGGAACCAGGCTAGGACAGGAAGCAGGGCCTTTGAGCCTGGAGCCAGAACAGAGCACTCTAACCATAGAGCCTGAACCTTGAACCTTAGGATGCCTAGGAAATGTGACTTGTTCAGGGGCCTCATTCTAGATAAATCCAGGGAGAATATTTGAATTTGCATTGTGATCTCGGGTTCAAACGCTCTTAGGTCTTGAAGGAGATGGCATCTGTGTTCCCAGCATTCACCTCAGACTTTCTGTATGTCTTCCTCTTTCCCCTCTATGCTTTGGGCCACAGATAAAACAATGGAGGTGTAACTGGGTACATGGGTAGAAACAATAATTCACGTTTTCCTGAGAGCCCTAAGCTTTTGCATCTTGCCAGGCTTAGTTATTTTTCCCTTAGTACATTGACTCTATCACCAGGAATGACCTCCATGACCTAATACCAACCACATCCTCCCCATCTACAACATGGGTTCATCCAGCCTTCCCTTCCCTCCCCTCCCCTCTCCCCTTCCCTTTTTTCCCTTCCTTCCTTCACCTGGAACACTCAGGATCCTCTCTTTTGAGCTCTTTATTCTTGGTGACTGCAGGTAGCATCAATCCACACTCAACACCATGACATCTATTGTCTCGTTCGCTTATAAAGTGTCAATTTGACAAAATCACAATTTAGAAATCTTAATTGGTTTTATTGTCCATTCTGGAATCATTAAACTTCATTATATATGAGTGTGTGTGTGCATACACACACACACACACACACACACACACACACACACACACACATGATGTTTTATAAACAGAGAAGAGCTGGAAAAAGCAGAAACAAGACAAAATGCAACACAATTTTACCTTGAGTCTCCTGCATCAGCATCCTTAGTGAATGGAGTAGAGTTGTGAACCACCTCACCAGGCTGAGATTGGTGATTTCAAAGATACTCTGAAAGATGGGAACAGTGAGACAGAGAAGTAGAAAATAATTGGACCGTCTGGGGTGTCTTTATTTTCAAGAAAGAGTTAAGGCAGAGTTATGCCGGTAGTTTGGGAAATCTGACTGCTACCCCTCCTAGTTTCTTGGAAGGTTAGACACTGGTTTGATGTTTTAGTAAAAGCATCTCCATTTTGATTTTGGTCTGGTGTATTAGGGCTTAATGATGGAGCATAATAAAAAACATGAGCCTTCTGTAAATTTTATTGTTAATATGCACATCCTCTGTGTCCAGACACTTTTTTATTTTTTTGAGACAGGGTTTCTTTGTGTAGCCCTGGCTGTCCTGGAACTCCCTCTGTAGACCAGGCTGGTCTCAAACTCACAGAGATCCACCTGCCTCTGCCTCCTGAGTGCTGGAATTAAAGGCGTGCGCCACCACCACTTGGCTTACTTGCCCCTCTCTCTCTCTTGTTCTTTTAAAGATAGAATCTTGCTATGTAACATAGGCTAGCCTTGAACTTGATGCAATTGTTTCATATCCACCTCCCTAAATTTGGGTTGCAGGTATGAGACGCCACCCAGCTCACAAACACACTTTTTTCCTTTTTTTTTTTGAGACATGATTTCAGTGTGTAGACCAAAATGGCCTTGAATTCACAGAGACCTGCCTGCCTCTTATTCATGCACGCTACCACATATGGTGAGGCAGCTCCAGCACACTTTAAAGCAGTTCTCTCCAACAGAAGTTTAAAGTGAAGCATATATGTAATGTAGAATTTTCCATTAGTTAGATTTTAAAGTACAAATAAACCCAAGTAAATTTAATTTTAGCAATACATTTTATTTAACTCAATATATAAAATTGCGACTTTAAGATAGAATCATTATAAAACTATTTTATTTTTTGGCCAAATTTTGATATGCATTCTTTTTTTTTTTTTTTTTCCTCACCAGCAGTGTGAATTTGACTGCAAAAATTCACAGAAAAACTCATCTTAATGACTTAATGACTTCTGTCTCATCCACCCGAGCTTCCCTTTGACAGGCTCCAAGATGGAGCCCAAAAAGCCTGGGCATTCTGGGAGTTAAGCATCTGTGAGTTCACAGAGGAGTCTTTGGAGAGTAGTGGTGATGGTGCTGAGTTGACACTGGGGAGACTCCTGGCAGTGTGCAAGGGAGAGAGGTTGGAAGGCAGAGCAGAGAGACCCCTCACTCTCCACCCTCTGGGGCTCTCTGTGGGAGCAGAAGCAGAGGAAGGGGGCCTGGAAAGAGCAGACAGGTGGGAGTCTGGAGGCTCCTTGACCCCTTCAGGCAGTCAGTGCTGCAGAGGCACAAGATGTCATGGCTTGCATCTCAGTGGCTGAGAACAAGGTAGCTGTTCCTAACGCCAGATAGCCTGACCCAGGGTGGGTAGAGTCATAGACCCTAGAAGTTCCACCTCCTCCAGGAAGCCTGCGCTGTCAGCCTGATGCAGTGGTTTGGACACTTTGCTCGTGAATACTGTCACAGCTGGTGACTGTCCTGCACGAAGTTTCTGCCTGCTTGTAGATAGCCTTTAAGCAGTTAGAACCTCAGCATGTCTTCTAAATAACACGCAATCTTGGATCAACGAACACCTATCTGGGCTGAACAGGGCTTGGGCAGAGAAGGAGAAGGTAGCCAACCTGAACAGAGGGCCAGGATAACCACACCTTGTTGGTGTAGACAACAGAGGCCCAAAGAAAGTCAGAGATCAGCTTAGATCAACCCTTAAGTTAAAAGAAACAGACCAAACACAATGTGTGTGTGTGTGTGTGTGTGTGTGTGAGAGAGAGAGAGAGAGAGAGAGAGAGAGAGAGAGAGTTGGAGGGAGAGGATCCTGGTTGTAGTGGCACTGCGGGGTCCTGAGCCAGGCAATGAAGGCTGTGCCCAAGAAGGCTTTGAGAGGAAACTGGAATAAAAGGCCAGCCCACATGGAGAGGCCCCCACAGCCAGCAGTAAGGAGACCCTCAACTAGGACACCAGCACCGAGCAACCTGATTTCAGAAACTGGAGGTGCTATGGCCTTTCTGTTCCTGGTTAGGAATGTCAGGGTTTTATTGCCTAAAGTCCATATGCAGCCCAAGGCCATATTCTTATGGAAGAGAGACCAAGGCAGACTCAAAGTCACGTTGGAACTAGGTCTAATCTCACAGGCTTTGACTCTTCCCCACCCTCCCCCCCAGGCATTCTCACTGGTCCCCATCCCACATAGTCCCACGTCCCATGTTCCCAGTTTCATCCTCTTTCAAGACTGAGGTATTTTCATGATTCCATCTTCTGGAGAGGAAGCATTTCCCGTGCATGGTTGATTTTAGCAGCATCAGAACAAACTCCTGAAAGAGCTGACTAGCTGTCACCTAGTGGTCTGCAGATTAGGGCCACAAACAGGCTATGGGCCTTTGAGTCGTTTAAAGTCGGGTGGTGGTGTTCTAAACATGAAATCGCATTCGGTTAATGTCACGCTGGAGACTTGTTTTCTGCCCACCCTAAAGTTTGTACTCGCAATGCAAGTTTCTGACACCAGATGGCAGCACTACTCCGTCCTGAACCAAAGATTGCTTGCCGTGCAGAGATGTTCTGAAACTCCTTCATTCATTCATTCATTCATTCATCCCACAAGTATTTATTGAGTGTTTACAATGTGCTGAAAACATTCCTAGATCCTTGGGATACAATATTGAATTCAACACAGGCAAAGCTATGCCCTCTGGGAGCTTCCTCTTCAAGCAGGAAGACAGTGAGTAAAGGGGAAACACATCTGGTTTGTGGAGTGGTGGAAGAAAGAGAACAGAGCCTTAGGGAGAAAGTTGGGAGTGTGAGGTTAAAGCGGACATCAGAGATGAGGAAGGCAGCGATGGAAGTGGGGTGGGATTCTCCGAGGCTGGAACGGGAGGAAGGTGCTGGTAGGGTTTGTTGCTGTATTAGTTACTTGTCTCGCTGCTGAGATAAAACACCCCAGAGAAGGAACTCAAGGAAGGAAGGTTTACTCTGGCTCACAGCTCGAGGGTACAGCCGTGATGGCAGGGAAGTCTGGCGGCAAGAGTCTGAGGCAGCTGACCTCATCGCATCCACAATCAGGAAGCGAAGACACCTCCTTTATACTTAATATTTGGCTTCAGCACGTGAAATGGTACCTCCCACATCAGGGTGGATCTTCCCACCTTAGTCAACCTAATCTAGACAAACCCTCTCAGACACGCAGAGATGTTTCCACCCGGTGAACTTCAAACAATGAGCTACAGTCAAGATGAAACATCACAGTTACACTTGTTGGATGAGGAGACTGGCCTTAGGAGAGGAACAGAGACTGTCCAATGAGAAGCCTAAATCTGGAGGGCTCCAAGTCTCTCCTAGCCTATCTGGATGTCCCATTCAGTCCTGGGACCTCATCCCCTAATTTGGCAGGGCCACAGGCCTATTAAACCCTGCCTGCTTTTCTTTCTGGGCACATTTGTAACCAACCTTCAGTTATTATGTGTAGTTATTGATCTCTTGACAATAAAATATAAATCAGGAGCAATGTATATCAACCCCACCACACCACACCACACCCCCCTTCCCATATCTATGAAACCAGAGGAGGCAGGAGACTCTGGAGTTCTAATAAACCAGGAAGTCCCCAAACAGAGGGTGACTGGGTGCCCGATGACACCATGAAAGTGAATGAATGAATGAATGAATGAATGAATGAATGTCTTAGTCTGCTTTCTGCTGCTGTGACAGAATGCCACAGACAGGCGGTTTCTGGTGAAAAGGAAGTTATCTCCCATGGTCCATGAGACTGAGAAATCCAAAAGACCTTCTTGCTACCTCATAGCATCATTGGGGGATTCATATGTTGAGAAAGAGAGAGAGAGAGAGAGAACAAGCTTTTATAACAAATCCATTCCAGAGAGAACTAGTCTATCTAACCCCTCAATGATGGCATTAATTCACTCATAACAACTGAGCCCCATGAGCAGACCACTTCTTCAAGATCCCACTTCCTATCTCATTACAGTGGCAGTTACATTTTGGTGTCATTTCGGGGGGCGGACACTGAAACCCTGACTGCTGGAGTACTGTGAGGAGGAAAAGCAATCCTGTTACTAGAGGCCCTCTCTTTTGTGAAGCTATTTGGCTTTTAAGACAAGCACTTACTATGTAGCCCAGGCTGCCCTTGACTTTGCAGTCCTGCCTTGACCTTCCAAGGGCTGGCAGCCTGAGAACATACTCCCTTTGCTTGGAGATTGGTTCTGGGATAAAGTCACAAAGTCATGCTTGTGGTTCAAAATGCAGGTGCCAAAGAGTTTTTCTCCAGTGCTCTGAGTGATGACAACCAGGACAGCACAGAGATTCTGGAACCAACATCCAAGGCCCAAGGAGGGACTGCTGGCAGGATGAAGATAACTTGTAGGAGAAATCAACCAAGTAAGCAAAGAAAGTCACGCTCTCCTACATCATTCAGATCTCGTGCAACTCCAAGCTGGGGGTAGCTTGCCTAGAGACAAAGGCCAGTGGGTTATCCTTCAGTAGGGTCTGGCCTGAGTGTGTGTCCTTTAGAACAGAGTTCTGAATAATAAGTAATCATTGAACTAAAACACACTATGCATTCATGGTCTAAGCTGAGGAATAGAATTGTGAGCCAGTGTGGTCCCCCCATCTCCCCCCTCCAATCCCTCCCTCTGTCCCTCGTCCCTTAAGCACAAATGTCTTCAGTGTAGAATGGAATTCAAGGTAACTGTACAAAACAGCCTGGTGAGGAGCTAAGCCATGTTTGCCCCTTTCTCAGGGTTGGAGCTTATCAGTGAGGAGGAAATAAAGTTTCCTTCACCCTTCTTGGCTTTTGAGTTCTTGAGGTTTGAACTTTCCTTATCATGAGGCAGGAAGGAAGTCTTTGGTCTGTGTTTCCGGGTGAATGGAGAAGTTGTCAGGCTGAGGTAGCCCCTGTGATTTGGAAGGGCTGTGACCACTGGAGGGTGAGCAGGTGTCTAAGGACAAGACCATGGGAGAGGCGTGGCAGTCAGAGCTCTGAGACCTTTTGGACTGAACAGAAGTGCTGGGGGAGTCTTGTTGAGCTAAAGGTATAGGGACCAGGAATGTCTCGCCACAGACGCTAAGCTGGCCAGATCCTAGACAAAGGTAGTGGTTACCCCGTGCCTTTGAGAGATGGCTGGAGTACCAAAGCTGAGGAACCTGGAAGGAAGTCCCCAGCTCACATCTGCCTCAAAGGGGCCCAGATCCCTCTATGTGACTCTCAGGGACAGCACTAGGGATGACTGTGGATTGACGATTAAGTCCCCATTGTCTGCTTCCATTGGTGGCTAGACCCTGTCGCCATCTATAATCATTGCCAGCAACTTTCTATCATCTTGGTAAATAAGGGTTTTAGCTGGATGTAACAATTTAAGAAATGTAACACTTACTTTTAAAGTTAAAGAAAGAGACAGAGAAAGAATGCACCCAAGTGGAGGGCTGAGGACAAATTTTAGTCTGTGTAGCCCTCTTCTCCCATTTTATGAGTGAATAGAGTGCTCCAGGAGTTCTTGACAATGTCTCCTCTCTCTTTCTCTCTCTTACTCTGTGTGGGTGTGTGGGTGTGCTCTGTCTTTGTCCCTCTTTCTGTGTCTCTCTGGCTGGCTGGTTCTCTTTCTCTCTGTCTCTTTCTGTCTCTCTCTGCCTTTTGCTGTAGTAATGTTGGGATTACAGATTAAGCCATAGCATCCTACTTTTTATAAGGGTTTCAGGGATTGCACTCAGGTCGTTGGGTCTGTGGGACAAGCACTTTTACTTCCTGAACCATCTCCCTGGCCTACAACATTTTTGAATGCTAAACTTTCTAACTTATTTTGCATTATATTTATTTTTTCCTTGATATGAACTGGAAAGTAAGATTTCTGGGCTCTGTGAGGCCATATAATAAGAAGAGCCAATCATTTCAGGAGGAGTAAATGATTTTTTTTTTCCTCTGTGAGGTTTTGCTATAGAAAGCCTCCTAGTTGCAGTCAGGATAGGTTAAATGGAGTGTTGGAAATCTTGCTTCCTGGGGGTTTATTATTTACATATTTATTTGCTTTGACTTTTGTTGAGGCAAGGTCTCAGGGTCTTGATAAGAAGTGGATTCCAGCCTTTGTTTCCTGCTGCAGTCGACTTTCTGTTGGGGCAAGCAATAACAAGCACCAATTTTTGAGCCAAGGTTTCAGGCTCTCTTGATCCTTATTGTTCGTCTTAGCAGAGGAAGAAAGAAACCACATGTTTAGCAGGGCTCTGATTGGTACCGTCAGGTCACCTGTCCATCCCTGAACCAATCAGCTGCCCAAGAGGATTGGGAAACTATGTCCAACCTACACATCCATCTTTTTCAATCCCTCTTCCAACCTCAAGGGGCAAGTATCATCAACTCCCGTTTTACAGATGAACAATTGACACGGGGACAGATTAATTTACTTGTCAAAAATTGTGGTGAATGACCTCATTGACGCCAGCACTGAGTTGTGAGGAAAGGAAGGCTTCTGAGACAGTGTTCTGGCTTGTAGGTCTTTAAGTCAGATAGAAGAGCTCTCTCCTACTTTCATCGCCACACTACCCCCTCCTTTCGGAGAAAGTCTTGCTGTGTAGCATCTGGAGCTGTGGTAACCATTGTTCAGCCATAAGGAGAAGATTCAGACAGTATCCAGACCCTGGCCTCTCGGAATCATTCATGTTCAACGTGACTGAGAGCTGCCAACCTCAAGATGTCTTCATAAGTAATCATTACCTTCTTCTGTGGCTCAAGTTCTTGTTAGTTAGAGTTCCTGTTACAGGGAGACACATGGGGACTGTTACAGGGCCCATGGAGGCTGGCAAGAAGGGAGCATCCTTAGGGCACAAATGAGATCCTGAGAGGTTGCCTAAGGCACCCTGGAATGGAAGAACTTCCTGTCCCAAGCAATTGCTGAGCATGACTACGGATAAGATGAGAGATGGCCTTGCGTGGGGGCGGGGCTGTCTGGAACACCAGGAGAGAAATAGGGAGCCGCTGAAAAATTCTCAATGTTTCCCCCACCCCCGCTTGGGGAATCGGAGGGCCTCTGGCTAGAAAATGTGGAGGCAGACCGGCAGATGGAACAACAAAGAACAGAGCACCGTCCAGCAGGGACTTCCTGTGGCTGCACTACAGAGCGCCCGCAGGAAGGAAGGAAAGGCTGTGGCCGAGACTCAGTTTGGACTATATGGACCTTAATTTAGATCACACATCCAGGAAGACGCTAGGAAATCATTAATGATTGTCTTTCGCCCTGCAAGGCTTTGTCTTACCCAGGCACATCCAGCTGGTTTCTTATTTGCCCCTCCAGGGCCAAATGTGCACCTCCAGGCCTTCTGAGAACACTCATGGAGAGAGAGAAAGAAAGCCACGCAGTGCAGGGAAGAGAGCCCTCTTCCCGGCTGTCACACTAGGCAGCATTTGCTGCCTCCTGACTCCGTGGTGCACGTCCGACCACAGCTGACTTTACCGATACGTCAATAAACTTCTCACAAACTTGCTGGCATTGAACTGTCGGCTTGTGGAGCCCATACTAGCTTCCCTGACACAGTGAACTCCCTCTGACCCCTTTGTTAAGACCCAGGGGTTCCTTTCTGGTGACAGTCCTGTCTCAGCTCTTATCTCCACAACTCGGGGTCACATGTATCCCTAAATTCATTTTTGACTTGCTGTGTTGGCTTCTTCCTGATCCTATCCCCCTAAATTCCTGTCTCAGGTCCCTGTTGGTGGCCTGTTAGATGGTGTCTTGTGACATGCATTCCTTTCCACATCAACTGTACCATTGCCAGCCTGGAGCGGCCCTGATGGCTGGCCTGGGAACACGCTTCTACACTGTGCCCTGGGATTCTGGAAGGTTATGGAAGAAAAAATAAATCTTGGGAGCTTGCCCCAGGTTCCTTTCATTTTCTGACTGCCCCTTCCACAAGCTCAGAGACACCCCAAGGAAGACTGTGCTCCCCCTATGTTCTTGGTGAGCACTCTCCGCTGCCTTGATTTTCTTCCGAACCTCAGAGCACAAACAGACTTCACCCACAGCCCTTCCAATGCCTGCCCTTCTCAGCCTCAGCTTCAGAACACTGTCCTTTCTGGTGCCTGCACCTATTTCCTGTGTTCACACCTGTGCCCTTTCCTGCTTTTTTTTTTTTTCCATCAAGGTTTATCCCAATTCTACCACCCGAATTCTGACCACCCAGAGGCCCACAGAACTCCCAGACAAGTTTCCTGTATTCCCCAGCACCACCTCCTCTAGCAAGCCCTGCTGTCCTGTCTGCTTATCCTTGGCCATCCTGGTTGTGACTGGATTCTGACATTAATGTGGGCAGCTCTGATGACCACTATGGCCAGAGGGCATTGCTATTTCAGCACCATCGTACTGTCATGGTGCTTACTGATAATGGCCTCTGCCGTGGACATTTCCGGAGACCAGGGCTGTGCGTGCCCTTTAGCCAGACACAGCAGACACACCACGGAAGCCCAGGACGAAGATATGCCGTGTACTTCTTCAGCCATGACTGCCAAAGACATTTGTTTCAAGAGGTAACTAAGCTCAAGAGCAAGTTCTTTTGTGGGTATGTATACATATGGTCACGCGCAGTGAAGGCCATGTGTGCCTGTATACGTGTGTGCACATGGAGGCCGGAGGTTGGCATCAGCTTTTAGTGTGCCTCCCTCAATCACTCTCCACCTTACTTTTTGAGGCAGGTCCTCTCTCTGAAACTGGAGCTCACTAATTCAGCTAGACTGACTGGCCACCCCACCCCAGGGGCCTCCGACCTTCACCTCCCTACTACTGGGATCACAGATGTGTGCAGACGCACTCAGCTTTTTGCATGGGTGCTGGGATCCAAACTCAGGTCATGAGGCTTGTGCGACATGCACTTTACGCACTGAGCCATCTCCGCAGCCCTCAAGAGCAAGTCTTTCACATGCCCCATGACCTCATACCGCCATATTAGGGAGACCAATGTCAGAGCCACAAGGATCCAAAGGAAAGGCACTCTGGGCAGGGCAGCCAACTGTGAGTAAAGACAGCAAGACTGGGAAGTGGGATTTTTGGCTCTGAAACAACCCATCCTTACTGGGAGGCTAACTCCAGGGAGGTCAGAGGTCAGGGAATGTTTGGACCACCCCGGGATATGGGACAAGCCCTCTCTCCAACCCCACTGCCACTGCCCAGCCTCTTTCAGAGGGAATATGGGTTCCAGCTCCCAGCTGGAACCCGCCAGCAGGAATGTTCTCGTGGTTTTCCTGTTGGAATCATCTGGGCAAGAATGTTCTCGTGGGTTTCCTGTTGGAATTCCATGAAAAGCGCTTTCATTCTTCCAGCTGTGTGCTCTGGAGTTTGTGGGGTGTGGAGTCCGAGCGGGGGTATTCCCAAGCCCAGCCCTCCTAGTCTACCCACAGCCACTAGGCGTCTAATTACCGTAGAAACCTGGAGCCGTGAGCAGTGCTCATTGGCGTTGGCAATGGGGAGGTGTGAGCTAAGTCATAGCCATTCCCCATCAGCAGCTGGGAACAGAGTGCACCCTCGGATGGCCAGCCCTGAGCCAAGGAAGGAGGTAGAGTGGGTGGTGGTCGGGGAGGGGAGGGTCATACTACCTGAACCTGGGTCCAGTTACTTACCAGGTGGCTGTCCAATTCTCCCACACTCTAAGCCTCATCTTCCTCTTCAGAATGGTGATGAACATCCATGTGAGAATTGTTATTAGGGAATCACAAGCTAGGTCTGTCCACTCCTTTCCCTGGAGCCTTTATTAGAGCCATCTGGTCACCGATTGTCTTTGCTGGGCCTTTGTCTTCCAAGTGTTTCCTCTATCTCACATCCTAGGACCACTTCTTGTTCCTAAGAGCTCCAGATAAGTGTCAATGGTGACATTGGTGGCTCCACCCCCAGAGTGCTTGGCAGGCTCAAGGGCTTGCTTTAGACCAGGGTATCAGAGAAAGGGGTCAGAGGAAGAGACCAGTTGGCATGCGTGATTTAAACAAGGCTTAGTCCCAGGCCATAGCTCAGTGGCTCTCCCATTTTGCCCCTTTCAGGAGAGAGCAACCTGGAGGAGTGCACTCTTCTTCTCCATCTACATCATCCACTCCCTCCCCCACTTCATCCTCTTCTCCACCTCCATCTATCTCAGCCCTTTTCTCCTCGTCTCTTTCTGTTTCTCTGGGCACTCGCCTGCGTACACCCTTCTCTGAGTTCCCACCAAGCATACGTAAGGAGGTGGGACACATGCCGCCACCTCACCTGAGAAGCAGGTGACGCTCAGGGAAGATAGATATCAACACATGGTTTCTATGGTAACGTATAACAGGGTGTGGGCCAGGCAATACCTTCTTGTGGATGGCAAATCCGAATTATATGCAGAGGTATGTGTCTGAAGTCTCATTACCGCTCCACCTTCTCCCCCAAAGGCATCCCCACTTGCTAGCTTCATATGGACCCTTCCAGAATGTCCTAAGATAAACTTGAACCAATAGGGTCATGCGGTCTTATTTCTCTACTTGCTGCCTGGAAGGGAGGATGTGGGTCACATTTTTTCTTCGAGCTTTTCCCCTCCCTGTGGCTGTCAGAACTTCTCCCCTACAGTTTGCTGAGAGCCCCTCCTTCTTCTTTGATCGCTGACCTCCTCCTCTGAGCACTCACTGTGGCTGAAGGAGCCATGTGGGCCACCTCATCCAACACGGCCCCGGCTGTTTTCCTCCATGTGCAGGTGAAGAGACAGCCCCACCCAGACTCCATGCAGTTTGTTCTGGAAGCAGTGCTCCCAAGGGCTACTCCTTGAAGTTCTAGAAGTTTCATACCGCCCACACTGAGTGGCGTGATAGTGTACCACCTTCGGGTCCTTCTGGGGTCTTGAACTAGCATCAGCAGCTCTATACCTTCTGTTAGCACCCCCTCCCCCCAGCACTATCGCAGCACGCACAAGCAGAACCAGTCAGAAGAGGGTTAAATGATCCAAATCATATGCCACTGTTCCATCCTTTGCTGGATGAGGACATGAAGTTCTGGGTCGGGGGTTGGGGTGGAAACAGCATTTGTAGAGTTGTAGGGAGGTGGGTTGCAGTTCAGGTCTTGGGGCTTCTTCTCAGTAGCCTGGGTGGTTTCATTCTCCTTTGTGTGAGTTACTGTTCTTGAGGCTGTAGCAAAACGCTTGACAGAAGAAACTTTAGGAAGAGAAGGTGTGTTTGAGCCCAGGGTGTCGGTCCATCATGGCTAGGGAAGCAGGTGTTAGGTCTCTTCACATAGAGTCTGCACCAGGAAGCAGACATCTCAGACTAGCAACTGAAATGGATATGACTGAGGACCACCCCCAGCAACCCACTTTTGCTACAGTCTGGGCTCCAGTCCCAAAGGTTCTACAACCTCCAGAACAGCACTGAAAGCCTGTGCATATACACCCTCAGAGGGTAGTTCAGATGCAAACACACACCCTCAGGTCTCCACAGTGTCTCCTGAGAGGAGTCTGGCTTCTGGGGCCCCTTCTGAGAAGGAAGTGGGGACTGGCCTGGGTCTCCAGGTGGCCACTGTGGGGATGGGGTTGGGGGGAGGGGTAACTAATGTCCTCACGCTCACCTGGAGCTTCCTGGGACTTGCACAGTGATGCTGTGGAAATTACCATGGCTGTCAAGAACCCTCTCTCACCAGAAACCAGCTTCTGGGGCAGCCAAGATGATAGATGTAGCCGTGTCTCTTGTCTGCCCTTGTACGTATGTTGGGGGATTGGAGTGATCCCTGAGTTTCTTATGGATAGGAAAGCCTAGGACACAGCAGGAGACTGAGGACCCTAGTGGCGTCAGTGTGCATTTGTTGGGGGAGGAGGGGGTACATACAGCCTTCAGGGTACCCTTGGACTTGTTGTAGCAGAGGTGCCATGGTGGATAAAAGTAGTGTCAAGGGCTATCTGGACTTGAGTCGTAGGATTCCACTATGTCTGTACTGTCCTCCTGGACCCTCCTTGCCAGGCTCCTCTGCCTGCCCTTCTCCTCTCCTCTCCTCACCAATACCCACCCTTGCCTCTCCCCAGGAGTGCCAGCAGTGACAGCTGCCCCTTCTGGACTACTCACACCAGTGGAGCTACTCTTTAGGAAGCCCTTATGATAGGTCAGGAGCTTCTTGAGCGCATGTGCACGCTGCACACACACACCCCCTCAGGCCTAGGAAAGGCACGCTTCTCATGGGTCATCCACAGCAGCTGGTAGATGGAGGTTCTGCACACTCTCAGTTCTGCCTTGAATCCCTTTGCCAACAGAGAAAGAAAATTCCCATTCGGGATGTCCCTCTGTGCTTGCCTTCTTGAGCAGGCGTGCTCCATCTTCCTTGACATCCTAAACGGGGCAGGATCATCACGAGAGAACTCTCTCTCACTCAGCCTTTCCTGATGTCTCCATCTTCTTCTTCCCGTGCCTGCCTGCCTCCCTCACCTCACATTACAGTTCTAGACCTTTCATCTCTGTATCTCCACTTATTCTCCTTCCTCCTTCACCCCTCTTTTTTATCTCTTTCCCCATCCAAGCAGAATAGAGGACGCCAGAAACAGAAAGGCTTCTATTAAACTAACTATACTGTTCCAGCCCTAGGTCCTCCTGGGATTCACAGAGTCCCATCTCAGCCCCCAGATACTCCACACCATGGATCTGAAGACAAAGCCATTTCCCCTGTGTGTGATCTCTCAGACTTTTCTTGTAGGGATGATCCCAACGGACCCACATGCCTCATCACACTGGGGTCACCAGAGCAGGTTTGAGTCTCCCTCAACAGCTGGATTCCCCGACTCCTGGCCTCCTCTATTTCCCTTCCTCTCCTTTCCCAGGCCCCAGATCTGAGGCCTGTGGTCACTGCTGACCAGCACATTGTGGCAGGGGGCTGCTTCCCAGACACACCCAGGGAGAATCCCCTGTAGGGCCAAAGGACAAGCCAGGGAAGAGGTCACCCTTGGACAGCACAGATCTTTTGGCATTTCTTGAAAGTTGTGAAAATGTTGGCTTTGTCTGAGCAACTTAAAAAAGAAGGAAGGAAGGAAGGAAGGAAGGAAGGAAGAAAGAAAGAAAGAAAGAAAGAAAGAAAGAAAGAAAGAAAGAAAGAAAGAAAATCCCTGCCACCTCCCACAGATGACAGTGTTTCTCAGGCCATGGAGCCACAGTTGATAGACACATTAAAAATAGCCCGTGTTTCCCAATCTTACAGCCTCTGGGGGCTGCAGGGAGAGGCTTTGGCGGAGCGGGGGATTTGCCAGCCCATTGTTTGCCTGCCCTGGCAAGGGTGGGCGTGGGGGTTGCTGGTAGGAGCAGTAATTCCCGGTCAGAAGAGGGAGGAGAGTGAGTTTCTTGGCCAGGATGAGCCTGATAACGCACACTTGAATGGAGACGCTGTTTGGTGTTTATTTTTCCTTTCCTAGGCCAAGAAATATAGCACACTCCATTTTGAACTTCTGTTTCCATCAACTCCCCTCTCCCCCAGCTTTTTCTTTTTTTTCCAAAAGCGTGCAAGAGATACATGGTCTCATTTCCATCTGGGCTCTGGCCCAAAAGCTCCGACAAAAAAGTTACTTAAGTCATATTTCCATCATCTGCAGATGGCTGTGTATTTATTTCTCACCAAAGTAAAATCCCAAATGGGCTACAGATATTTGCACCAGTCAAAAACAGCTTCCTCCCTGCAGAGCTGGGATGGAGCTTTGATCCTTCAGAGAAAATAGAAAGGTTGACCCCAGCCATCATGTGTCACAGACCCTGTTGGGATAGGATAAGGTCCGGGATCCAAAGAAACTGGCCATGTGCCTCAGGTAGGTACGGTGCTTAGAAAAAGCAGCCTGGAGGGAGCCAAATGATGGGGGTGTGTGACAGAAATCGAAACAAGAGAGGTCACCGGGCAGGTGACTGGCCCAGAGTAACCCTCTGTCAGACCACAGCCACTCTGAACTCTGAGCAAGGCAGTATGTGGAGGGGAAGCCAAATTGTGGAAAATTACCCAAGGAAAAGCGGCTGCAGTCCTGCTGCTAGGCGGTCATCCCCTGTTCTTTGAATCCTTAGCCCTCAGACTATCGTACAGGGAGATGGACGGTTCTTGGACCTAACTTGTTTCATGGGGAGCCTAGGTTATGCTGAAGCTGCCTACCCCTACCACCAGGGGGCGGCCTTCTGAGGGGGGTGAAATCCTCTCAGCGCTCCTTGCTCTTCCTAGATCCCAGTTCCTGGATTCTAGAAGCTCTGAGTGGGGACGGAATCCTGCAAACTGGAGACTCAGAAGGGATTCGGAGGCCAAATGCGGATGAACACAGAGGTAGAGCGTGAAGGCTGGCTGCCAACAGCACTTTCCTCTCCTTGTCCTCTTGTCGACAGACAACAGGAAGGGGATTGCATCGCTCCCTCTGCTCCCTCTATCTCTCGGCCCTTGTTTTCTCCTCCTTTGGCTTCAGAGACCCTCTGGTCATGCTCACTTTGGTAACATGATTCCCACATTCCCTTCGTCAACATCATTCCCAAGACAACATGTAAGTGTGTCCTCAAGGCCATGGGAAGGGAATGTTGCAGCCCCGAGTGGGGCTGAGACCACATGTGGGACCTTATCCGCAGAGGAGCCAGAACACGGCAAGTAATTTTGGTGCCCTCTCTAGAACATTCCAGGCTTCTTCAGCACTCTTCTCCACTCTTTCCCCAGCTCTATGGGATCCCCTAGATGAGGAGTGTCTTAGCTTCCATGTTCTTTGGGGCTGTGGTGGAACCCTTGAGCCCAAATCTGAATCTGGTAGAGATACATTCAGCAATATCTGCCAGCTGGGGCCAGCGCCTGGGTTTGGTTCTTTGAGTTAGTTTCTTGGGCCTCTGGTGGGGAAGCAGCCTCATTCCCCACCTACCCCGCCCTCTCCCACAGCCCTTGGCTCTGCAGTGTCATCTCTTTTTGAGACTTTCAACAGAACAGAGTTAGACACTACCGCCTCTGGCCTGGCCCACCTCGAAGCCTGACCCTGACTCATGGCCCTGGACAGGACGTGGTTCATGCCGGTTTAGAAAACTGTATGAAAAGTCAGAAACCATCTGCGCTTCTCCTTCCTCCCTAGGCGTTATTTATGTGTGTGGCTTTGTGTCTGTGGCTAAATGTGGCTATGTGAGGGCTGTTAATTAACCCTTCAAGAAATGTGCTTCCCAGCAGGACAGGGGCAGGAACTGGGAACATGTTTCTGATCAGGTAGTTAAAGGCAGAAGATTTATCCCTCTTCAGATTAGGTGCTTAATGAAACCAGAGGAAGGCGTGCTCAGGAGGTGTGGTTGAATAAGGCCTGCTCTGTGCACAAAGATTGTCAAAAGGGCAGGAAATGCTAAATCAACTGTGTTTCTGGGCCTGGAAAGAAGGCAGGAGGTGCCCGGGGTCGAGGGCCGGGGGCAGCTTCAAGAGCCAGTGTGTTGACTGAGGCCAGGCACAAGAGGTCCTTGTAGGCAGTGACTGTGTGGTCACTTCATCCTGGCCACCTGTGAAATGGGACCATGCCTGCTTCAGAGGGCACTCGTAGAGGAAGAGGGGGAGTGATTCACAAGCTTTCCCAAGCAGGTTTGACTTCTCCACCTGTGAAAAGGAGGCCATTCTGGAATGTTCACAGCCAGCCATATGATTGTGGTTTCCCCAATGCTGTAAATGGATGCCATATTTTATAGTCAGGAGAGAGCAACTTTTGGGTTCCTCTCATCTTTGGTTTCCTAGCCCAAGACCCATCCCTTATCCCACCCTTCCCAGACCAGATGCTCTAAGCTGGTTCTGTCTGGAGGGCCAGTGGGGAGGGCTGCAGGCAGGAAGTGCCACATGCCCCTGCTGGGTGTGGGGTGGGGTCTCAATGGGCCTCCGAGGCCTGCTGATATTTATAACTGAGACTCTTTACATCCCGTGGGTAGACATGCCTAAAAAGCACCATTGAGAGCCAGGCCTCAGACCCCTGCATGTGGCCAAGCTTCCTGTCACAGCCAAGTGAGCCAGAAAACAAAAAAATGTATTCACAGCTCTCAGTCTTCTCTGCTCCCAAGGCTGATTTCATTTGAAAATATTCAAGATTGGAGGGAGGGCAGGAAAAGGAAACAGAGTCCAGCTGGATTCCCCAGGGACCACGTGACTGCTGGGATGCCCTGGAACCTCCCTATGCCTCCTTGAGCGACTTAGAAGTCATTGTGAGGAGGGGGTGATATGGTGTTCGGAAAGGATAATTTGAAAGGAGACACAATAAAAGGCTGTCTCCTAGACCACATCTTCCCTCCCCTTTCTGTCCTTCCTTTCCCCTCACTTTTCCTGTACCTACCACCTTGCCATTTCTGTGACACCCCTTTGAAATGGACCCAGATCAAACCAGACCAAGGTCCTTCAGGGATTCAACACTAGACAGGCCAAATAAGAAGGGCCTCTGAGCTGGACTGACCCCAGATGTCTGTAATTCAACCTGACGCAAACTGAAGTTTGAGAACCTGTGCTCTGGAGCCTTCAAGAGCTCCCCGAGCCTAGCAGGAAATGACCTCTGACTCTTCCAAGCGGAGACCAGACCAAGTGACAAGATTCCCATTTGGAAAGGGCTCTGCTGGGACCCCCTGCTGGTTGGGGCATCTGCTCTGGTCACCGCCTCCTTCCCAGAGATTCTCCTGGCATTGCTAGCCAGTCAACAGAGACCTACTCTAGAACTCAGGGGGGATGCATTCGGCAGATGCCAGCTGGATTCCCTTAGAGGTTTGCCCCCTCAATCTTGAGGTCAGGAGAGGGCTGAGGGAATGTCCTGAATGTCCCTTTTCTGGACCCTCTCCTACCCAGGAGCAAAGCCACCAGTGTCCCAGCAACTTTAATGATTCAGCCAGGAGTCATATCTCAACAGAACTTTCCATGGAGATAAAAACATTTCGTGTCAGCATTATCCAGCATGGTAGCTGTGAGTCAGTGTAGCTGGCCATTGAGCTTCAGAAACAACTAGAGTGATCCAGAAACAAAACTTAACTTCTTTTATTTAAAAGCATTTCCATAAGTATGTGTGGTTGGTTGCTGCTCTATTGACAGAGAAGCATCAACATCTCTTTTTAGCCTTGGCACATTCTCTGTACCCTGGTACCCACTCCAGTCCTGGAGAATCCTGCCCCATTACACAGAGGGGAAACTGAGGCTTGAGAGAAAGCACATTGGAGAACACAGAAAGCTGGGCTAGGACTTGAGCCCACCCTCTCACTGCCCTCCAGTCCAGGCTTCTGGCCAGCGGCTCCTCTGGACTCTGGCCTCTGGCCGATGCGTGGGAAGTCGAGTGTGCTGAAACCCAAGCCCACTTGGCTGATGCCCAGTTATGGTTTTGCACTTGAGCTGCAGAGCTCGGTGGGGGCAGCTGTGGAGGACTGTCAGAGGGCGGGAACTCAGAGGCTAGGCCAGCAGGCCCTGTGAGCAGCTGTATCCATGGGAGTTTCCAGGCCAAGCAAGCCTTAGCTCCTGATGGTGGACCCTCATGACTGAGGACCCTGGGGTGACCCTGACCCTCCTGATACCCTGCTTAGCTGAGAACCAGTGAGGAAACCGGGAGTATGGCAGATGGGGGACTGTAAGGGACACAACAAGCCAGCTTGATCTTCCCACCGTCGCCACTGGCTACATAATTCATAGAATTCAGTGCAAAACAAAAACTGCAGGGCCTCTGGTGTAAAAAGTAGGAAGCATTTCAGAATAGTGACATCAAGATATGAACCTGAGCATGAGGCGCTCTGACCATGGTGCTCTGTGCAGCTTGCACTGGTCACCAGCACATGGAGCTGGCCTGCCACCAACATCTCTGAAGAGCTGTCCGGCACGGTCACAGCTGAGTGCTACAGGTTCAGGGGACATACTGGGGCTGAGACCCGCAGTACCCTGGGAGCTGAATAAGGCTCTCAGGTCCCACCAGCCTCGTGGAAGTGGAGCAGAGCTAAGGGAGCCTTTGTTGGTCTGTCTTCTTCGCTCTCTCCCATGAAGTAGGCAGGGAAGGTACAGGGCCAAGGAGACACCAGGGGGCTCAGGGTGGAGGGCAAGGTGTAGGTCTTCTTTTATATGTCACTGCTCACTTTTATAAGTCACTGCTCACTTCCCTTTAGCAGGAAGCTGGTTTGGGTATCATCAATGTGGAAGCTGAAGAAGGTATTATAGGGAATTGGGGGGTCCCTTAAAGAGGAGTGGAGCGTGTTACAGACAGAAACAGTATCAAGGGGCTGGAGCTGCACAGCTCAGGTGGTAGAGTGCTGGCCTAATACACAGGAAGTCCAAGAGTCCCATCCCAATGACTCATAAACTGCACCCCAGGAAGCCTAGCACTTGGAGGGTGGAGGCAGGAGGATCAGAACTTCAAGGTCAGTCTGAGATCCACAAGACTCCCATTTGGGGTTAGGGGGCAAAAACGAAACAGAAAGACAAAAGGCAATATCAAGTTGAAATGTCTTAAAAATTGCAGGTCTACCTCCACAAAGAGAGCAACAGAACCAAAAAAAATCTGGGCCCAGGGGTCTTTTCTGAGACTGATACCTGAACCAAGGACCATTCATGGAGATAACCAAGAACCCCTGCACAGATGTAGTCCATGGCAGCTCAGTCTTACTAGGAAGTGGGCTTCCTAGTAAGGGGAACAGGGATTATCTCTGATAGGAACTCAGTGGCTGGCTCTTTGATCACCTTCCCCTTTAAAAAAGAGCAGCCTTACCAGGTTACAGGGGAAGATAGTGCAGCTAGTCCTGGTGAGAATTGATAGGCTAGGGTCAGATGGAAGGGGAGGAAGACCTCCCCCATCAGTGGACTGAGGGGAGGGGCATGGGAGGAGAAGAGGGAGGGCGGGCGGAATTGGGAGGGGACAAGGAAGGGGGCTACAGCTGGAATACAAAGTGAATAAATTGTAATAAACAAAATATATATTAAAAAAATAAGAAAGAAAAAGAAATTGCAGGTCTCCACTAACGGGAAGAAGACAGAAGCTATTGCTTCCAGGGCTGGCTTGGCCCTGTTCACACAGATCTCCAATCTGCTGCATAGATTGGATTTATTTCTATTTATTTCGGCACGTGGGTCTCTCCTCCACCAAAGAAAGTAAGTTGCATATCACCATGCATATCACTATCACTATCCTCCTGACTCTTGCCCAAGGAGGAGCACAAAGATCCTGGTGCTTAGTGATTGCTGGCAGATGGTGGACTAGCCGCTCCCAGCACGAGGGCTCTGCCACAGCGTTGTCAAATACCAAGAGTGGGTGTGGGTGAGACACCGGCTTTGGCCGCCATCATCTTCCGGCCACCTCTGGCAGCCACACCCTTCTTGGCTTTTAATTCCTAACGAGCTACCTCGGTTCCCAAATTCTACTGCCTTTTTGCCAGTGAGGAAGCTGAAGCCCAGAGAAGTTAAGAGACTGCCAAGGACACACAGTGAGGAATTGACAGACCCAGGCTAAGAACTCAGACTTCCTGGCCGCAGCCTTGCTCCTCTGCACACTCTGTGAGTGTTGCTAGCGATGCTCTCTCCGTTCCCTGCCCCTCCCTGCGCAGTGCTGGAGCTGGGTTGGGTGGGGTGGGCCAAGGGAGGACTCGAGGCTTGGCTTGGGCCAGGCACTCATGGAAACTGGACCGTTTTCCTGGGGCGGAAATGAGAAACAGATGTGGCTGGGGAGCTGGGGTGCAGACTCATGCCGTCTTAGGGGGCTCGGGTTACATGAAGGGACTTGTGACTGTGGTTATAGAAACTGCCTGAAACCCCAAAGTTGGGGTCCAGCCTGGGCCTGGGAAGCTCAGTTCCGTCCTCTAACTCTTCACTTTCTGGTATCTCTGAGAGCCTGATGGAGCCAGTAGAACAGGAAACTGGGGGTGGAGGGTGGGGTACGGGGGGGCAGGGGGTGGGACTTGGTGGGGAGGGTCAGACCTCAGCTGCTGTGGCTGCTCACCCCACTCTGGGTGTAGTCAAGTCTGCTTCTCAGCTCAGAGCTGAGCCCTGTACCCCACACGTTCCCTCGGGAGGATGCCCAGGGAGTCCAGAGCTACCCCCCCCACCCCCGGAGAGGACGCCAACAGCCTAGGCCTAGCTGGGGAGGCATACAGCACCTCCCCCCAACATGTTTGCAACCTCACACAATTCCTGTGTCACCAATCTGCCCCCAACCTTTGGAGTGAAGGCGTGGCCCTGTGCAGAGCACTTAATTGTTCTTGGAAAGCATCAAGTGCTGGGAAGGCTTGAAGAAGCTTTACCTGAGTGGTGGCTGCAGACCCCTCCAAATAAGGGCTTGTGGTGAGAAGCAAGGGGCATGGGAAAAAGCAAGTGAGGGTCCCAGGCAGGCAAGAGGCCAGGATGACTTAGCAATACATTACACTGTTTTTGTGCAGATCTGAGCTGATCTGCCTAGGTTCCTAAACCTCACACTTGATAGAAAAGCTCCTCATTCAAGGACACACTCATTCATTCACTTAATAGATGGTTTTGCACACCCACGAGGACGCTAGGAGAAGCCCTGAAGATCTTAGGGAGCATCACTCACATAGAGGGTTCGAGGCTGTGGCCAGGAAGCCTGAGTTCTTAGCCTGGTTCTGTCAATTCCTCACTGTGTGTCCTTGGCAGTCTCTTAACTTCTCTGAGCTTCTGTGCAGAATCCATCTATTAAATGAATGAATGAGTGTGTCATTGAATAAGGCGCTTTTCTGACCAAGTGTGAGGTTTGGGAACCTAGGCAGATCAGCTCAGATCTGCGAAAACAGTCTAACGCATGAATCCCTTCTCCAGGACTCCGTGCTGGCTGCTGGAGGAGCCCAGGTGGAGTCACTAGCTCATTCCTAATGGAGTAGAGTGTGTACTTCATGCCAGCACCCTTCTGAATGATGAAATCTGTCAGTGGCCAAAAACTTCCACAGTGAACTAGATGTCTGCAGGGGAGATAGACGAAGAAGAAGAAGGAGGAGGAGGAGGAGGAGGAGGAGGAGGAGGAGGAGGAGGAGGAGGAAGAAGAAGAAGAAGAAGAAGAAGAAGAAGAAGAAGAAGAAGAAGAAGAAGAAGAAAAGAAACCAAAGACAGGCACAATGGCTCTAATGGAATGGCTCACCTGGAATCTAAGCACTCAGGAGGCAGATAGGAGGATTAGCGGAAATTCAGATCCAGCCTGGTCATAGCAAATTTCCAGACACCCAAGCTACATAGTGAGATTCTATTGAAAAATCTAACACCATGCTGTGTGTGGTAGTGTACACCTGTAATCCCAGCATTTAGGAGGCGGTGGCAGGAGAATTACAGTGAGTTTAAAGTTAGCCTGAAATACGTAGTAAGTTTCAGGCCAACCTGGATGAGAACATGAGATCCTGTCTCAAGAAGAAGAAGGAGGAAGAAGGAAAGGAGGAGGAGGAGGAGAAAAGAGGGAAAAAAAAAAAGGAAGGAAGGAAGAAGGGAAAAGAAAAAAATTAATTAAATAGTGTGTTTGGAAGTCCATGAGTGCTATGGAAAGAGACTAAACATGGGGGCAGGGGTAGAGAGGGTACTGCCCGTGGCCGGCAGAGCACGAAGTAAGCCCACCCAACAAGGCAGGATCTTGCAGTGGCTTCTCCCCTCATAGCAACTAGGAAGCAGAGAGCCAGGGCCAGAACCAGAGACAACTGTCAACTTTAAGGTCCCAAGCGACTGCCCGGCAGGCTCCACCTCCAAAGGGTCCCATGACGTCCCCAGACAACACCAACAGCTGGGGACCAGGTGTTCAAACACACTGCCCTGTAGGAGACATTTTATATTCACAATAGAACAGAGGGTCAAGGAGGTAGCGTCTACTTGGCTTTGTCCCCAAGCCAGGATGGGAGGGGAGACTGTGGTAGAGCATTGAAGCTGACAGAAGGGTGGAGACTAGGTATCTTGGGGGTGTGCAAAGGGCCAGAGGCAGGAGCAGCAACAGGGAGACCATCGAGGAATGGAAGTAGGAGTGGGCCTTTAGCTGTAACTTTGAGTGGAAGATACCAAAGGGGTTTTTATTTTTAAGATTTTTTTGTTTTAATTTATGTGTATGGGTATGCTTGCCCCAGGTGTGGTCACCCATGAAGAACAAAAGAGGCCATTAGACTTCTGGGAGCTGGAGTTACAGGCAGTTGTGAATATATATATATATATGGTCTTGTGTAGCCCAGCCTGTCTTGAACTTACTCCGTAGCCAAGAATGACTTTGAACTTTTGATTTTCAGTCTCCTAACTTCGGTGTACAGGAATTATGGGATTGTACTGCCACACCCAGTTTATTTGGCGCTGGGCTAAAACCCAGGGCCTCATGCCTGCCAGGTAGGCACTCTACCAACTGCCCTGCATTTGACCACGTGGTCATTTGACCACGTGGGCTATAAAGCCCACGATAGACTAGAAATAGCAAGGACAGAGAGGAGTCAGGGGACGGCTATGACAGTTGTGGCGAGGACTGATAGGCCTACACCCAGGAGGTAGCTGTGGGGACAATGGAAGTTCTAGAAGAGAAATCACACAGGGTTTCACGGTAACAGGGAGAAGGGAGTGAGTAACTCTGACTCAGGACCTTTTCCCACGGGAAATGACTCAAGCAGGGTCATGAAAGATGAGAAGCTGACAGCACACCAGCCAGCCACGGCCTCCTTCACTGCCTGTGACAGGCTGAGGGAGAGGGACCGCTCAGCTGTAGCCAAGCACCTGATAGCAGAGAAGCCAGAGCTGTTGAGGATCCCAGAAGAAGAATCTTGTGGACACTAGCAGTTCATGAGGCCCAGGAGGCCACCTGTCCAGCTAACATGAGATCCTAGCCACCAAAAGGGGCTGGAAGGAGAGAAGACAGAAGCAAGTGGAAAGGAGCCACAGTATGCCTGGTCCCAGGCAGTGCTGGGGAAGGGGGTGATGGAAGCCTCCAGTGAAGGAACAGTCTAGCATATGTGCATGGGGATTGTCAGGAAGAGAACCGGGTGGCTATGGGGACAACAGGCCTCGGCAGAACTGGAGACATCTTTGAAAAGGAGGGTGATGGAACAGTTGATGGAGCCAAGGAGAAGACACTCAAAGTTGCATTCACACACACATGCACACCAATAATAATAAACAATATTTTTAAAGATGAGAATAATACAAGAAAAAGTAAAGACACTGGCGTTCCATATCTACACTGTAAAGTGTGATTTTCTAGCCATGGTCGTTCACTTAGCTATGAAGTGCTTGGCTACAGGCATCTCCAGGTTTGTGTTCCGAGGAAGCTCTGCTTAGAAGTGTGGCTCCATCCTCTATACCTCAGTCCCAAGACCGAGGAGAAAATGGGTCCAAAATGAGTCCTAAAGACAGCTCCTCGAGGGGTCTCCCTGGATGATACTGAGAAATCAGACAGACAGACAAGTGTGCTCCACAGTGGCCCAAGGCCCCACTTCAGGTTGAGGGATATGGTATCTCCAGAAGTCTTGGTAGCATCTTGTCAATGGGTCATCGTATGCAACCATTTTCTGTGTGCAGTCCTATGACATGGGGTGGCATTTATAAATGAAGAGATGCCCCTTCACGTCCCAAAGGTTCTTGTTCTCCATGTAGGCCTTCCAGGGGAAGACTGAGGATGAGGCTTCCTGAAGCGGAAGGCTGGTATCAAAGCCTAGTCCTCATCCAGGAGGAGGAAGCTCAATATGATGTCAGATGCTACTGCGGACCTCTAGAGAACCCAAGAAGAGAGAACGTGAGGCTCAAGGTCAGTTCTGTCCCTCACTGCAGAAGGAGACTTGGAGGTAAAGGTGGCAAAGTCTCAGTTGGGTTTGTGGGAAAACAGGCAGAGTCGGACCCTCAGGTGGTAGCCATGAGGTGGTGTAGCTGAACTGGCCCAGCAGAGCAGAGAGCAACTAAAGGTGGTACTGTGCAGAGAAGTGGGAGACATCAGGGTCTAGAAAGTGGATTCACAGAATAGTGCCTGTCCTGATGCAGTGCGGAGAATGGGTCTGGACTGTCCAGGGAGGCAGGACTGTAGGCATAAGGTTATTGTATAACTCAAATGCTGATTTCTGTATCCCCGATATCTGGTTACAATCCTTGTTATGAGAATCTCCTGTCTCAATGTTGTGTAAACACTGTTCCCCAATTGTCCCCTGATCTGCCAATAAAGCAGCTTAGTTATAGCCAATAGCTGAGCAAGGGACAAAATAGGGCTGGACTTCCTGCCAGCCAGGGGAGGAGAGGTTAGAAGAGGAAGTAGGGGATTCAGCCATGGGCAGAAGTCAAGGAGACATCAGGAGAAGGATCTGGAAGCTACCAAATGCAAGTATCTCTGGAATGTATGATGGGAGTAAGCTAAATTAGCTTAGAGGGTTAAGAATGGAGTAATAACTACTCAGTTATTGGGTTGTGAAGCTTATTGTTAACAATTTTTGTGACCAGCAGTTCATGTCTCCTGGTGAAGAAAAAAACCTAAGCCCCCAGGTGGCCTTTAAACCATAAAAATAAAGATGCCAAGACCTTTTAAATTTTCAAAACTTAGGCCTTAGCTGGGCAGTCTCAACTAGCTTACCTAAGTTAACTCATCCATCTTGCCACATCCAGCCACACAGCCAGCTGTTCTTCCAGGTTCACAATCACTTTTCTAATCAGGAAGTTGTGCACTCCTGCCTTAGAAACTGGAGTTGCTCTCTTAAGGAAGAGAACTAAGAAACTGCTTTCTGTTTAAGTTTAGATTTTACATAAGTTCTGCCTAGATTTGTGTGAGTTCTGCCCCAACCTGATATGTCAAAATGTTATTTTTACAAAACTGTGCTTGTTTCTCTGTTTCTCTCTTAACCCTGCTATCACACAAATAATTGGAACTCTATTATATTTTTTAATAACAAGCTTCACAATACAATAACTGAGCAGTTATTACACTATTCTTAACCCTCTTAAGTTAATTTGGCTTCCTCGAAGTGTACAACCCAGAGATACTTGCATTTTGTAGCTTCTAGCTCCTTCTCCTGATATCTCCTCCACTTCTGCCCATGGCTGTGCACTACTTCCTCCTCTAACTCCTCCTTCCCTGGCTGGCAGGAAGTCCAGCCCTATTTTCTCTCCTGCTCAACAATTGGCTGTAAGCTGCTTTATTAGCATGACAATTGGGGAGCAGTGTTTACACAATATTGAGACAGGATTCTCAGAATAAGAACTATAACCAACTATGGTGGTTTTGGGGTACAGAACCCAGCATTTAAATTACACAATAACCTTATGCCTACACAGGATCTGTACCCCAGCCACCTACAGAGACTACAACTTCAGCATTACCGCTCCCTTCATCACACGAGCCCCAGCAACTAAGATGGAGCAGTTCTGTCTAATGATGTGGTGTGGAAAAATAGAGGCCATCCCATGGCCACAGTGGACTCCTCTTCCCTTCCCTGTGCGGTTCATAAATATTTTTAGTAGCATAGTCTCTGAGCTATGAGTGGAAGGGGTGAGGAAATTCTGGGAAACTCCGTGTTTTACTTTAAGAACCCTGGGTTCAATATGTAAACATGGAGCTCTGTGCAATGGGCAAATTAAAAATCTCTCTTTTAATACATTCATTCTTTTACTTATTCACTACCTGTGGGCAGCAGGCATGATTTCATCAGACCAGGATGAAGGTAGTAAAGCCCACTCAACAGTGCTCGTTATGCTAGCATGCAGACCTGAATCCCACCCCCAGAATTCACATTAAAAAAAAAAAGGCCAGGTGTGGCAGCACACGCTTGTACTCCAAGCACTGAGGAGGCAGCCTACCTTAATAAGTGGGTATGAAGCCAAGTGAGGGACTCTGTCTCAAAAGACAAGGCGAAGAACAATTGAGTAAAAGACGTTTAAGTCAAGACATATATGCGCACGCATACACACACACACACATACCAATAATAATAACAAACAATGATTTTTAAAGATGAGAACAACACAAGAAAAAAATGAAGATGCTAGTGTTCTGTATCTGCCTGGTAGAGTGTGAACTTCAGCTCTGCCATCCACACGCCTGTGTAGGTTCATCTGGTGACTTAGATATTTTTTTATTCTAGAGCTTCAAACGTTTCTTTGAGACTCATCATGGGCTTTGCTTTGTGGAGTTTACAGCAGGAAGAGCATCCAGTTGTAAATTACCTATTTGCAGCATAATGAATTGGCCTAAAACCGCACAGCTGAAAATGACAAAGAACAGGTATTTTCGCAGACTCCTGGTAGTTGAGGAATTTGTGAACAGCTTTGCCTGTTGGTTCCGCTTAGGGCCTCCTGAGGCTGTGGTCAAGATGTTGATGGGGGCTGTGGGTATCTGAAGCTGATTCCAAGGTGTACCTGAGTGAGGCCTCTGGCCATCCTCAGACAGACCTCTCTGTAGGGCTGCTAAAGTGCATCATGGTACCATGGGTGGCTCCCCTCTTAATAAGTCATGTGAACTTATTAAGCAGGCAGAAGTTTTGGAAGGGTCTTCCATGCCTACCTGGCCTCGGAAGCCACACATGTTCCCCTTGCTCTCAGAAAGGTCATAGTGATACAGGCCATGAGACATCCTTCTGACAAGACCAGAAAACACTCAGGTCCAAACATAATACGGGCTTTCTGAGGGCAGCCAGTTGCACAGCCAGAAAGCCAGGTGGAACAACACGTGCCCCTTGACCAGACCTGGACAACTATCTCCCTGACACAGATGGGGACCTAGGCACTTGTAAGATGATAAACTCTGGGGAGCTCTCCAAGAGAAGGGACTAGCTCCTGTCTACAGGGCAATGGAGGTATGTAGAGTCACGGAGGACATTCTGAGCTTGGAGGCCTAGAACAGTGGCCAGGTAGGACTCCTGAGGATCTAGAAGCAGTCTAGACACCGCAGCATGGAAGACAGTGCTTGGGGAGAAAGGGAGCAGAAGAAACACGAGGTTGGGCAGCTTGGCCTTCTCTTTAATCAACATGATACATTCTGGGCTCTCACCTTCAGCTGTTGGTTTAGCCGTGTGTTCATTCATTCCCTCCTATCAGATTCTTCGGCTGTAGTTATGGGCAGTGCTTTTCCTCTTCAGGAAGCTCAGTTTAATGGGGGAAGCCCAGTATGGAAGTGCTGTCTATGAAGCCTAAGGAGGGTAGAGAACGGATACCCTGGGCAGTCCGTGTACATGGAAGCTCACCCTGGTGGCAGAGAGTTGGGGAATGAGCACAAGCAGGTAAAGAGTGCTGCGCTGTGAAAGTGTGTTGCAGGTAAAGCAGAATGGGTCAGAAGAGATGTGTGAGCAAGGCAAGGTGGCCTTGGTTCAAAAGCAGCACAATCATGCAGGAATTTAGAAAGGCACAAAGGAACCAGCCTCGTGAGATCATGGCACAGCCGGGAAGATGATCTCTGAAGGTGAGTCCTGGAGGAGAACATGGAACCCCAGCTATTCTCCCAGAGGCCTTTTAGGAGGAGGCACTGACACCAGAGGTGAGAGCCCAACTCCACAGAGAAGTTGAAGATGTAGCTGAGCCCATCCTGGTCATCTCAGTTCTACTGACTCCGGGGTCAAGCTGAACCCTGCTGGCTTCTGGGAAAGAGCTCTTTCCCAGCATTCCTGGCCCCAGTCTTGGCTGCTACACAGGAAGCCTTGCAGGAGACTGAGGACCCTGGGCTGTGGGCAGAGCCAAGTGAAGTCCTGTTGAAGACAAGAGGCCGGAACTGGGCTCCCTTAGGGTGGACTGAGTAAGTGGGGCTATGGAAGGCAAGGAGGAGAGAGGAGCCTGGTGGTTTGGCATTATGGCTGAGAGGCACCTGGGCCCACATCCATGCACTACAGTCTCAAACTGAAGCTCTGGTCCCTGAGTTCTCCAGCAAGGAGCAAACAGTGCTGCTCTCTCCCCCACAGCAGGTGGCGCCCTCCTGCTGGGATTAGATTTAGGAGCTGAGCCTTCTGCCCAGAAAACCTCTTGGGCATGGGAGAGAAGAGAAGGTTCTCTAGGAAGCTGGCCCCCGGGCCCTCACCTAGCCTCACCTTGTCAACTCACTGTAGCCCATCTACTAGCCTCACCCCCAGCAATCCCTGCCCATCCCTTGGGTCTCTGAGACCTTGCTGCTAACCCCTACGGGCAAGTGTGGACTGCAGGGACCTCAGGAGCTGAAGCTCAGGACCAGGGCAGTGGGGGTGCAGTGGACAGTGGACTGCCCCGTTCAGTCTCTCCAGCTTCCCTCAGCTACCTATGGCTTTCTTCCTCATGCCCCGCAAAGGTTCTCCTTGTGCCCAGCTGGAGGATTCTAGGAGGTGCCTGGGGATGCTTGCTTGTGACAAGGTGGCTCTGTCACTGAAGGACAGCGTAGACTCCAACATCCCTTTGCAGAGTCAACAGTGTCCACTGCTGAAGCTGCCCATCAGCTCCTAATCTCCAGGCTTTAGTCCTACAGGAAAACCTGAGGGGTATGGAAGAGTCCCACAGGGCCCTCAGCTCTGCCATGCCAGGCAGGCTAAAAGGTGCGCAGCAAGGGATGGAAGCAGAAGGTGCCCAGAGCACGAGGACCCTGGGAAGAGATAAGCACAGTGAGGCAAGATGTGTCAGAGGGGCTCCATGTAGAAGGGGGACCAGGGCGACAAGACAGGAAGCTGAAGGAGGTCCGTGAAGGAGGAGGAAGAGCATGGAGAGAGGAAGGGTTTGCAGGACTATTGGAACATTGCAAGGAAAGGCAGGAAACATGGAAAGTTTGTGGGGGTTGAGGACAGACAGAGGTACTACGGAACAGCACAGAGAAGACAACAGGCTTTGTAGGAAAGGGGGAGCGTGTTGGAAAGTCAGAAGGGAGGGGCCGAGGGCTCTTGGAGGCAGGCACCTGCCTCTCGTCAACCCTGTGGCACCCAGGTGTGGAAACACCCGACTTGGTGAGTCTCCCAGCCTCATCCTGCCAGCCTCCATCCCATGCAGCTCACAAATGTGAAGCTGGAGCTTAAGAGCTTAAGAGTTTAGCCCATCCCCGCCCATGCTGCCCACCTCCAGAGCACCCTCCACCCTGGCCAGATAGCAGCCACCCCATCTCTCTGATGGAGCTGATCGAGTAATCAGTAACTGTTCATCAAGATGGTGGCTCAGCCAGACAGGGGGGCCTTTGTCTGATCCCAGCCCTGCTGAGAGGCCTAGCCTGGCCCTGAGTTTGCTCAGTATTAATCATTGACCAGCACCCAAAGATACAACCCCCCTGGAAGCACTCCGTCCTGGGTCCGTGGCCTCCCACTGCGTCAGGTGAGGTTCACCTGGAGCAGGGAAGGGAGGAGAGCCCGGGAGAGGAGAGGGCGCTGGCTCCAGGAGGGACTGAAGAATATTCCACTACCACCTGTGCTTGCCGAGCGCCACTTTCATGAAAGCTCCCACCTAGAGGAACTAAAGATTCCCCCACAGGGCATCTCTTCCTCCAGAGGAGTGAAAGAGGCAGAGGAAATACCTTTTTCTCAGAAGATTAGGGGTCATGGATAAGCATGGGCCCCGGAGGTGACATAAGCCTCTCTGAGAAGTGACTCCTGGCCAGTGGTTCCACCTGATACAGCATCCACACAGCTGTAGACCCGTCCTCTGGGAGCTGATGGGAGACTAGCGGTTGACTCACTATGTGCCGGAGGGAAGAAGGATGCCACCCTGATGGTGTACCCTCCTCTGATGCATGCATATGACACTGTCCACCAGGGCAGGGCCACATCCAGGACGCTTGGCCAGGAGTGAGGAGGAAGACAGAAAGAGCTACACATACTAAGAGCAGAGGTAGAGAGGGACACCTTTTACAGGCGCACGTACGCCTGGACATGCTCTCCTTGGATTATGCACATAGGGGCACATAGCTTATGCACATAGGGGCTGTGCCATGACCTTTTCACAAATCAGGAGAATGAGACACAAATCCATCACTTGTCCATGTTCCAGAGTCAGGAAAGACAGCACTGATGGACTGTGTCCAGGCCCAGGACCTTCAGCTCTGGTTCCATTGGAGTCAGAATAGAGGGGTGACAGAAAGGGAGGGGCCCTAGGCACCTTCCGGTAGCAGAGGAAGGCCCCTGGGAGTCGAGCCCCTGGGTTAGGGAAGGAGGTCAGGTAAGCCTGCCTCCCCCAGCCCCCATACCCCTTTGGCCTTACCCTGAGAAGTCAATATTGACGTTTTATGACCTGGGATAGGCACATGTTTTCTTCCCCGTGAGGGTTATCTGGTTTGAAGGGTTAATCAGTGACCGCTTTGCTAGGTGGGGAGTCTGTGAAAAGAAAGCAGCCATTCAGCCTTCAACCCAGCTTCCCCCAACCCAGTGTGCCTGACCTGTATTTTCTGGAAGGAGGGGACATGACCTTTGGGAATCTGAGATTGAGTCCACAGGGTGTGTTTGGAGGACTGGTAGGTAGGATGTGCCCAAGGAATGCAGAACAGGTTGCCCAGGGAATGGGCTGGCAAGGCAGGTGTGTCCTGCACGTGACTGCCATGGAACTGGTCTGGAAAGGAGTGGGCGGGCACAGAAGAAACGAGAGAAAGTACAGAGGATTCATGGATGACTCGAGATCATGTGGGCCGCCCCTGGAGGCTCGGGATATCAGAATTCAATGTCTGATCTGGTCCTAGCTTTCCCAGTATCGTTTTGGATAGGCTGCTTAAAATCCTTGGGAACTAGGTGGCTGACCTATCTCCCGGGATGGTTTCAAAGACCAAATTAAATATTACAGTTAAAGGGGAGAAGAAAGCATAAAACAAATCTTTTTAAAGAGAGGTGGGGGTGTCTAGAGAGAGGCTCAGCCGTTAGGAGTGTTTGCCACTCCTCCAGAGTTCAGCTCCCAGCACCCACATCAGGGACCACACAACCACCTGTAACTCCAGCTTCAAGGCACGTGACACTCTATCCCCGCCTCCACAGGCACCTGCACTCACAGGTACATACCCACACTCAGACACACATCCACACGGAACCGAAGTAAAAGTTTAGCGGGGGTATATATTAAAGGACTATTTAAAATTCAGAGTGTAGCCTGCCTGCTCCGCTTCCGATGAAAGAGTGTTCTCTGGGTCGACACCCCAGGTGCTTAGGAAAACACAGTAATGGGCCGCTAGAGTTTAGGAAACTGAGGATCCCTGAGTCCCCCCCCCGCCACCTACAGGTGAGTGAGGAGGAGACAATCTCTTCTTAACTCATCTTGTAAGGCACCTTCCCTTTACTCCTGGTGTCCTGACTACGCCTGAACTAGATTCACCGTCTCCTGAGGGCTGTTCTCCGATGCCAAGATGAAGGCTCGATG
The DNA here is from genome assembly GCF_907164565.1 of Psammomys obesus. Classification (NCBI taxonomy): domain Eukaryota; kingdom Metazoa; phylum Chordata; class Mammalia; order Rodentia; family Muridae; genus Psammomys; species Psammomys obesus. The sequence goes on from NW_026585644.1 coordinate 47,401,722, forward strand.
CTATGTTTTCATATGCAGAAGCTGGGGAGGGAAAGGGATACTTGAACCTCTTTTATCAGCCCATTGTCATAGTCCATTTTCTGTTGCTATAAACAAAATCCCTGAGGCTATGTGCTTTATAAAGAAAGGAAGTTTACTTCACTCCCAGGTCTGAAGGATTCCAGAGCGCAGGGCCAGTGGCTAGTGAGACCCCCTGGGGGGCAGGAGCTCATGGCACAGGTGCATGTGGAAGTGGCAGGTGACGTGCCTGGCTACACAGGAATAGGGAGAGGAGACCCCAAACGTGCTCTTGAGTAACAAGTAACTAAGCCGCCCTCACCAGACCCCACACATGTCCAGAGAGCATGCTATCCGTTGATGAGCATGGAGCCACCAGGACCTGGTTATGTCCTACGAGGCAACACCACCTCAACACAGCCCCACAGACAGACCCACTCATGGGGGCTCTGCCCTTGTGTCTTAGCACCTCCTAAAGTCGCACTTCTTAATAACATAGCACAAATAGTAACTTTCCAACACATGCCGCACAGAACAGGTGTGACCAGGGGCTCTGTATGGAACACTCCCATGACCGCTCTCCTGTCCGCTGGAATAAGAACTTGGAGGTGAACCGTGTTGGACCAGGAAGATGAGGATAATATCACAGGATTGTGGAGGTTCAAGGCAGGCAACCCAGAGCCTTGATGAGCGTCATATCCGCTCATTTGTTCCCATGCCGGAGAGACAAGCCTCCATCTTGGTCAAATTGCATCTCTGCTTGCTTTCCGGTTACAGCTGCCAAAGTCTATTGCATAACAAAACTTAGAATACAGTCAGCACTCTGTAGCCACAAGTTCCACATGGGTGACCCAATCAATGTGGACTGAAAATATTCAAGAGAAGAGTATCGTACTGAACACACACAGACTTTTCTCATTATTATTGCCCCAAACAATCGATTAAATGTGTATTTACCTACCATTTACGTTGTGTTAGATATTATAAGCAATCAGGAGATAATGTAAAGCTTCTAGGAGGGTGGGGATATGCTATGTCACTTTACGTAAGGGACCAAGGCATCTTCCCAAGTTGATATCCACAAGGGACAGGGAACACATTCCCTGCGAACACTGGATACTGTGCCTGTAAGCTTCTCATGTGCATGACATCCAATACCCTGGTCAGACAGAGCAGGCCCTGGTGTATCAGACCGGAAGTTAGTGACCATGTGCCCTGACGTAGGCTTAGTGGAATTGTCATCTGTGACAGGAAATGGCACAGGGAGCTTACATGCTCTTTGGGCCTGTAACTATTTGGGAATTGGTGAATAGTTCTCATTACTCCTTGCTGATTTCAACAAATTTCCTTTTTTAAAAAATGAACTCGGGTTCAAGCCAAGGAGGATAGGGAATATAGTTCTGCCAAGAAAGCTCACCTGCTGGCTGCCAGATATCTGAGTTGTCTGAGCCTGGCATCCTGGAGCCTTGAGAACTATGGAGGCCACATGCTTCCAGATTCCAAATGGAAGACAGGGATCTAGGCTGACTCAAGGCGGCAGACTGGGTAGGAACTGTGGCCCTGGGCCTTTCTCAGGCTTTTCCAGTTAGGAATGCTCCACACACAATGGGAGTCAGCCCTGCAGCCAAGACCAGATTAAGGGTGTTCCCTTTTCACCCGGGCCTATTGTCTCAGATGGCCTGGAGATAGTGGCCATTAAGCTCAGAGAGGGGTCTGGGAGGGACCTGGGCAGAGCACCCAGGGAAAGTACAGCCAGAATTGTCAGGCCCACAAACTCTGCCCAGACAAGACCTCTGGCTGGAGTTATCTGAACATGGAACTGGCTAGACGAAACATCCCGAAATCTAAGGAGGCTGCTCTTCAGTGCCTGCTGGAGAGGTGGTGACCCAAGAGGGCCTCCCAGAGGGTAATGCCACAGGCTGAGGAGGACAGGGCACAGGGGAGTTACTTCCAGAAAATGGAAGGACAAGAAGTCCTTACAGCTTCTAACCAGCTTGCTTCCGTTAGTTACCACGGACTGGAGCTGTCTGCTCAACTCCCATTGTTTTGTTTTCCGAGGAAGGGTTGGTTTCAATTGTGGTGTGCGGTCCTTCCATCATTCCACCACACACTGTTCCCTCATTGTATGTTGGAGGAGGGAGGGGCGGATCACTAGCGATTAGTGTACTGGTCTCCAGACCACAGGTGGCGGCGTCCAGACATGACTTCGGGGTTGGGTGCAGGATATTATGGTCCTTGAAGTGGCTTCCCTTGGCAGGTAGCATTTGTGTTTTGCATGTGAGATTAACAGATATCGGGTACTAAAGGAGTGGATTGTGACAGATTGCTAATTGCCCCAAGGCTGAGGTTTCCCTTCCCTCTCAAAACAACCTGACTTTTCGAAAAGCACATGACTGTCTGAAAAAAGCTGCATTTCCTAGGTACTTTTGCAGTCATATGCGGTTGCTACTAAAGTATGGCCAAAAGACTATGTAGAGAACTTCTTTTCAAGATGTAGCTCAGACCTTGCAAAGGAGGAATTCCCTCTCCCTTCTCTTTGCCTCATCCTAATGGTGAGAGGGTAGACATGTTGGAGAGCCATGTTGGACCATGCACAGGAAAGCAAACTCCAAAGGAGGGTGGAACCAAGAATCAGAAGGAAGGCTCTTGAATGCCATGAAGGGTTCGAGGCTGAGCAAGCATGCCAGTTAGGATGTTACTGGGAGAAAGAAAGAAGTCTCACTGAAACCACTTGGTGCAGTGGCTGAGTCTTTCCCAACACATACAGGCGTACCTTAATTACCGTGCTGCAGTTACCAATCTCAGTAACACAAGTACACAGGTGCTGTGGGGGTGCGTGGAAGGGTGCTGACTCCTGTCAGAACCATTTGGAGAGTCTTGCAGGAGGTGATAGCACTTGAACTGAGTCTCGAAGGATGGGAGACTTTTGCAAGTGGGTGACTGAGAAGGGGAAGGGCACTCTTGACAGTGGGCAGCCTGGGCAGACGCTCAGAGTGGTGGGAGCAGCTGAGAAGTGCTCCAGCTTGCAATGTGGGGCTGTGAAGAAGATGGGGCCAGGATTTTGGATGTCATATTGTGGGAACCACTGAGGGTTGAACTGGAAAGTAGCTTCTCTCTCTCTCTCTCTCCTTCCCCCTCCCCCCCAAATTACTCTCCCTCTCAAGTGTGGAAATGCTGCATAAGAAGGCCTGGGGTGGAGAAAGAAGTGGATATAACTTGTGATTTTCTGCTTTCCCCACAGACACAACGTCATAGCAGAGGACTATGTTCCTGGCCTTGGGCCTAACATGCAAACTTTTTGAGAACCAAGCACAAAATCAAACTCAAGTAGTTAGCTATAAAGATGCACACGATCTATTTACATAAATTTTCTAAATAGTTCCTGAATAAACAAATAGGGCTCCAGAGTAAATAACTATAAAGTGTGGATATTTAATTGCAGTGTTTTTATTCTGTAGTTCTGTTAAAAAAAATATCCTCTAAAGCTAGCCCCTGCAGAGTTTTTAAAGGTGTGTGTGTGTGTGTGTGTGTGTGTGTGTGTGTGTGTGTGTGTGTGAACATGCCTCCATGAGGAGGCCAGAAGTGAGCATCAGATCTCCTGGAGCTTGTGTTACAATTGGTTGTGAGCTGCCAGACAGCAGTGCTGAGACCTGAACACGTGGACGCCCTGGAAGAGCAGCAGATACTTTTAACCATTTAGCCATGTCTCCACCTCCTGAACTACAGATTCTGAAGACACAATCTCATCATACACCCTTAAAACCATCACCACAGGGCTGGACAGATGGCTGAGCGGTTAAAAGCACTGGAGAGAGGGATCAGCGTTTAAGAGTACTGTACTTCCAGAGGATTCAGGTTCAATTCCCAGCACCTACTGGGGAGCTGAAAACTATCTATAACTCTTGTTCCAGGGATCCAGCACCCTCTTCTGGCTTCTGTGCACGAATTTGGTGCACAGACATATGTGTGTTGCCAAGACACCCCTCCCTCACACACACACACAAAATAAGATAATAAAAAGAGCACAACAACAACAACAAAAAATCACCACAACCAAGAACTTGACCCATTTTCAATGCTCTTCGGGAGATTCGGGGTCTTTTCTAACACAGTTGATTAGTTCGCACTTTAAAATAACTTTAAATAAATGGAATCATGCAATACTACTATTTTTGTCAGGTTTCCCTCTCTCCACATGGTTATTTTGAAAAGCATCCACCATGAAGTACTTGTCCGTAGTTAACACCTTTTACATTCTGAGTGACATTCCCGTGTGTAGATAAAGCTCCAATTATTCACTCGCCTGTTTCTGCAGGTTTTGACTTGTCTCTGGTTTTAGGCTACTACAGATAAAGCTGCCATGACTATTTGAGAATAGGACTTGAACAAACACATACTTGCACTTCCCTGAGTAAACATCTAGGAATAGAACGGCTGGGTCACATCGTGTGTGTACATTTAACTTTTGAAGGATGGCCAAAATGTTTTCCCCAGTGGTCAGTGGTCGTGAGTCTCATTAGCTATGTTCCTGTGCAGTTCCCTCATGTCTTCGTCAACACTCGGGATGGTAAGTTTTTAATTTTGCGACTACATAATAGCAGCATCGCAAAGCTTTTGTCTGCTTTTCACTGGTTTGTTTTCTTCTTAGCAGATTTTAAGTGTTTAATATATTCTGTATACAATTCCATCACTGTAGATGTGATTGGCAAACGCCTTCTCCCGGTTTGCAGTTCTTCTCATTCCTTGAACAGTGTCTGCTAAGAACAAAGTGTTTCAATTTTCCTAGTACCCAGTTTATCAGTTCACTCTTCTATGGACCGTGCTTCTGGTGTGGTATCTAATTTTTGCTAATCCCACAGTGACAGAGCTTTTCTTCTGGAAATTTCATAGTTTGATATTTACGCCTAAGTCCAGAGTCCATTCTGGGTTCTCTCAACATGGGACAGTTCAGTATTTGCTCATGGGAATGTAGTTGTTCTAGTACGGCTTATTGAAAAAGACTTCTTTGCTGAATGCTCAGCTGTTAAGAGCACGTATTGCTCTTGCAGAAGACCTGAGCTCAGTTCCTAGCATCAAATTAGAGTGTCCATAACTGCCTGTAACTCCTGTGCCAAGAGATCAGACGCCCTCTTTTGGCCTCCACAGGCAGTGCACTCACATTCATAAACCCATATTCAGACACCCAACATACACATAATTAAAAGTAATAAAAACAAAATATTTTGGGGCTGGCAAGATGGCTCAGGGGTTAAGAGCACTTGCTGTTCTTGCAGAGTACCCCGGTTCAGGTCCCAGCCCCCGCCTGGTGGCTCACAACAATTCTAGGGGATCCAACACCCTCTGTGGATCTGTGCTGGCTGCAGGTACTGTGGTGTGCACATGGTACACAGACACCACGCAGGCAAAACACTTCTACACATAAAATAAATAAATCTAAATTATTTAACGTGCTTTTTTGAGGAGTACCTTTTCTGTTCTCATTTCCTGTGCCCTGTTGAAAATCAGGTGTCCTTAAGAATGTGGTCTGCTTCTGGCCCTCTATTCTGTCCCAATGATCTCTGTGTCTCTTTTTATTCTAATACCGAAAACGTTGTCACTATAGTTTTATAACACATTTTGAAATCTGTCTTTGTTTTCCAGCCTTATTCTTCTTGAAAGGTTTTCTGGTACCTTCTGATTTCTTTACATGCCCATATAATATAGATGTTAGAATCACTTTTCAATTACCATTTTTAAGTTTTTAAATTTTGCATATAGAAACATAAAGAAGTGACTAAAAATAATCACAGTAATCTTGCCATTTGTAGATAATCCCTAAAATTAGTTTGGGTGTAAATTTCAGACCTTTTATGTACTAAAATCATGCTTTATTGAATGTACATTGAACACACTAGTCACTGTTCTGCTAACCTCTGGTTCACAGAAGTATAACACATACCGTAAGATGCAGCATTTTTAAGTGTGCCATTCAGTGAGTTTGATACATACACAGGTAACCTCCATCACAATCAAGATACAAATGTTCCTATGACCCTGACAGGTTCCCATGGCAGTTGATCCTCTCTTCCTACACCTCCTCCCTCATCATCCGACTTCTGTCCCCATGATTTTGCATTTCCCCAGAATAGTACTAAATGGAACCACATGTCATCTTTGGGTCTGGCTTCTTCCCCCGGCTGCATTCCTTTTGAGATTGACCAGTGCTGTGTATGTGTGTGGTTTGTTCTTTTTGATTGCTAAGTAGCCACCACAGTTTGGATGCTAAATGACCGTCAATCCCATTGGTCCACAGATTAACAGGTGGATGCGGCACCCTAGGGAAGGGGTGGGCCGCTTAGGAGGCGGAGCCTAGTGGCGTTCTGGAGGCTCTAGGGGCGTGGGGATTGTGGGGCCCTAAGCCCTTCCTCTTCCTCTTCTTTTTTGGCCATGAAGTGAGTCATTTGTTTCCACACACACTCTCCACTGTTGCCATCCAGTATGCCACCAGCAGCCCAAAGCAATGTGTAGCTTTAACCTTAGAACTTTTCTCTTTGTAAGTTAACTATGTCTGGCGTTTCATTACAGTATATGAACCTGACGGAAAGCAACAGACACAGTTTGTTTACGCACTCAACAGGATACAGACTGTTGACACCTAGTTGAGGCACTTGTGAATAAAGCTGCTATAAATCTTCCTACATCACATTTGTGCCCACATGCATTTGTGTGTGTGTGTGTGTGTGTGTGTGTGTGCTTCCATTTCCCACCTCAATCCTGCAGTAGTCCACGCATTAATTGCCTGTCAAGGTGGCCAAAACACTTGGCAGAAGCAACTAAGAGGGAGAAAAGTTCATTTTGGCACATGCTGTCAGAGGTCTTTGGTATATCACAGTTGGGAAGAAACGGCATCAGGGGCTAAGACCGTGATGGTGGGAATGCGCAGCTGTCATCATCCACAGTGATGACAGTGTGTAGATACTGCTCTTCATTTCACATTGGCTGATGAGGAAGCAGAGAGCATAGGCAGGAACCAAAGCGGTCCAAGCCTGTCTTACACCCACCTGTAGTGGCCTGCCTTCATCAGCCAGACCTCACTCTGTAGTGCTCAGGACAGCACCAGGGCCTGGAGGCTAAGCCTCCATTTACAGGCCTGAAGAAGGACATTCCATATCGAACCATAACAGTCCGTAGGGTAGAGGACCATTGAAGCAGGAGTGTTTAAATGTTGTTTGGAAGGAATTTTCATCTGGAGAGACATTGGAGCAGCCTCTGAGCTGCCATTTGTTGTCGTCTTGAGAAAAGGGAACAAGGATGTCATTCTCTTTAGGGTGCTGAGCTCTGCAGGCAGGACGCATGTCCTCAAATACAAGCCTATGCCATTATGGTTCTTACCGCCAGATGGAATGAATTTTATGGGCGGTCCTAAGCAAAGCTCAATCAGCAGAAGTCTCTGTGAGCAGGGGAACCCTGTAATTTAGACAGTCCCTTAGCTATTAAGCAAGGAACACCAGGACCAGGAGCCATATGGTGAAGTGGGTCAGTGTGAGGGAGGCAGAGCTTCTGTTAAAGATGCTCGGAACACGCAGAGCAGAACGCAAACCGTACAGAGAATCATAAGGAAGCAGCTGGAGGCAATGGCTGTGCCTTTTACTTTGGCTGTGGAAACAGTTTCACAAGCATGTATTCCTGGGTCCAAATTCACTCCTGGTGAGTGCTGACTGCAGAGCATAGCAGCCACTACCTTTGTCAGAGTGGCTGTGACTACCCACAAGAACCCCCCAACAAGACCGTGTCTGTTGATGTTCCCTCATAGAAAGGCGGGATAGGAAGGGTCATTACACATTCACCTGAGATCCCAGCCACTTCTCCTGCACGCTTCCCTCCCCTCCATGTGTAATTCTTATAGATGAGCATAGAGAGCAATGGTTCCCAACCTTACTAATAAGAACCATTGCTCTGCTGTCAACTAATAATTTTTTTAAACTTAAAAATATATTAACCATCACCAAGGCAACTCCAGTATGCCTGACCACTGCTAACACCACCGCTCCTGAATCTCAGACCAGAACCTAGTACCCACTGAGGACTCAGCAGTCTGGCACAGACAGACAGGCTGGTTGAAGGGCTACCTGTAGCTGAAAGTGAAAAAACCTCTGGCTATACCAGTTTATAGAAGAACGGCTTGACCTGGATGTGGTGGTGCACACTTGCAAGCCTAGCTTTTGGGAGCCAAAGGTGGGAGGGTCACAGGTTCAAGACATGCACAATGAGACTGTCACAAACACGCACAAAAAGGAACATTTATTGTCTCTTGAGTAAATGGATCAGAAATAGGAAGCAGTGGCTGGGTAGAGCCCCCCAACTCAGGCACCATGTATTCTTATTAAAAGGAACACTATTCTTTCTGTGACTGAACCCACTACAATTTCAAAATCTTTCTTTGAATATAGTGGTAGAGCAATTGGAAAGCCTGGTCCAGTTTGATTTGAGTCTGAAGTCCAGTGGCCATCACTAAGAGTCCTCAGGGGACAGAATTGCTCTGACCATTTAGTCAAGACATTCATATTTCACCCCCACTGACCAAGTGCAGTTAGCCAGGGAACATCCATCTTTCCTAATGTCAAGATCTTATTCTTACAATATTACTGGAAGAAGTGAGTTTTTAAATTTTTAACAAACTGATTCAAGATTCTTTTAAGCCCTAATTTTGAAAAAACTTCCAAGCCTTTTAGCTTAACTGTGAAGGAGGGATTTTAAATCATTAGTTTTAGGTTTTTTTGTTTTTTGTTTTTTTTTAATTTAAAACGTTTCTCCCGTTTTTGTGTGCATGGTTGTTTTGCCTGTCTGTGTCTGTGCACTGTGTGTGTGCGGGGCTCCCGGAGCCCAGAAGAGGGCCAGCTGAGTCCCAGGACTGCAGGCAGCTGGGGATCCAGACTCTAGACCTCACCCTTGGGCAGGAAGTTCTAAGCCGACTAACCCTTCTCCTCAGATCCCTGTACAGAATTAACAAGGGACAGTCACAGTGAGTTGCCATGGGACCAAAGCACTTCGGAATCACTGTTTTTGAGCTGCTCTTACACTAGCTTAAATCTAATGAAAAGCAGTTACTTTCTCATTTATCATTCAAACAGCCCAGTGACTTGACAGCACAGACTGTTTTTGTCCGCCAAAGTCACACACTAACAGATTCTTACTGGAGAAGAGATCCATGTATCTAGAACCTGTTCGTTTTCTGTCCAAGCGAAATGCACATATCATCAAGAGAGTAGAGGGCCTGTCACCTCACTGAGCTTCCGGTTGGGATCCTCCTAAAAACGGCCTCTTTGCAGCATCATTTTGAGAAAGCAGACCACACTGGCTCACACTGAAGTGCTTGGTCAGCATTGGATGAAGCCATCCTCTGAACCTGAGTCAGGACAGGTGACAGACAGCCTCATGCCAAAGAGCTGGCCCTCAAGCACAGGACTCCCAGAGACCTTTCAGAGCTCAGGACAGTCTGAACCTGGGACTGAAGGAGAGAATAGCATCAATCTATTTATTAAGTATTAAGGAAGTCTTTCTTAAGTTCTGGGTTTTAAGAGACTGATAGTATTTTCATGCTTCAGGCAAAGGTCCTATTAGACATTTTCTGCTGAAGATGAGGATGGAGGCCAGGGGGAGGATCCTAACTCAGATGATGGTTAGAATGCAGCGAAGCAGCAGGAGGCAGAGGAGACACCAGGAGAGACTGAATTATGGGCACAACCAGGGCCAGATTATACGGAGCATCTGGGCAGTGGCCAGTCTATGGAAAGTGCTTCCCAACCCTGCTAGCCCCGCTTCTGTGTTGGCAGTCTGTGTGTGCGCGAAGGCACACACACTCACTCACTCACTCCTCACTCACTCACTCACTCCTCACTCACTCACTCCTCACTCACTCCTCACTCACTCACTCACTCACTCCTCACTCACTCACTCCTCACTCACTCACTGACTCCTCACTCACTCCTCACTCACTCACTCACTCACTCCTCACTCACTCCTCACTCACTCACTCACTC
>NW_026585644.1:47416737-47422139 GCF_907164565.1 Psammomys obesus
CACTCACTCACTCACTCACTCACTCACTCACTCACTCACTCACTCCTCACTCACTCACTCACTCACTCACTCCTCACTCACTCCTCACTCACTCACTCCTCACTCACTCACTCCTCACTCACTCACTCACTCACTCACTCACTCACTCACTCACTCACTCACTCACTCACTCACTCACTCACTCACACAAACTGAATTTCCATGAAAAGATCGATGGTCTCGATTCCTAAAACCTTTCCTCGCAGGAGGCTTGACAGCCCGCTCTGCGCTGCCCGGCCTGCACCTTGGGGAGGCGCCCGTTTGAGTTCAGTGCTCACACATGCGCAGAGGCTCACGCTTGCCTACGCTTGGTCAGACTCACTACTGAGTAAGCACCCTCAGTCACAGTTAGCAACTCCCAGATACTTGCTGTCCCTCAGGCACAGGAGGGCAGCCCGCGGGTCTCACTTGGAGGGACATGAAACAGCCGGGGTCCCCCTGGGCCGTGTGCCTCTCCAAGGCTGGTGTCTACCACAGCCAGAGCCACACACAGCTGCTTTGAGGACACAGGCTCCCATTGTGCCTCCGGGTCCAGGGGACAATGAGGGCCTGTTTCCTCCCGAGAGCGCGACACCATCCCTCCCCTCGCCACACTGCCTGGCAGCCAGAGCCCTGTGTTAGAGGATTAGGGAGACTGCCCCAGTGCTGTGCTCTGCCCAGGAAGTTCTAGGGGAACCCTCGTCCGATAGGAGCCTCCAGGGGAACGGGTGGTCTCTTCTGCTCTTTGAATGAGGACAGAGAACCCGGATTTGAATTTGTTCCGCCCCTTAGAAGTCAAGTCAAGCTGAGGCCTAGAGCAGAAGTCCAGCTGGGGTGCCTACTGGGCCGTCAGGGAGGTCCCTGCTACCTGAGCGACCAGCTGCTGCTCAGCTGCCCCTTCGCCCTGTGGTACAGGCCTCTACTATGCCGGGGAAGATGGATCCATAGCCTCGTCCATCAGGATATGGCACTGCTCTTTGAGTGTGAGCTTTGGATGTATGGAGGCTGCACCTGAAAATCTCTGGCCCGTGGGCAAAGTTATTATTGTAGCTATGCCTTCCACTTCTATTTTGGTGTCTTTTTTTTCCATTTATTACCAGCTCCGGCTTGGGATGATGTAACTCGGTTGGTAGGGTTGTCGCCTGGCATGCATGAAGCCCTGGGCTCCATCTCCCACACTCTCAAATCAGGCATGATGGGGCACACCCGTAATCCCGGCACTGGGGAGGTGGAGGCAGGAGGATCGGGAGTTCAAGGCCATCCTCAGACGACACAACCCGTACTACATCAGATTCTATCTCAAAAGAAAACCAAAACAAACCACCACAACCCGAGGCCTCGCCCCCAACCCTCACCCCTTTGCAGTAGGTAATAGGCTCATTCATCCCTTTAGTCTCCTGGTCACTGTTGTTAAAGTGTTCAATCGGTGCCCTGAGCACATGGGGACCAGACTTTTCTAACCTTACTCTCTGTAACACCTTTGTACAAATCTTCTGTCCCAGGCAAACGAATTTTCTTTGCTTTTCTTCCATATATACTGTTTTTCTTTCTTCAGTGTTTTTTTTTTAATAATTCACATACAAAGTGATGCCATTAACATTCATTGAGATAAGGTTATCAGAAAAAAATAATGCAGGATTTTTTTTTTTAATGTGGTATCATTACTTCATTGCTGTTATTCAGTTTGTCTGAACTTCTAAGAATTGTCATTTTGAGTGTATGGGTGTGTGCATGAGCACCATTTGTTTTCTGGTGCTTGCAGAGGTCAGAAGAGCGTGTCGGATGTCCTGGAACTAGATTTACAAACTGCTGTGAGTTACCATGTGGGTGCCGGGAATCAAACCTGGGTCCTCTGGAAGAGCAGCCAGTATTCTTAACCACTGAGCCATCCTTCCAACCCCTTGTCTGAAATTTAAATTTAACTCACAATCCTGTATTTTTGTTTGCTAAGTTTGGCAACCTTAATTGAGCACATGCCTTGAGCTGGATACAGGGGGTGACAGTGCCTGCTCTTGGGGTGTCCCCAGTAAAGTGTAAGTGATCATAACAAGCAACCTACCCCAAAGAAGGGGTAGGCCATTACAGGGAAATTTCCAGGTACCATGACATTTAGGGAAGGAAATACCAACCTGGCCTGGAAGGTCAGAAAGGGCTTCTGTAATGAAATTAACTTATTTGAATATAAACCTTTAGAACTGAAATGGTGAAGCTAAACAGGGCAGTACAGGCCTGCAGAATGTGAGTTCTGGGCTAGCCTGGTCCACATAGGGTCAGTTTGTCTCAAATAAATAACAGCAACATAATCCCACTGAGCACTGCGATGAAGAAAATACTACACCATCTTGGGCCTGGATGTGGGAAGCTGTCTGCAGGTGGGGTCTGTGGTACAGGACCACAGATGTTGAGAGGAGCTGAAGCAGATAGCGGGGTGTGTAGACAGAGAAAGGAAGCAGCAACTGAGGATGGCCTCAAAGCCTCTCTATGAAAAGCTGAGGCAGGGAAGGACCGTCTGTGATAGGTTGATTGGTCATCGGGGAGGCAGATGTCGGCTTGACTTGGGACCACCTTGTATCCATTTTCCATTAGGTGATCCCCAGGTTGGACCTAGCTGTGGCTTGGACATGAGGAAAGGCCCAGGCCTGTGGGTGCTGCATGTGAGTGACCCTCCTGAGGGAATGTACATGTGTACCCTTGGGGCCCTGAGAAGTCGCTGGCAATTGAATGCACCACATTCGCTCCTGCCCCTTTTGTTCCTGCGATGGACTTGGGCATCACAACACCCAAGTTCAAAACCCAGCTCTATCACTTAGCTGGAGCACCTCCACTAAGTCACTTAACCTCTCCGAGGCTGAGTCTGTCTCCATGTCAAATGTAGGAACGTTCACCTCACCTTAAATGTATATAAGTAAATTGAGCTGGTGCTAAGTTTGCAGGGTCATTATCAGGACAAAGTGAGATGGTGCGCATATAAAATAATAGGTACTTGGGCTCCAGAAGGGCTTGTTTTTCTTTCCCTCCAAACACCACACCTGTTATTCATTTATCGTGACAATAGCAGGAGCGTTTATATGATGTGAACCAACCAGTTACGGTTTTCTAACATGCTCCTAATTAAGAGAGGGATGGTGGAACACTTTTTCTACCCTCACGTGTTTCTCCCTTAATCTCATTATTTGTTCTAAACTTAGAGGCGTGCAGACTTGCTCTCCACTGCTGGATAAAATTTAAAGAAATACAAACACTTGGGCATAGTTGGGTGTAGACATCATTGAGTTTCTACTGATGTGAGTTAACTGTTGAAGGTTTCTATCTTGCCTGGTTCTGACTTAAAAATGTCTCTATGGAAAATAAAGAGGTGGCTCAGATATTAAGCACATGAGTGGGTCTTGCAGATGAACGAAATTCAATTGCCAACACTCATACCAGTTGCCTCACAATTGATACCCTTGGAGCTGGAGTTACAGCTACATAGGGATCAGATGGCCCTGGCCTCTAGGGGCACCTGCACTCACGTACGCCCAGACACATACCATGATTTTAAATAATAAAAACACACCTAAAAGCCAAACAGTGGTGGCACACACCTTTAATCCCAACACATGGTGGAACAGAGGCTTGTAGATCTCTGTAAGTTCGAGGCCAGCATGGTGTAGAGGGTGAGTTTCAGGACAGCCAGGGCTACACACAGAGAGTCTCTGTCTGAACAACAACAACAACAAAGTAACTGAGGTTAAATGGGGCCTCGTGTCTCTGGAAAGAAAAAGAGGGGCCAGGAGAGAAAGGCCATGTGAGTGCAGTAAAAGGCCATTGGCTGCAAGCCAGGCAGGCTCTCCTTAGATGCTGAACTGAGCTGGCCCCTTCATCCTGGGCTTCCCAAGCTTCTAGAACTGAGAGAAACAGCTGTCTGTCGTTGAAGCCACCTGGAGTGTGGGATTTCGTTGCAGAGCCTGAGCTGACTAAGACCTCCCTTTCTCTAGTCCCTTCTCTGCCAAGAGCATCCTCCAGGAGGTCCACACCCACACGACTCCCATGGACAAGGCTTGGGTTCACTCGGAGAGCCTCTAGTCCATCTCCATTCCCTTCCCTCATCTGCTCATCATTGGATGGGATTCTTTCTCCCTTCTTAGGGAGCAGCAGATTCCACAAGTTGAGATTTTCTGAGAAATTTTCACCCCTAACACGATCTGCCCAGTTTTTTGTACCTGGCACAGCAGTGATATTAAGCGGTGCTCAAGGTTGCTGTCTGGGATGGTGGAAAGCTTGCTCTGTCCTTAGAGCAGGGTGTGGGTGGGTGTGAAAAGGACGCTTTCCCATTGTATACTAGCCTTCTTAACACTTCATTTCCTTATACTCCCCCACCACCACCACCTTCAACTGCCCTTTGCTCTTTACCCAGGAACCCACCCTAGCCTTCACCCCTGCTTGGGGCCAGCCCACACTCCTCGCCTGTCAGGTCAACTGGCCTAACATTTGTCAGCCCTACAGATGACAGGTACTGATCCTCTCAAGGAGTGCTAAGACCCAGGGTGCTGGGCTCTGGGTTCAACAGCCGCAGTCCTTTTCATAGTCCTTTTCCTTCCGAGCCTCAGCATTCAACCTCACATGCCCGTTTCATGGAGACAAACTTCTTAGGGAGAATCAGTAGGTAGGGAAAGGAGCTAAGAGTCACAGCGGCACTCTAGTGACTGTATCTCACCCCCAGCCCTGGCCCAGACTGTCTACTTCCAAGTCCTCTTTCCCTGTCCTACCTACCATTTGCCTGCTAGATGCAGGGATTCATAGATCCCCATGTTCTTGCATATTCCCCTAGAAGGCCAGCAACTCGGAGCTCCACCCCAGCTCCACACCTACACCAGCCTACACACTTTGGGATCATGCCAATATCTAGGTGGGGAAATGGACCTTGTTTTATTATTACTTTAAACCAAGCTCTATCTGAGCTGGCAAAAAAGAATATCCATGGCTACATTCTCGCCTCTGCACCATGACACTCTACAGGATGCCCCTACCACAGGATGCTGCTGGCTGTCCTAACCCTGCCTGCAGCTGACCCCAGCCAGACCAGTGAGTACCCTTGACTCCTATCCCCGTCATGCTGACCGCCTTTGCCTTGATTGATGTTTCCCTCCTTTTCCCTCTGAAAACATTAGCTTTGGTGGCACCTCTCCTTCCATATGATAAGAATGGAATAACAGCATCTGCACGAACTCGGGGTGTGTTTCTTCATGCCTTGTCAGAACAGTAGCTCCTATCTGGCTGGTGATGGGCTGGGAGCCAGACCCAACAATGGAGGCCTTGTGAGCTTGCCCAGGGGTGTGCTGGGAGCTCACAACTCAGCACACACACACACACACACACACACACACACACACACACACACACAC
>NW_026585644.1:47422149-47427239 GCF_907164565.1 Psammomys obesus
CACACACACACACACACACACACACACACACACACACACACACACACAAAACCCTTCCTGGTGCCACCTTCTTATCTCCTGCCACAGAGCCTTTGACAGTACTGGGGCTGTAACTCAACCCCCTGTAATTGCATGTCCCAGATACAGCATTCCTGGGATTGGGGCCATGATTAAACATTGACTTTGGGAGCCGGAGCCTTCACTGCCAACGGCAGGTGCTCCTGCTGGGGAGGTGCTAGCTGGGTGTCCACCACTCTCCTGCTCAAGAAGAGAGTGAGCTCTCTTGAGCTCTCTTGAGAAGAGCTCAAGAGCAGACAGAGTGTGCCTGGGATCCTTGTGCGCATACCCACCCCTGTGGGTCCTCTGAGCACTGACCCTGTAACTGCCCGCAGCCATTCCCCAGTTTCCCTGCAAGTTCACTGCCAACCGAAACCTCTATGGGTGGACACTCATTCTGCAGAACCATGGGTCATCTCCTATCAGCTGTCACACTGAGATTCGCTCAGACCTAGGAGCCATACTCAGGGCACCACCACGGAGTGAGGGCTACAGGGGCTACGGAGCTCACACTGCTGACGATATCCTCAGCAAGGTGCACACACTGAGACTTTTAAGGAAGGGGTCGGTATCTTAAGAAGGTTGTAAGCCTCCCCCCACCTCAAGAAAAAATGCTTAGAACTTGGCAACCACACATTCCAGGTTGCTGGTTCACGGTACATAGTGCACCAGGATCTATGTCCCTCCAATCCTGTGTCCCACTCAGGGATGGCAGGCCTCAGGACGTAGGCCTGCATAGTTGTGCTCAGGTAAATTGGGAGGTCCTGAAGCCACATTGGGGTAACCCAGTTCAACTGTGTAGCTGACATCCCATTTCAGCACTCATCCAGCCCCTTTATGCTCAAAATGCCAGGTATATACAGAGAGGGGCTAGGCCAGGCAAAGTACAGAAGCAGAAGATGGAGTCAGCCTCAGGCCTGCAGCACCTGTAGCTTCCCAGAAGGCACAGCCTCCAGCCAGGACACTCCACTAGGTGCCAGGTGAGACAAGTTGGGCCTCAGAGCCAGGACTTCCGGGTGGGAAAGACTCAGTCTTTATTGCCTCCCAGCCGGCTTGTATGGAGCTTCTGCCGCCACACTGTTCAGGTTCAAACCCTGGCCTTGCACTGACTGACTAGCTGCAGGATTCTTGAAAGCTCCTCCCTTAATGCTCCAGAGTTCCATTCTTTCCATCAACAAAATGGGTATAATGAAAGTCCACTGTCACTGGGGCTTCAAAGAAGGGCTTGAGGGAGAAGCGGAGTGGTACCTGCCTCCTAGATGTGAGACAATGCCGCTGGCTGCTCTGCCCGTTGGCGTGACAATAGCAAAGGAAGGGTTGTGCTATTACAGCAGTAGGGGAGCTCACAGGTAAGTGTCTCTCTCCCTTGGGTAGAAACGCCTTCCCTTCCATCACCATGGTCTTCCCAAGTCCCCAGGAGCTCTCAGTCTCAGGGCCAATACTCATCCTGTGAGCTGTGTCCCTAGTCATACCAGAGCGACTTGTTCTAGGCCGTAGATCGGTCCTACCAGAACCCAAGCCAACCGTGCTCAGTGGGCAAGTCCCCAAAGACACGCTTAGTTCTCTGGCTGTGACTCTCAACCTTCCTAATACTAAAATTAACCCTTTCACACAGTTCCTCACTGTGTGAAAGAATTGTTTTTGTTGCCACTTCATAGATGTATTTCTGCTACACTTACGACTCACAGTGCAAATATCTGATGTGCGGGATACCAAATATGGGAACCTGCAAAGGGGTCGTGACCCGCAGGTTGAGACCTGCTGCTTTATGGGCCGAGTTTTGCCTCCTTCAGGGCCTCTAGGTGCAGGTTAACCTAGCCATGACGTGGACAATGGAGGTGTCTGTGGGCCTGTGTTATCTCAAGGCTTCTGAAAACAGTAAGATGCTGGCATTATCTCACACTGCTCTGGGGGCCAGGAATTTGGGAGCAGCTTCGCATGCTTCTCCTCTGGGTCTGTCGTGAGCACGCAGTTGACATTTCAGCTGTGGCTTGGTCATCTGATGGCTGGACAGGTGCCGGGGGTCCTCTTCTAATAGAGCACATTCACGTGCTTGTTATTTGTGCTGCACTGCTATGACCTTTCTGTTCTTGGTCACATGGAACGCTCTGTAGGAATGTTTGGCTCTTCTCAAGACATGGCTGCTGGCTTCCTTAGGGTACAGCTGTACCCTAAGATAAGGCTGTGGCCCTAAGGTGTTTCCTATCAGCTCCTCTGGATTATTCCCTGACAGGGGCAAGGGTTATCGTTCAATAGGAGAGCATTTGCCTACTCTGCCCAAGACCCTGCAGTTTGATCTGCAATGGCTCTCAACCTGTCCTTCGAGACCCCTTTGGTGGTTGAATGACCTTTTCAGAGGGGTTGCCTAAGACCTTCAGATATTATTTATGTAGATATTTACATTATGATTCACAGAGTAGAAAAAAGTACAATTATAAAGTAGCAACAAAAATGATCTTATGGTTGGGGTCACCGTAATATGAGGAACTGTGTTAAAGGGTCACAGGAGGGACTGAGGACCACTACTCTAGAGCTATTAATAGCAACCTGAGAAAGGACTCACAGTATCTCATTGTGACCTTGCCTTGGAGGTTACATATGGCCATTTCCATGATATCCGGTTGGTTAAACAAGGCAGATTTACTTGGTGGGGTAAGCGACTGCACTGAGCTGTGGATATTGGCAGGCAGGGTTGTTGGGGGGCATTTTAGAACCTGCTAGCACACCAGGAAAAGGTATTGAAGAGACACAATTTTACTTCTGGGAGATGGTGACCTGAGTGAGCTGCTGGGCAAGGGGATATGGACAAGGACATGTCACCTTTGAAAGTGTAGACATGGATCTGACACCTTCCCACAAGGCCTATGCATGCTGGCCCCACCTCTGGCCAATTCTATTTATAATATAGATTTATATTTAATGGGGGCATGAGGCATCATGTCTCTCTCTTTCTCTCTTTCTCTCACTTCTGATCATAGAGCATTCAGAACATGGCTCCATCTCAGCTTCTGAGGATCTGATATGGTACCATCCCACAGTACCACCGGGAAAGAGGCAATACCAAACTCTCAAACTTCATAGAGTGTGTAATCATCTTCCTCCTTGCCATCATCTGGAATGGACTTCCCCATGGAGAATGGCTTCCCTGACGTCTGCTCTTCCCAAGGGTGTCACCTGCCTCCCAAAGCCTAGAGCTCTTTTTGCAGGCACAACATCCTGGCTCCACTCCCTCAAGGCTGTGCACTCCAAACAATGACTAGGATGTGATAGCTTATGCAGCTGACAGAACCTCGGCCTCCTCAGAGTCCCTGAGTCAGGGAAGGAAACTGATGAGGAAGCATTCTTCAGACCATGAGTGCCATGTGAGGTGACCAGTAAATTCCAACCTCACTGGATGGAAATAATCACTGGATTTGTTTATTTATTTTGCAGCGGGATCCATCTGGCAGATTAGTCTTCATTATGCAAAGGACCACACTCTGAAGGGGTGCCAAGGGAGAAAGCTGCATCCATCTCCTAGCGGATCACCTATAAGAAAAGGTAAACCTGGTGCTGTTCCTTTAGACAACTTTCATCTTTGCTATGACACAAAATGAGGCATCCAGAGAATGAGGCCAGCACAGAGGAAAGTGACCATGAGAGATAAGAGAGATTACTTTTGAGAGATTATGAGAATAAACATGGATCCATCCATGTCTCAAGCTCTAAGCATGTTTTGATCCAACACCAGACTGAGCACAACATTTTACTTCCCTACAGCTAGATTTAACATTCATACATCCAAGCAGAAGAGACAACTAACATGGCAGCCAAGAGGAGATGTCAAGGCAGATATGGGAGTGGCATTGCCAGGTTCCAAGGAGGAGTAGGCAGATGGAATAATGGCTAGAGAAAAACATGGAGTCAAAACTAAAGGAATCTTCTCCCGACTACCAGGAGGATTGTCAGTTCTTGGGCTCTAGTGTTTTTCAGAAGTAGCCTTGCCCAAAGTCATAACCCCCACACCCTACCCCTGGGAAGAAGTGGCTAAGTGAGGCCTGATTCTGGTGACCAGTGAGATAAGGAGCCTAGTGTCTCCTCTTCCTGGAAGAGCATCAAAGGCTTTCCTAGCTACAACATTCCCACAGGCCAGCCTCTGTTACTACTGTGTTACAGCCCAACTTCTCCTTTAGCCCTGTCCTGTTACAATCTCTCCCTTCTGTGAGTGTTGATCCCAAGATCACTCCCCAATAAAGTGCTTGGCTATGAATCTCTCCCTCTCCCCCTCTCTATCCCTCTTCTTCTCCCTCTCTCTCTGTGTATGTTGTGTCTTTCTTTTTCTCTCTGAATCCATCTACAGAGAAGGACTACTTCTGACAGAAGCTCTCTCATTTAAACTGTAGTGGGAATAACCATTGAGAATAATGAAGACAAATAAATAAGACACAAAACTCTGGAGTCTTTCAACATTGTAGAGCCACTATGTAGGCCCTAGACATCAATTTACGTGACAGAAAAACAAACTCATATACTGGTTAAGCCAGTGGGGTTTGAGGCCAGTGTGACAGAGATCTAAATTACCTTCTCATTAACATAGAACATAGTATTTAGAAGTAGAGCATTGGAGAGGAGGCAAATCTTAAGATTTTACAACTTGGGGCCTACGTGAGACAATGGACAGATCTTTTAGGTGGCGAAGCTAGTGACATGCTTTCGTATCATTTGGTGATCTGTGATGCCTTGGAAGGCAGTCCCATGCCTACTGAGCTCCCAGCTCTGGGAAGACTAGAAAAGGTCCAAATGTGGAGGATGCCCAATAAGACAAACTCTGGACAGATGCAGCAGTTTGCAAGCAGAGAGAGAGAAAAAAAAATGCAGCTTTGCTGATGGACTCCTGACTGTGTCCATAGCCCAAGCCTGAGAGAGAGTCCACCTGTAGCATATTAAGAAAACCAACTGCTTCTATACTCCCAACTGAAGCTGTGATGTTAAGGGGTGCTGAAGAAGCAGCTGTACCCTAAGATAAGGCTGTGGCCCTAAGGTGTTTCCTATCA
>NW_026585644.1:47427249-47448387 GCF_907164565.1 Psammomys obesus
GAGCATTTGCCTACTCTGCCCAAGACCCTGCAGTTTGATCTGCAATGCTTTGGGTGATACTGACAGTGGTGATGGTGATGGAAAAGGAGGAGGAGAAGGAAGGAGAAGGAGGAGGAGGAAAAGGAAGAGGAGAATTTAAAAATTTCCTGACAGGCATTGGGAGTCTACCCAGCCTCCAAAATGAGACTAAGGAGGCTATCTTTTTACTAACTCCCAGAACATAACAAACACCAAGTCAAGTGAGGGTGTCACTGACAGAGTCAAGTACTGAGATGGCCACTCTAGCAACTGTATTCAACCTTGAACTTCTGAACGGTGTCAGAAACAGTTGTGGTTTGTTTGTTTGTTTGTTTGTTTGACCAAGCTGCTTATTCTTGGAGCAGGATGTTTGTGTATTTTTTTAAAGTTACTCTTAAACCATGCTCAGATATAGCATCTGTGATAAAGCATTTTAGCACATAAAGCATAGTCTTGTGGGATGTTCGTAGAGCTGCGCCAGCTCCCCTTTTGTCTAGCATCAGAGAAAGCATTTCATTATAGTCACTCCCATCTCCTTCTTCTACCAGCCCCTGGTAACCAGTAATCTACAGTTGCTATGGCTTTGCCTATTTGGTGATTTCATATCAATGAAACCATATATACGACCTTTCATGTCTGGCTTCTTTCACTTAACAATGTTTTCAAGTTTCATCCATGTTAGAGTATGTATTTCATGCCTTTTTATTAACTAATCCTCTGTGAATACATGTGTACACATATACAAATATTTTATCTCTTTATCAGCTTGATGCATGCTTAAGGTTTTCTGCTTTGAGCTATTATAAGTAACTTTGGTATGAATATTCACGAATACATTTTTGTGTGGATGTACATTTTCGTCTCTTCTGGGTAGCTACCTAAGGGTAGAACTCCAGGGTTAGGAGATAATCCCATGCTTAACTTACTCAGGAACTGCCAGGCCATCTTCCGTAGTGGTTATGGTACTATGGCAGCATATTATGTTACCATAGCCACCAACAGTGTCGCCAGGGTTCCAGTTTCTCCCATCCTTTCCCACATGCGTCACGACCTGCTCCCCACCCCCACTTTTAAAATGTTATTCTAGTGGTGTGGAGTGGTGTTTGGCTGTGGTGATAGTGAGCATGTTCCCATGTACTGGTATTTCATGTCTTCCAAATCCTTTGGGTTTTTTTGTTTTGTTTTGTTTTTTAAAGAATTGGTGTTCTTTTTCCCTCCTTGTCTTTCTCCTCCTCTGCCTAGAATTGAACCCAAAGCCTTTCTCATGGTCAGTAAACACTCTACCATTGAACTATACCCTGGCCCTTTTTTATACTGAGACAAGGTCTCATTAGGTTGCCCCTGCCCTTCAACCCACTTGCTAGCTCAGGAAATTGACCTTGTCATGTTTTCTGCCTCAGCTTCCCAAACCCTGGGATTAGACGTGGTGGGGCAGGCTTCCGGAGGAAGGTTGTTCATTTGTTCCTTTGTTTGTGTTTTTGGGTTGTATTTGTTTGTTGTTTGCATTTTCTGGCCCACGCTGACTTGGAATTCATTGTGTAGTATAGTCTGGCTTCATACTCACAATAAATCTCCTGCCTCAACCTCCCAACTAAGTTTACAGGCATGTACTACCATACTTTGTTATTTTATTGTTGAATTATGAGTTATATCTATATATCTATATCTATATCTGTATCGATATATATCTGTAGACACTTTTCTCAGATGTGGAATTTACAAATATTTTCCCTCACACTGGGGGTCATCTTTTCACTATTTTGGTGGCATTTTTGAAGTACGATGTTGTGTTACTTTGATGAAACCATTTTTTTTTTCTGGCTTTAATTTTTAGTTTGGTGTCAAATCTAAGAGGCTAATTATTTGATCCTCAGACAGCACATTTTGTAGTTTTCTCTCTGACTCTCAGAGATACACTATGCTTTGGTTAATAGTTTTAGGTGTGTTTATTTTATTTTACATGTATGAGTGTTTTGTGCCCATGTCTGTGTGTGAACCACACATGTTTCTGGTGCCTGAGGAAGCCATAAAAGAGGGATTGGATCTCTTGGAATTAGAGTTACGGATGGACATGAGCCACCACATAGGTGCCGGGAGCTGAAACCAGGTCCCCACAAGAGCAACAAGTGCTTTTAACTGAGCTGCTTTACAGCCCCTTTGCTAATTTTTGTAAGTGGTGAGAGGGAGAGAGGGAGGCAGAGGTGCAGGTGTTTTTTTTGCCAAGACAGAGAGACAGGTTGTAAAGAGAGAACTCAGGTGAAGGCCAAATGAGCCAGAGAATGAGAAGGAACTAGAAGATTAGAGCAGATTGCTAGAGCTAGTTTGAGGCCAAGCAGAGCAATTCAGAGGCTGAGAGAAAAGCCAGAGTCATTCTGTCAGCTGGGAGAGGAGTTTGAGCCAGAACAGCTGAATTGAACTAGCCAGCCCAGAGCTCAGTAAAAACAAGAAAGGGTGAGTTTGTTAAGCAATAACTCTCAGCGGCTGAAAACATTCTAGGCCTAGTTTAGACTGTACAGAGGCTGGAAGCTTTCGGGACTAAGCCTAGGTTAGCAGACAGAGGCAGCAAGCCTCCCAATCAACAATTGACCCAGGAGAATAAAAGTTAACTTTTACAAGCCTGGTCTATAAAGTGAGCTCCAGGTCAGCCAGGGCTACACAGAGAAACCCTGTCGCAGAAAAACAAAATTAAAAAACAAAACAAACAAACAAAAAACAAAGAAAAATAGAAAGGAAGGGAGGGAGGGAGGGAGGGAGGGAGGGAGGGAGGGAGGAAGAAAATCAGTTAACCATATGTTTAATCATCTCTTTTAGACTCTCAATGTATTTACACTGATCTATATGTGATGTTGATGCCCCGAGG
Organism: Psammomys obesus; assembly: GCF_907164565.1. Classification (NCBI taxonomy): domain Eukaryota; kingdom Metazoa; phylum Chordata; class Mammalia; order Rodentia; family Muridae; genus Psammomys; species Psammomys obesus. The sequence goes on from NW_026585644.1 coordinate 47,430,128, forward strand.
CTTTGTAACACGTTTTTAAATGGGAAAGTGTGAGTCTTTCTACTTTGTTCTCTCTCAAGACTGTTTTGTTTGTTGCCATTCAGGTCTTGTAGTCTATATGAATTTTAGGATCAGCTTTCAAATTTTGTGGGGGGAAAGGCATCTGAGTTTTCAAAGGATTTACACTGGACTTTGCAGACCATCTTCAGGTGTACTGCCATTTAACAATATTGAGTCTTCCAATGCATGAACACAGTGCACCCATTTACTTAGCCTTTCTTTCATTTAACAATGTTTGGTAATTATTCAGTGTGCAAGTCCTTAAGTTCTTTTGTTAAATTTATTCCAATTTTGTGTTTTTTTTTTTTTCAATATGGCCCTAAGTAGAATTTGTTTTTTTAATTTAATTTTTGTATTGTTATACTAAGGGGTTTTTTTTCCCTTTTTTTCTTTTCTTTCTTTTTCTTTTTCTTTCTTTCTTTTTTTTTTTTTAGGGGAATTAGTTGACAAAAAGTCTGCAAGGCTGAACTACACAACTCTTGGATTGCTCAATTCCCGAGGCGAGCCTTGAGCTGGCTAACCTGCACTAGAAGGAAGAAGGCTGTGACATCTGAACTCTCACCACTGGAGACGACATCCTCTCCAGTGGCTTCTTCCCACGTGGCCCTAAAGAACAGCAGACTAATAAGGACCTCCCAGAAGGCAGATCCAGGGTCCACAGAGAAGAATGGATAAAGGACTATTTCCTGGTAGTCTGGTCTAAGGCACTTAGTCCCCTAGGAGGTGGGGAGCCCTTGCAATTCTTGCCCAGTGGGATCTGCTAATTGTTATGTATTTTCCATTCTTCCTTTTCAAGCGGAACCTTTAATTGTGGTTATCCTGATCAACCCCTATTGTCAAACGCACATGGGTGGCTGGCTGGAGGGGGCACATACACAACCTGCCTTTTGATTACATGCCACTGGACCAACATCTGAAGTTCATGTAAAGATCATTCAGTCACCAGGAGGATCTAGGCTTTGAGCTGGTTGCAGCAATTATTGGATAAAACCTTGTGGGCTTTGACCTTGGGAAAGGATTAGCACATTTTGTGTGCAGGAAGAGAGTGTGCATTTATTTGGGCAGAAACCACCAGCTTCAGTATTCACTCTCTTCTTCCTCATTAGCAATGGAATATTTAACTGGGTTTACTGATACCAGGATGATATGTTTTAACTTCCCTCACAGCTAGAGATGTCTTAAGGTCAAGTCTGTGAGTGAACAGAAATGGCGGAAATGCAACTTCAGGCAGCTGCAGAAACAGACACATCTTCCCCAATTTCCGTTTCCTTCTGGCCCATGACTGAGGTGCTGGCAGTGGCTGGAGTATCCTCTTGGGGGAAACTGGGAGTTAAGGATGGCAGAGCAACACATAAGGAGCTGCCATGTGGAACCCTGTGCTGTCTTCGTAGACTTTGCCTCCAGAATCAACCTCCATGCTTGGCACCCCAGCTTATGAGCCCCTTTGTTGTGTCAGGCTAACTTCGATCCTCCCTAATAAGGCTTTGTTTGTCTTGAGAAGGACTAACTGATTGTATGCTGGTAAAAAAAGATGACCCAGCAGGGAGGGGTAGCCTAGTAGAGAATGAGAAGATGGGAACCAGAAAAAGAATAGAGCCCCTAAGAGGATGCAATGTGATGGGACCTGAGAACAGTGGTTGAATTTTTCTTTGTGTGAAAGACAACATATGGAGTCCTCCAACTCAGCACTGGCTCCCAGACACACTCATCAATCCCTGTACACTTTACTCTTATTTAGTTGTTTTTAATGAATAATAAGCACCTGTAAAAATGCCATATAAACAAAGCTATTTATTAGTAACAACCCACATCTCACCACGGAGTTCACCCCACTGCCTTGTTGTCAAGGTGGCCAACACCCTGAATCCCACATGTAATGTTGACACATTTTATCATATGGTTTGCTTTTCTACATTCCTGAAACCAGATTCATCTATGTATTTTATATTAGCTGTTTTTAACATCAATAAAAGATCTTATTCTCCATGTAGTCTGTTAAGATTTACATTTTTGTTGAGCTGTCTATAGCTATCTATCTCTTTGATAGTCTAGTCTGTTTTTCTCTATTTTCTAGTCCCTGTGATAAGACACCCGTGCCTGAGGCAACTTAGATATAAAGGAGTTTATTTGGTACTCAGAGGTTCAGAGGTTTACAGTTTGTCACCATCACAGCTGAGAGCATGGCCGAGGGCAGGTATGGCACTGGGAGGGGAGAAATCCTAAGGTCAGTCTTGGTGCCATATCACAAGACAAGAGCCCCTGCATGTGGCTCACAGTGGCATGGCTGCAGAAGAAGTATGGCTTACCAGCCCTGGTGTCCCTCTGGCTTGACAAGAAGGACAGCCAAGAACTCACAGCAACTCCCTGGGTCCACTGCTTGTGTCAGGAAAAGGCAGTGTGGAGATTTGTCTTCTGTTGCCTACTGTTCCACCATCATCTTCTAATCACAGGCTGAGGAAACAGGCGCCATCTTGGTTCTGAAAGAGTCCCCTCCTATGGCAAGATATTTGGAAGAAAAGAAAGAGAGGTGAAGCCACTTAAGAACCAAGAAAAGCTCCAAAAGAGGCCTGGGCCTACCTGCCATTGCTCTTTAACACATGGTACAGAAAGAAGGGAAAGGCCCATCCCAGTGTCAGCCTGTGTTTCTGTCTGAGGCAATGTTTGCTTCTGAATTTTCCCAGCTGGGCTCAACTCATTTATCCTTCTTCAATCATAAAAGGGTAGGATGAGGGAGTGGGGGGATCATTAGATGTAGCTATGCAATTATTTTCTGTGACTGACCCATAAGAAGAACCCACCTCTCTCACATCCCAAGGATGCAGGACATACTAAGCCAGTGCCCTCACAGCCTCTGGCCCTCTCTGTTCCTCCCTGAAGCACTTGGGCCAAAGAAGAACTGGATGAGGGCACAGGCATGGACCATTACCAAGTGGGAGGACAAGAGGTGGCTAAGGTCAGTGTCTCCGAGGCCCTCTTCATGTTGTCCTGAGTAACTTAAATGCCTTTAGTTCTCAAACTCATGGGAAGAGAGAAGCAATCTGCTGGGCTACCCTTACGTAAATGAGGGACACAGCTCCTATTTTCAAGGGAGGCAGGGACAGTGATTTGTATTTTTCTCTGACTCCAGCAGTCACAAGCCACCTGGCTAAGGATAGAGCCAGGGCCTCTGCTCTGTAGGGGCTCCTGCACTGAGACAGAGGCCCATGTCACATGTAGAACACTGGAGTTGATCCGAGCTGGCTAGTTTTTTTTTTTTTTTTTTTTTTTTTTGTGAACTTGACATAAGCTAGGGTCATCTTGGAGAAGAAGAAACTGACTTTTAGGCAAGCCTATGGGGCATTTGCTTGAATGATCATTCCCAGGGAAGATTATATAAGAAAGCAGACTGAGTAAGCCTTAGAGAGCAAGCCAGTAAGCAGCATTCCTCCATGGCCTCTGCTTCAGTTCTTGCCTCCAGGTTCCTGCTTGAGTTCTTGCCCTGAATTCCCTTCATGGCAGACTGTAAGCTGTAAAATGAAATGAACTCTTTCCTCCTCAGATTGCTTTTGGTTGTGGCGTTTATCACAGCAACGGAGAGCTAACTAAAGTCTGAATTGAAGGAGAGGTGAGAATAACTTCTGAGGTGAGGCAGAGCTCCACGATTTGCCTTGCCACATTCTCAGCAAAGAGCAGGCTACAAGCAGTCCTTTTCAGGGCCAGAAGTAACTATGCCAGGAAACAAACCCCACCCTGTGAAGGAGCCTGGCTTTGGGGCTCAAAACTGTGGATACTAAAAGAAGGCTCTCGAGACATACTGCTTAGACTACAGAGTGGCTGGCAGAACAGAGACCCAAAATAAAAGAGGCTTCAACAAGATTATTCTTTTTAAAGATACATTTATTTTATTTTATATGTAATGGTGTTTTACCTACATGCATGTATGTATATCACATGTATGCCTCGTGCCTATGGAGGCCAAAAGAGGGTATCAGGTCCCCTAGAACAGGAGCTACAGATGGTAGTGAGCTGCGAGATGGGTGCTGGGAACCAAACCCTATTCTCCCCTAAGAGCCACAAGTGCTCTTAACCACTGAGCCATCTTTTTTTTTTTTTTAATGACAAAATGGATTATTTTTTTCCTCTGTATAACAGTCCAGAAATAAACAGTTTAGGGCCATAATAGAACCCCGAACTCGGCTTCTTCTGACTATCTTGCTACAGTACCGTCCCTTTGCCTGTCTTCACATACATGACCTAAGATATGACCTCACACCTGTATCAAGTGTGTGGAAGACGGCCAGAAGAGCCTGACTCCCTCCTTTTAAAGGGACCATCTGTAAGTTGCACACATTGCTTTGCTCACACCCTATTGGTCAGAACTTTTAGATTCTTAGACATCCTTAGCTGCAAGGGAGTCTGGGAAATATAGGAGTTTTGTTTTATTTTTCCCCAAAAAAACATATATCCAGAAAAAAACTTAAGAAAAAAAAAATTTTAACTATATGTATGTTTGGGTGTCTGTATGTGGGTATGTGCCCATGAATGCAGGTACCCAAAGAGGTCAGAAGTATCAGATCTCATATAGCTGGAGCTATAGGTGTTATGAGCCACTTGATATGGTTGCTAGGAACCAAGCTCTGGTCCTATGAGAAGTATATGCTCTTAACCATGAAGCCATCTTTCCAGCTCTAGAAAAGACTTACTGATCTATGAAAGAAAAGGTAACATTGTTATGAGGGTCAACTTGCAACCACAGGAGACCCTGAGTGTAGAGCAAGAAGGTTCTCATATGTGACCTACTCCCTGACAATGGGTTGGGCAAAGAATCTGGGAAAATGACAGCAAGATATCTCCCTGGCCAGAGCAGCTGGACCAGATCTGGTCACATGGCTTGAGGGGAGTCCTTACAAAGATTCTAACCAAACCTGGTGACAAATGATACTGTCTCCTTTCCAGTCCTGAAACCATGAGGATGTGACCCTGAAGTGAGTGACATGGTTATTTTCCTCTCTAGGTTGGATGGGAGGCACAGCCCACCTGTAGAAGGAAGGATGCAGCCAGCCCCTGCAAGGAGAAGATGCAGAAGATACCCTGGCCAACAAGTTGGCTTTATCCTGCCTCTGCCCATCCTTGCCCCACTTGAGCAATTACTCAATACCCTTTTCTTCCCAAGCTGATTCAAGTTGAGTTCAGGCTAGGGGGGAGAATGGATTGGTAGGTAGAAAACACAGCTGACATTAAACACAGGAGAAAAGCATATGGGTTTCCCCTAGATGACTCTTCTTGCTGCCCGTTGGCTCCACTTCATCTTCAAGTTACCACAGAACACCTTGCAGGGCAGGCAGCTGGGCCTCTCTGCATTTTCCCAGCCAGCCCTGCTTCCTGCCAATCAGCCCCACCCTCAGGCTTGCTCCTGCAGGCCCAGCTCTGAGGAGGGGGTGAACAGGGGCAACCGTCAACAAGGGCTGCATTCTGGGCTGCTTACGACTGTTATCAGCTAAGCCTGGGCTCTGACTCACCTGCCTCTGTGGGTAGCCTGTGGGCGTGGGTGGTATTGGATTTGCCTGGAGGCTTCCCTTTGCCAGGACCTGTGAGTGGAGGTGGACTCTCAACAGAGGCCCATTGTTTTCGTCCCCTCCGCAATCAGCCTTCTTCCAGGACTTCCCTGAGCTGTCTTTTGTCACTCATCCTCCTCTCTCTGGCTTTTCCCCCATGCTCCCGTCACCAGCAGCTGGGGGTGGTGGGTGGTGAAGGCAGGAGATACTCCGGGGATGCACATCCTCCAGTGCAGTCAGAGGAAGCATCTGAACCCAGGACCTTCAGGCTCCCCACTTCCCTGAAGTCTCCTGAGTCCCCGGCATCTGCTGCAGACAAGCTGTCCTGGGTTTGTGGTATTGCCTGCTGGGCAGCCTGGGGACTACCTGGAAGGTGGGGTACATACCGCAATCTCTTTCTCTTTGGGGGGCTGCTTTTTTATTTTGAACCATGATCAGTGTGGGGTTCAGCTCATTCCTCCTTGGGCCATCTTCTCAACTCAGATTACAGATCTGTGGACTTTTTTCCTTTGCTGTACCGTCCTAAGTCTGCCTCTGCTGCTTCAGAGAGCCCTTGCTAGTACGCTCTGTCTACCTGACTGGTCTTGGCTGGCTGAACTGAGGCTGAGGTTGCCTCCATTTCCAGAAAAGAGCAAGCCAAGAGTGAGAAAAATTAAAAAGACTAATTCTAGCTTCTAACACTCAAGTCTTTGAAAATCGCTTGGATGTTTCCTCCCAAATGCCCCGCCTATACTTCTGAAAGGTGGCTTTCCTCTGCACACCAGCCTTAAAAACAAGCAGGCTTTCTAGATCCACATCATGTTTCCAGTCCTACAAACTGGCTGTGGAGTCGTCTTCTCTTTTCTTAAGCAGATGTGAGATGGCCCAGCTTGGCGATGGCTCAGACAGACATTTAGGGCCAGCCTGAAAATGTATACTGAGTCTTGGTGTGTGTGTGTGTGTGTGTGTGTGTGTGTGTGTGTGTGTGTGTGTGTATGTGTGTGTGTGTTTAAATTTCTGAAACAGGGCATCATGTAGTCCAAACTGGCCTGAACTCACTGTATTTCCAAGGATGACCTTGAACTTTTGATCCTGTTGCCTCCACTTCTGGAGTGCCAGAGTCACAGGTATGCACCACTAGCCACACCCAGTTACATGCAGTGCTGAGAATCAAACCCAGGGCTTTGTACATACTAGTCAAGGACCCTCCCAGTTGAGCCACATCAGTAGCCTGAGTCCTTGTTCCAGCAGCTAAGAATCTAAGTGCAGCACACCTATGGCCTGGCCAGCGTGATTACAGACATTCAGAGAAAGGCCAGTGAAGCAAAGATGACAAAGTGACGCTGTGGGCACGCAGCGGAGAAAGGTACAGGGGACTTAGACAACCGGAAGGCTGGCAAGACAGGTCTGCTAACAGCTATGAGCACCTTCTCGGTGTAGGCGGGGACCCTGTGGAAGCACTGCCTGTTGTGGGAAGCCAGGCGGGCGATAACACCACATCCCACCAAACCAATATTTGCTTATTGTCAGTTCCAATTCCAACCCAGAGGAAACCATGTCTGCCTGCGGAAATGAGGGAGTAGACAGAGAGGAGGACGCCTGCTGACACCACTTCATCTCCTCTCTGAAGTTCAGCTGTGACCCCAGCTTGCTCCCCCAGCCACACAAACAAAAACCTTTAGAGCCAGCCTGAAGCCCTTAGAGATTGGCTGTTACAGGGCTAACGGTTCCTTTCTTGCGGTGTGGTTCTCTGGCCTGTAGCAGAGTTCCTGGCACGATTTTCTTCATCCTCTTACATTGCCAGTGGTTCAGAATGCCTCGTAGAGATGGCTTCTGCCTGACATTGGCCACTGAGTATTCTGTCTCAATCGCCTTGCCACAAAATGTCAAGCTCTCCAGTCCTCCTGGAGAAATCAAGGCTGGTGACAGGAGCCATCCCTAAGGCTGTAGCTGGTAGCCTCAACCCTGGGATCAGAATTTAGCTTCCTCCATCGTGTTCTAAGGCTCCAACTTTCAGTCCCCTAGAACATCCATGAGGAGATGGAAAGACCACAGAGCAGGAAGTGGGGCCTGCAAGGAGATATGGGACATGAGGTCACAACAGGAGCTATTGTAACAAGCCAAGTCTGAGGCCCAGTGGCAGCAGGGAGACAGGCTGGGTCCCTCACAGCACTAGGAAACAGAGCAAGAGGGAAGGAGGAAATAGAAGACACCAGCGTGGGTTCCCCTGTGTGTGTCAGAGACTGAGAGGAGTACGGATGCCCAGGCCGGGGCCCGACTCTGTCAGGTACACTAGTAGGGGGCACTGCTTGGGCAGGGAGGTCTAGGTCTGGGAGAAGGCCGTGGGAGACCCTTTCATGTGGCGTCTCTCCTTCCGCACTGGAGCAGAAGCTGCAGACAACCACAAGGGCCAAGTGAAAGCAGCAGCATGGAGCCCGGGAGCTAACCCTGGGTCCCCTCTTCCCTCCTCAACCTCCTCCCTCCCACCTCCAGCTTGCTCAGTTCAGCGTCACAGAGTCTGGGCAGTTCCTGATTCCACCAGCAGGGGTCCCCAGAGCAGAGGGCTAGAGGGCTTGGGGGCAGGGCAGGCTGCACACAGCCTGTTCACAGGTGTCCACACGCATGGGTGGTCTTTACTCATGCATGGGTGTGTCTGTACTTGTGTGCGTCCTTGTGGGTGGGGATAAAATGAATGTATATGTGTTTGTGGGAGCGGATCTCCAAACAAGACCATGATTGCTGGTATGGATTGGGGCATCGTGCGCACTGGGTGCTTGTAGAACGCATGCATAGGCGTCATGCTGGGGCTTGTGAGCGAAAGGGGGAAATAGAAACACAGACTGAGTGTAGTGTGCACACCTGTAATCATAGCACTCCGAAGCAAGAAGCAGAAGGATTGCTCCCGGTTTCAAGAAGCCTGTCCCGTCTACAGCGCTAGAGCCCCCCTGGAAAGAAAGAAGCTAGGTGTGGTTTGGTGCTGCACACTTTTAATCTGGGCACTCAGAAGGCAGAGGCAGGCAGATCTCTGAGTCTGAGGCCAAGGTTATATTGTGAGACCCCATTCCAAAAAGAAATAAGTAAATAAATAAATAAAATTGACAGTGCAAAGGATGTTGACATCTCAACCCCTGATTTTCTATTTAAAAAACCCCCTTGTCATCGCGTGCGGCTGACGGCCAGAGCTCTGGACCTATTCTGATTCCATTTGCAATCTGTAGTGAAAGAAAGACCAGCCGAAAGAAGGCAGATGACTGCCCCACAGGTGGCCCACTGGCCCATGGAGGACAGAGGGACGCAGCTGTCTGTCGGGCAAAGCGAGAGCCCAGCTCTGCCCTCTCCGCTGGAGCCCCAGCTGTGGGCGGCCACTTCTCTGGCCTGTGTTGGAGTTCCACCGGGCCGCTGGGAAAGGTCAGACTGGCGACTCTCAGCCTGTGGTCCTGAGCATGCCTGGCCCGAGGGGAGTGAGGCAGACCGTGGGCCCCGCCACAGGAAGCTGTGTTAGTTTCTAACACTTCCATAACAAGTCTCACCCGGCGGGGCTTACAACATCACAGACATTCATCACACAGTCCCTGGGGTCAGTTCCCGAGAGCAGCATTCTTGGACACACTTAAGAGTCGGCAGGGCTGGGCATACTGAAGCCAGCTCCCCTTGCCCTTGCCGAGTTCTAGGGCCGCCCCGCTCCTGTGTGTGTGGCCCCTCCTCCTGCCTTCAAGTCAGCCACAGGCAGCACCTTTAGATCCCTCGCTGCCCCCACGGGCCCCTCCTACAGCCTTTGCTCGCCGACCTCTCCCTGCTGAGAACATTTGTAGCAACAGGAGGAGGACTGTCTTCAGAGTCTTATCTAATTACACCTGCAAAGCCCTTTTGCCTGAAAGGTGACACATGCACAGGTTCTGGGGACTGCGAGGGGGACATCTTTCGAGTGGGGTACATTATTCTGAATATTAAAGGGAATGGCTGTCAGAAGGGGGTGATGCTCTTTTTCTTTCTTCTTGTTTTCTTCTTCTTCTTCTTTGAGTTACTAGGTATTGAATCCCAGGCCTGACCCCGATACATGCTAGGCAAGAGCTCCACCACCTAGCCTTTACATTAAGATAGTCTCCCTAAGTTGCTTAAACTAGTCTCCAATTTACTCTTCTTTTTAATTTTTTTTTTATTTAGTCATTCAACTTACATCTCGGTCATAGGCCCCTCCCTCCTCTCCTCCCAGTCTCACCCTCCTTCCCTCATCCCCTCTCCCCTATTCCTCAGAAGAGGCCCCTACTCAGACACCGGCTCATCTATTCACATGATGACTGAGTTCATCTTCCTCCCTGTGGCCTGGTAGGGAAGTCCCATCAGGGGGAAGTGATCAAAAAGCAGGCAACATAGTCTATGCCCATAGTCTGTGTCCCCTAACTAGTGAGCCCACGTGAAACCCAAGATGCCCATCAAACTTATCTTCTTGGGGTCTGTGCACTGTAGCATGTCTATCCTGAATTCACTTTTGTAGCCCAGAGTGAATTGGCCTTGACTTTGTAATCCTCCCTCCTCAGCCTCATAAACAGCTGGGACTACAGGCCTATACTGGCAGGCTGGGCTGGGGCTGGAGAGGGACATTCATTTTAGATTTAGTTTTAAAATTTTTAATTATGTGTCTGTGTGTCTGCCTGCATGTGAGTGCGGTTGACCACAGACACCAGAAGAGGACATCAGATCCTCTGGGGCTGGAGTTACAAGTGGTTATGAGCTACCTGAAATGGATGCTGGGAACCCAACTCAAGACCTCTGCAAGAGCAGCGTTGGCTCTTAACCACTGAGTCGTCTCTCCAGCCCCACAACATTCTCAATCCTCCCATGGCTTTAGAGAGACACCATGAGGATACTCTGCTGTGCGGAAGATGCTCTCCCTGGGAAGAACACTCTCCCCTGCTGAGGACCCTGGCAGTGCTGTCTAGGGAGCTGAGCTATCTCAGGCACTAGGAACCAGCTCTGACTTGTAAAGGGCTTGCCCTTCATTTTGCTCTCCAGCATGTCAGGGCCAAGAACTTGTTATTACTAGATACAGACCCCTTGGGCCCCTTTCTCTCCCTCACCCCTACCAGTCCACTTCATACCCAGTCCCCGACCAGGCCTGAGTCTTATCTCCACGCTCCTGGGAGGCTTTTATTAGGCCCTCTGTCCTGCTGTTCTAGGCCACCTTTTGATCACAGAGCTGCAGCCTGCCAGCTTCAGCCCTCTTCATGGGGGTGGGACCCCACCAGTGGGATCCCCCATGGTAAGCCCAACCACACAACTCAGCATGAGGAAGGAGGACATGCATGACAGCAGAGGCCAGCACTGGGGGGGGGGGGGCATGGAGACCCCAGCCTCCCATATGCTTTCCAAAATGAAGTTTTCCGGCCCAGTGAGTCCCACATCTGGAAGAGGGCTGGAAATTCCAACCACGCTCTCCTGCTAGGAAATGTGTCAAATCCTCCCAGAGATCTCATGGAAGCAGGAAACACTTGAGAGGGGGCCGACTCCACAGGACCCTAAGAGCATTGGAGAGCTCCAGATGTCGCCAGGAGTCCACGGTCCTCAGCCCGGCTCCCTGCCCCCCCCCCCGGAAATGAAAGGGGCCTGGAGCAAATGACAGAGCTCGTGTCTCGCTGGGACCCACAAGTCCATGTGTGCGTGTGAAAAGCTGAGTTTTTCAGAGACGCTGAGTTATTTTTTCCTGGAGAGAAAAATGTTGACATGCCTTTGGAGGGTCATCTGCCCAGAAAATCTCCTAATGCATGAAGAAGGCATGGTTTCTCTTCTCTCTGATAGACACACACATCTCCCAGAGGCCCCAGCTCATCTGCCCCAGCACACTGGTGTTCTGGGGCCTCATCATCACTCTTCACCCAGCTCATCCATTTTTCAGAGCCAGGGTCACTGAGCAGGACTGGCCACTGGCTCCTTCTGGGTGTAAGTGTAACTCTCCAGTGGTTGCCATAGCAATCAGGGATCCAATGGCTGGAAGCAGAAAGCACTGGTTTCCCTCCATCTCTGGAGGATGGAAGTTCAAATTCAGTATCATGGCCTAAAGCTGTGCACCTGCAGGCTGGAACCTCCTGGGCCCTTGGGGAGAGTTGACATCTTTGCTTTTTTAGTGTCTAATAGGTAATTCTATCCCTTGGCCTGTAGCCCCCCTCCTCCACCTTCAAAGAACATCTCTCATCCCTGCTCCCTTTATCATATCACCCCCTCTAATTCTAAGTCATCCTCTGTCCCTCTGATAAGGTCACCTGTGATTAGATTGGACTTGTCTCAGCAATCGACACCTTAAGATATATAACTTAATCATTCCCTTAAAGTCCCGGTATTAAGATAACACGTGCACCAGTCGTAAGGTCGGGACTCACTGGCCATCTGCAGCAGAGGCCCCTCCCTGAACATCAGTTTTTCACTTGTTGCTTTCGGGGAGGTCTTCCAGCTCTGACGCTAGGATGGGGGAACCTCTTTCCTCTAGTTAAATGGGCTTGGCGTCTCCACTCTCTGCTCAGAGCAGTGTCTGAAGCTCACATTGCCTCTTTTCCATCAATGGAAGCCAGGCTTCTCTACCCTGCAATTAGTCCCAGGAGGCCACGCCCTTTCCAGGGCCGGATGCCTACACCTAAGCAGCCTCCTCCACCAGCCAGCAGGAGCCCCAGTGTACTTCCGTCCAGGGATGGCCTCACTTGCCCATCCATCGTTCGGGGGGGAAAAAAGAAGACTCTCGGCGAGGTGATGAAGATAGCTGTGCAGAAGAGGGAAGGGAGAGGTGTGCCACTCCTCTTCTAACACTGTTCGCAGTGCCTCGGTCTCCTGGGGCTCAGCCAGGCCAGGCTGGCCTCCTCAGCACTGTGTTGCTACTACTCCCCAGAGTACCCAAGAGCCTTTGGAAGCCAGATGAGCTGCTCCAGCATCTGAAGGGCCGGGGGAGGTGGTGCTGTGTTTTGAGCCTACAAACACTAGAATCTGGAGGCCATTGCACGTGACTGTGAGGGGGATTCAGCCACAGCTTGGTCCATACTGTTCCCACTGCCTGGTGTCACCTCGCTCTGTTACCTCTGACTTATCATCCACCTCCTGCAGAAAGTGTCCCACCAAGTCTAAGAGAGCTAAAGTTCCTCCATGATGCACCCAGAACTGTGGACTGGCTCCCTGTGTCCAGGATGGGGTCCCATTCCATCCTATAGATAGTTGTCCCACCTTGGAGGGGCTTGGGCACAGTTTTGTACTCAGGCATGCAGAAGTCAGAAGTCATGATATGTCAGTATGGGCATGCACATGTCATGGGGAGCCATGAGGACATGGAGATCGGAGGACAACTTTTGGGAGTCAGTTTTCTCTTTCTACATTTTTGAGATGAGGCTCTTTTGTTTCTGTCAGGCTATGGACTCCAGGAGAGCTGTGCTTGGAAGCTTCTGGGTAATTCTCCTGCCTCTGCCTCCCACCTCAATAGAGGAATGTTGAGTTTACAGATGCATGCAGCTGTGTCTGCATGCATTTTTCACATGTGTTCCAGGGATCAGACTCAGGTTGTTGGGCCATGTAGCAAATACTTTTGCTTGGTGGAGCTGCCTTGCTATCCACACTTTGATTTTTCAGATGGAGTCTCTCATTGGCCTAGAGCTCACCCAAATAGGCTAGATTGGCTGGCTGCAAGATCCACCTTTCTCTGACTCCCTAGTTCTGGAATCACAAGCATGTGCCACCACATCCGGCTTCTTAAAATGAGTGCTGGCAATCCAGTTGAGGGGCTGGTGCTTGTACAAGAAGCTGCTGACTGAGCCATCTCTCTAGCCCAAATTCTGTACTTTCTTGGGGGAGAGAGAGCAGGGTGGAGCTCACTATGTAACCATGAGTAGCCTGGAAATCACTCTGTAGAGCAGACTGGCCTAGAGCTCACAGAGGCCTGCCTATGCCTCCCAAGCGCTGAGGTTAAAGGCGTGGGCCTACGCGCCCAGCCAGCTTCTGCTAGGGGTCACCTAGGCATGCCCCCTCTTTGCACAGAAAGAGCCTTGGAGGTCCCTTTAGTGTTCTTCCAGGTGGAGCTAGGAACATCTGGGACAGACGATGCACCAGACACCCGGAGGCAGGCACTATCTGTGCTGACATCACGATCTAGCCACAGACTGGCCTGATCCCTAAGAGAATGCTGGGACTTCAGGCTGTTGAGAGAAAGGCCTGGGTTCCAGCTCTGGGTCTCTTAATCAGGTGCGTGGTCATTCCCTCCTCTGGAAAATAGGGACAATAACTGGACACCCCTCCCAGGTTTTTCTAAAGGACTACGGAAAATGAGGTATGTTCCCTGACAAGGGATGACAGTATTGACAAGAATCACTATTGTCATGACTTCCCACTCCATCTTCTTGCTTATTTTTCAGGCTCTGGGCTCAGGAACACAAGCTGATTCAAGGGTCACACCCACTCAGCTCAAGACTCCCAAAGAGATTCTAACTGATCAGGGAGGGATGGCGTGACGGCTAGTTTTATGTCAACTTGATACAAGCTAGAGTCATCGGAAAGGAGGGAACCTCAATTGAGAAGAGCCCTCCTTAAGATCCGGCTGTTAGGCCTTTTATTAATCAGTAATCAATAGGAGAGGGTCTACCCATTGTGGGTGGGCCATCCCTGGGCTGGGGGTTCTGGGTTCTATAAGAGAGCAGGCTGAGCATGCTAAAAAGGAACAAGCCAGTGAGCAGCACCCCTCTGTGGCCTCTGCATCAGCCTCTGCCTCCAGGTTCCTGCCCTGTTTGAGTTCTTGCCCTGACTTCCTTTGGTGATGAACTGTGATGTGGAAGTGTAGCCAAATAAGCACTTCCCTCCCCAATTTGCTTTTGGCCATGGTGTCTCATGGAAGCAGTAGAAACCCTAAAGAAGAAGTGTCCTAGAAGTCTTTGTTTTTATTAAAACGAATATATTGTTTTAAATAAATCTCCTTATGTGCTGGGGTAAGTGGGTGGATTGGTGGAGTACTTGCCTGGCATTCAGGAAACCCTGGGTCCAATTCCTAGCACCACAAAAAAACAGACAGAGTGGCACACATCTGTAGTCCCAGCACTTGGGAGATGGAGACAGGAGGATCAGAAGTTCGAGGTCATCCTCAGCTACATAATATATGACATTTTTGTCTATGAATATAAATAATAAACAAACCTCATAGGCGGTCCTGGAATTTAACCACCTTCAGAAACCACTAGGATGTAGGGGTTTTGTTTTAATCAAAGCCACAAGTTGGCTTTCATTAAATTTCAACTGGACCTGCACCTGGAAGTCCAGCTTGAAGGTACCTGCCTATGGCCACTGCACATAGCAAGTAAGGCTGACATTCAGCATGGGGCAGCTGACACCAGGCAGGACAACACCCTGGTCCTCCCCTGCAGCTGCCTCAGCACTATGGCCAGCAGAGCTCACCATGAAATTAGTTCTCCATACCTCCCAACGCCAGACCAGAAGGCTTTGGCTGAAGTTGTGGATCCCACCAGAGGAGAGGCCTTTGAGAGCCAAGGAAACCCAGCCACCCCTCCACCCAGACCAGGTTTCTGCCAAATCCTGTGCCCTTCCCTCCTGACAGGGACACTTCATTTGGCCTAGGGAAGCTCGTGGCTCTTACATTTCTGCAAATTAAGCCAAGGCTGCTAGCTGGGGTGGGGGTGGCCGTGGCTGGTCCCTTGGGGCCTGCAACAGAGCCTCTCTGGAGGAGTACAAGAGCAAGAGGAAAGTGAAGGTACCAAGGGGGCCAGTGTGGCCCTTAGTGGTTGCTCTGTCCCTGTGCTTAGAAGGAGGTGGGACTAATCCTGCCTCTGGTGACCTGGCCTTGATCCCCACAGGGAAGTGCCAGCAAGGATGCCTGTGGAAGAGGATGGACAAAGAATGACAGCACTGTCCTCCACCAATGATTCAGGACTGTTGATGTGTGTGAGACAAGCCGGCTCAGCCTGGGTCTGGCTCTGCTCCACCATGAGGAGGAAATGGTTTTCACTGAAAAACAAAGTTAAAAAACAGTTTGCTGAAGGGGAATGAAAGAGGAAGGGGGGAGGGCCAGCTCGAACTGTCTGCTCATCAGAATCACCTGGGCAGCTGTTAAAAACACAGATTCCAAAGCCCAAGCCAAGTCAGGAAAATGTTATTCTTGGTAGCCTGGCTTTCTCTTCTTTACGGTTTAAAGACACAGACTCAACTTAAGCAGGTTGGACGGCCTGGTGCTGGGTGTGCCAAGGTGAAGGTCTGGCTCAAAGTCCTGAAGGAAACGCCAAACCAAAGAGACCCAACAGACTCAGGGGGAAACTCCTAAAAGCTATTCGTTCCTCTCCAGCCAGTCTGGGGCTCCCCGAGCTGAAGCTCCATGCTCCCTCCTTCCATTCTCATTTGTGTTCCCAGAGAAGGGTCTCCAGGACTCTGCTAACACCTTCTTCTTGTCCCTGACACCTCAGCCCCTGGCTGCCTATGGAAGGCTCAGGCATTTTCACCCTGCAATCTGTAGCCAAGCAGGTCCCCTAACAGAGAACTCTGCACTGTGGTTAGTTAGGGACCTGGGTTACCAAGGTGGGGTTTCCTTTGTAAGAGGAACACAGGGGAAGTTGAAGTATGAGAGAACAGTAGAATGAGGGAGGCAGAGGTCTCTGCGGATCAAGGAAGGGGCCACAGACCAGAGGACATAGCTCAGTGTGAGACACTAAAGAGGCAAGGAATGGCTTCCCCCCACAGCCTGCCAGAAGGACCAGCCCAGCAGCCACACTGATTTTAGCCCAGCAGCACTGATTTGGACCCATAGCTTCCAAAGAGAGTGCATGCATGCTGATTTCAGTTACCTGCTTTATAGACCCTGTGCAGCAGACTCCAGCCGGCTCCATACTGCCCATTTCACCAACCAGGGACTCCAGGCTCCACAGTGCCCCACCATCCAGCCTTCCTCTAGGCCTTTCTGGACCCCTCATCACATTTCCAGTGTTCCTCACCACCCCCTGGACAGCCATACACTGTCCTTCTTTCCCCTCCAATCCCACCTTGGGTGTGGCCACGTGGTCCGGGTTATGTTCTCTGCCAGTACATTTACTCCTCCCCAGCCATAATCCCAAAGTGAAGCCTGGTATGCCACACCCTAATGCCCAACACTAGGAGGCCCTCCACGTGCCTTCTTAAAGAGCAGCAGCCCTGCTCCCTTTTGACCCAGGTCACCTGCTCATCCCTCAACACCTCACCCACATATCACCCCTCCCAGAAGTCTTCCCTGCCCTGCCACACCATATTCTCAGTTCTCCGCACATAGTAGGTAGTCAGTAAATATCTGGGGCCCTGGGGACAGCTGATCGGCTTTTTAGGAAGCGGTTGGATCCCAAGGGCTCTGCTGTCAGGAATGAGTTAACCCACTGGTAGGTTCTAATTGGATAGCAAGGTGGTGGGAGCTATGGGGGTGGGGCCTGGTTGGAGGAAGTGGGTCACTGATTGGATGTCACTATGAAAAGGTGGCAGAAGCTATGGAGGTGGGGCCTGTTTGGGTGGGGGGGAGTATGCACACATGAGTGCAGGTGCCTGAGGAGGCCAGAAGAGGGCACTGGATCCCCTGGAGCTGCCTGACATGCGTGCTGGCAACCAAACTCTGGTCTTCTGAAAAAGCGGTATGTGCTCTTAACTTCTGAACCTTCTCTCTCTAGCCCCTCAAAATTTTTTCCTTCTTCTTCAGCTTTTCCCTTTATTTTTATTTTATGTGTATGGCTATGTATGCTGCGTACCATATATGCGAAATACCCACAGAGACCAAAAAGGAGTGTCAGATCTCCGGGGACTGGAATCACACACAGAGACCAAAAAGGAGTGTCAGATCTCCGGGGACTGGAATCACACACAGCTGTTAGGCGCTCTCTGGGTGCTGGGAATCAAACCTAGGTCCTCTGCATAAACAGCCAGCATTCTTAACTCCTTAGCCTCCTATCCAGTCCCTTAGCCCCATCCCCAATTATTATGCTGTTTACAGGAAAGCTCAGGACTTGGTAAGTATGCTTGTATATACATGCACATATGCACATAATATTATCCAAGGTTTATTTAAATATGTGGGATATGCTAATAATGGGTATCTACATTGGGTGTGATGACGCTGGGGTGTGTTTTTAAAGATTAAGTTTATTGTTAATTGTGTGTGGACATGTGCACATGCCATCTGCCCAGTGCTGGTTCTGGGAACCAAATTTCCGGTCCTCTTAACCACTGAGTCACCTCTCCAGCCTCAGATGGGGGATTTTTGTTTCATTTCATTGCACTTTTTGGATCTTTTAAATCTTATTTATGTATTCATTCATCTATTCATTTAGTGTATTATGTTGTCATTCAGGCCATTCAACTAGCCTGCCCTCTGGGCCTTTCGGGTCCTGATAAAGTCTTATGTCACACCTGTGTCCTATGACATCACCTGCCCCAGGTGCTCGGCATATAATCCTCACCACCCTTCCATCTCTCTCTTCTCCTCTCTCCCCTTCTCTTTCCTCCTTTCTCTCTGCCTCTCCCTCTATCTGCCCCTCTGACACTCTGTCTGTCTCCCTCCCCACTCTGTAGTCTCCTCTCTTTCCTAAGCTCTCCCCGTGTCTCTGTCTCGACTTTCCCATAATAAACTTCCTTGTACCACAACCTGTTGCACAGTATGTAACATTTAGATCATAACAGCCTGTGTGTGTGTGTGTGTGTGTGTGTGTGTGTGTGTGTGTGTGTGTGTGT
>NW_026585644.1:47448397-47514088 GCF_907164565.1 Psammomys obesus
TGTGTGTGTGTGTGTGTGTGTGTGTGTGTGTGTGTGTGTGTGTGTGTACGGGCACTCCTGGTATGTGAGAGTGATGGTAAGCACACATGTGGAATTCATAGGACAGCTTGGTGGAGTCAGTTCCCTCCTTCACCTTTTAGAAGGGTTCAAGAATCAAACTCAGATCACCAAGCTTTCAGGGAAAATGACTTTACCCAAGGAGCCATCTGTCTAGCAACTAACGTTCCCTTTTTAAAGCTTCATTATGTTTTATTTGGGGATGGTTCATCATTTCTAACCAACCCCCTCTTGTTGCACACTTGGGCGGCTTCCAGTCTTTCAGATTTGTAGGAAACAGTGCAGAGCAACCTTACAGCTAATCCTTTCCTTAGCCTCTCTCTCCAACCTTGGAATAGAAGCCAGAGATGGACCCCACTGGATTCTCCTGCCATCCCTGAGGAGGCCCTGAGCTAGCTGAGAAATCCTAAAGGCCTTAGCATTAGGTTTTCCATACCACGTTCCAGGGGCTCCCTGCCCCAAATCACCACAGCTTCTTTCCCTCTATAGTTGTCCTGGGTCCTGTCCTTCCTATCCCTCAGCCTTCATAATCCCCCTAGAGGACACACGTTTCCCAGTTGCACACAAGTGCATTTGTCTCCTGTGAAGGATCCCAGCACATGTATTTATTTATGTATTCATTTGTTTATTTATTTATTTATTGACTATCTTTCTGAGTAGACAAATCCTAGGCTGGGGACCTTGCCTGGATTGAAAGTCTATTGGGATATATGAAGGATATGCGATGTAGAATAATGTTCAAGGACTCACCCCATTCAAGACAGAGGGACCCCCATATTCCCATCCCAGGCCTAGCTCACCTATAGTCCCACTCTCACGTGCAGAGAACTTTAGGGGTGCTACATTCTCCTCCTGGTACTAGATCTATAAAGAAGTGTGCTGATCTTCGGAGGAGCTGCTGCCTGGAAGTGTACCCCAAGCTTTGTGACTGAAGTCCTGGGATCCAGCTGCATCTACAAGGGCTTTGGTGCCTGTCTCTAGGGGCTGCTCAGGCCTCTGCTTAAGCACACACAGTTCTCCCGTCTCTGTGGCTTTAGCCCTTGTTTAAAGCTGAGTGTGAATGCCTTTGAGACCTCCTGCTGACCCTGGGGCTCTTGTCTTCAGCCAACCAGATTAGGAGAACTTAATCTCCTAGTGCCACCTGCCCACAGCCCTGTAAGCTTTGCCTCTCCCTCCCACCCAGTGTGGGCAATGCCCTCAAGGGGAAACTTCATTCCCCAGGACGATTCTGTATGGTACCTGGGGCCTCTCCCCTGAGGCACAGACTCTGTGTTTTCACATTGGGTGGCTCTCCTGGCCCTCCTACAGAGCTCTCTTCTCACCTCTTCATTGATGTGGGGGCAAACCCCCACAATTAAACAAGCCCAAAATAGTGATCCACTGGGAAGCTGGCAAGGGACAAGGCCACTTCCTCAGGAGGTTTGAGGGCCCTAGAGTCCCAGGCGGGGGGAGGGGGAACTCGGCTGCACAGTGCCTTCCTGACAGTCTCTGTCCTGAGGGACCCCAGGTACTTGCCAGGGATCTGCCTCTGGCCTGGTGGCTTGTGAGGGTTTTGCGGCTGGAACAATCAAAGCCGGCAGCCTCAGCGCTCTGACTGCTTCCGCCATAGGGCTCTGGTAACTGCACAGAGTGTGTCTGTGCTCCCCTCCTCTTCACTCCCCCCTGCCTTGTTTCCATCTCCTGGGTCTCCTGCCAACCCCAGGGCACTTGGGAGGGTAGGACAAGCCTTTCTGTACTACTGTGCCCTCTCCTGCCACAGAGACAGAAGGGAGGCCTCCCTCTTCCTCCACAAGGGCCTCAGGGAACCTTCTCAGCCTGGGGTGGGTGGTGTGACCCCACTTACAGCCAGCACCATTCCAGCCATGAATGCTTTCTAGATATTTAACAATAATGGCAATCTTGGACGTAGACAACAAAATTTCTTCTCTAGTTTAGTCAAGGGCAAGCCTATCCCTTCAGTTACAAAGACCCAAACCCTTGGAACACAGCCCTGAAATATTTTCTCACAGTCTAGTCAATCAGTGAATCTTGTTAGCCCAACAGTTCCCAGAATCCAGCTTCCTTATATCTTCTGCTTCCATGTCTCACCTGCTTTCCTGTGGTGGACCCATTGTCTCCTTAGTGGGTTAGGGGCGGGGAGGACCTGACAGAGTTGAGGTGGGAGCTGATGAAGGAAGGCTAGTGTAAGGCTAAATTATGCCCAAATCCCATATGCGAAGGACCCTCCTGCCTAGAATTAGTCTCATTCTCACTGTTAATGAGAAAAGAAAGGGCTGGAGAAATGGCTTGGCAGTGAAGAGCACAGGTACATCCCAAAAGCAAGGCTCGGAAGAGATGGGTCATCCTGGCCAAATGAGGGCTTGAGGTTCACAGTGCAGAGGTACTAAGCTCACTTACCCAGCAGCTTCACAGCAGAAGGGGAATCAGATCTCAGGTCAACTCTACAATCCAACCCAGGCCCACTGAGAAAGGGACAGGGGCCAGCCAAGCCCAAAGCATGTACTGCCTGGGCGTGGAAACCAACAGCATTCCTTACAACCAATTAACCCGGAGGCTAGCCAGGACCTCTCCCTGCTATGGGTCCCAAGCCTCACAGGCCCCCATCACCTAACAGGGGTTTCTTTCCCTTTGGCCATCTTGGTCATCTTCCAAGATCCTTCCTCTCTTGGCTGTTCCTTTTGTAGGCTGGGAAAGGGAGTGCTGAGGAGGAGGGAGGATCTATTCTGGACCCAGCCAGATCTGCTTGCGGCCTGCAGCTTCACCCTCCTTCAACACTGAAAGCCCTCCACCCTACCCCCAACAGCCCATCCTTGCTCCCAACCCTGACTCAGCCCATAAATTACCTAGGGATGGTCACTGACTCAGCCAGGAAGCCCAGTGTCCCCAGCCCCAACCCTAGGCCTCAACCCCACAGCTGGCTCTCATTCCCAGATTACAGGCCCCTCCTCTCAGGAAATTCCTGGAAAATATCAGGCTTCTTGGAGGAGCGAGCTCCTAACCACAGGGCCAGCAGGGACCGAAGCCACTGCAGCCCATCCATCATTCTGCTGCCCTGCCCCTCCTCCCCAGCCTGTGGGCTTGTGTGGGGTTGAATGTGGAGGTGTTAGTCTGCTGTAAGTGCCAGACACACAGTTCTGAAGGGAGCAGGGTACAGAGCACAGCATGGCTGGGGCATCCCAGCATGCTTTGGGGAGGCAAATGACTGGTTCAGGGCAAAGAAAGATGTTGAAAACTGATAGGTAAGGAGGCAGGAAGGGTGTTCCAGGCCCCAAGATAAATGTGAGCAAGGCTGGGGAACACAGACTAAAGTGTGTAGGAAAAGAGAGAGTAACCAGGTAAAAGGCCTCTGGGCAAGATGTGGGCTCAGGAGGCTAGAGCCTCCAATTCAGAAGCTGCAACAAGTCTTGAAAGCAAAGGCCCAAAAGATTCTGGGGGACTTCTGAACACATGACAGTGCTCAGGTGGCCAAGGACCTGATAATACATCTAGCCAACAAGCCCAGGGCAAGCATGGTCCTGCCGGCATCCTCAGACCATCTACTTAGGCCTCCAAGACAAAAATGCAGCCCCTGCCTCACCGTGTTCGCTCAGTCCGATGGAGGGGCAGAGCTCTGCCTTCTAGGAGCCCAGACAGAGGTGAGGACACAGCCTCTGGGAGTACCCAGGCTGAAAAGGGAACAAGTCACGTCAAACCTGATGAAGGACCTTCCTACCTCTCCTGGGCCTCAGCGATCTTCGATTCCCTTCTTCAGAAACTCCATTCATTTTGTGAGGGAAGCCACGCCCAGGTCTCAGATAAGTTCCCCTTAGGAAATAGATCTTTAAAGTATGGAGATGCCAGGCCAGCTTTCCCCTTTAGGAATGCTAGAATCACAGAAACAAAATTGGGGGGGCTCATTCAAGGATGGGCAGTGTCCAGAGCTAGTCTTCCCCGGGCCAGGAGCTGAATCCAATATCTGCTCCCTCTCCTGGAATAGTACTTTTCCAGTGTCTTGACCAGGTCAATGACAGGCAAAAACACAGCCCTCCAGACAAGCCAAAAGAAAGATGTAGAGATTAACAGTGACACTGGATTGAAATGTTGTAAAAGCAAGGTTCTCAATTTGTTCTCAGCTCTGAAGCTGGAAAGTGGCTTCGTAAGTGGTGTCTTAGTAAGTCCTTCCTCGTGTCCAGCTGGAGAAAGGCCTTTCAGGGCCCCAGCATCAAAGCCTTGAAAACACGCTACGGATGTTTCTAGGTTAGCTGCTGTACCTCCCAGCTCCACCTAGCTCTGAAAGACGGCTTCCTCTGTGGTCACTGAGACACACCAGCTTTGGCAGAGTCCTTCCTGTGTACTTTTGTTCAACTTGTAAAATAAAGAGGGAAGGATGGAGCCAGAACGAGCCAGGCTGTCCTACCCTAAGATTTGGCCTCTAGAGGTGGCCCAGAGTGCTGGCCCTCCTTCCAGTCCTGTGTGAAGCTCTGTTCTGTGCCCGGGGCTAAGGTTGGAAAGGGTAGGCTGTTGGGGCTGATAGACATACCCCCTAGTGTTGAGATAGGTGAGGACAACACCATCTGGGCTGCCCTGGAGAACAGGGTGGGGACGTCCTGCCTCATTGTAACGGGTCCACTTCATTTCCAAAAACCTTTCCCACCAGGAAAGGGGGTCAAAGGGTTGCCAAGTGGGATCTGGGGCTTCCTGACTGAGCCAGATGCTGGTGACAAAAAAATGTGTCAGGAATATCTTACTGATGGAACTGGGTTCACCATGCTCATGCTGGGCCAGGCCACAACCGTTCGGGCACAACATAAACTGGGAGAGAAAGGCTGACGCTGGCTCAATTTGCCATGGGCCTTTTGCATGGACCTTCTGGCAAAAAGGAAGACTAAAGGTTGTATATTTAGCCAAGGACACTGTTTTGGTGGCTGTGCCCCTCTGTTTTAATGGCTAGCCTTTTGTTCGATCCAGTGCCATAGGAAAACTTAAGATTATTCTTCTTCAATAAAGCATTATTGACAGCAGTTCTCTGCTCAGCGCTAACCTCAGGTATGGCCATGGCTTTAACAAGTGGTTTCCATCCTGATAATTAGTCCCCTGCTGAGGACTCTCAGGGCATACTGTAAACACCCTATCTTCAAGAACCCCTGAAGAGACTTAGATCAGTTTGGTTGATTTCTTATTTCTCAAATGTATTTAACTGCATAACCCCTTTGTCACAGGGGTGACACACATAATTATGAAAATGCCCCATACATTTTGGGGAATGCTGCATTCAAGTTTTTCATGGGGAGTTGTTTGTTCAGGTCCAAGGGAACAGGCACCCCAAAGAGGGCAGAAAGAAAAAGGGAAGAATGACTCGTCTTAACTCTGTGTGCGTTCTACACATATACCCCAGTTCAATCTGCTGATCCTTTCTCCTAAGGGAGTCTGCTTTGAGTTCCCAGCAATGCATTGTTACTTGGTGAAAGGACTTTGATGCTAAAACCAACTTGGAGGTCTGCTACAGTCTGCGTGCTGATGATCCCCTGAAATTAGTTCCCTAACCAGATATCTGTCTGTCCTTCCCCAACACTTAACTTTCAGCGAATGGCTACTTCAGAAGGAGACTTCAGGAGGGAGGCAATCATGGCCAGCACAAGATCACCAAGGAAGGCTGCCTGTGCCTCAGTGCAGAAGGAAATGGCCCTGTGTCAGAACTGCAGGAGGTCTGAAGAGAACCGGTTAGGGAACAGAGAGAGTGGGAGCTAAATGGCAGCAAGATATGGCCCAGGGCCCAGCTAGTTCTTCTGTACGAATATTGTGTCTTTCTTTATTTCTTAAAGTTTTGTTTTGTTTGTTTCTGGGCTGGAGAGATGGCTCAGCAGTTAAGAGTACTTGCTGCCCTGTCCAGAGGACAGGAGTTTGGATCCTAGTGGACGAATGTCTATAACTCCAGTTTCACAGGATCTGGTGCCCTCTTCTGGCCTCTTCTGGCACTGCACACACATGTGCCGATAACACTCACAGAGGCACATATGTGCACACACATATATAAAAAAATAAAGAAAAGAAAATGTTTGGTGGTTCTTCAGATAACCAGTCCTTTAAAAGCTCACTTCCTGGAATCCACATGGAAGCAGCTGCATCTGCTCGTTTTACATTCACACTTCTCAAATGTTTGTTCCTATCTTCTGTACATTCACCTCTTTGTGCTACATTTGTGTATAGTCTTGGTTCCCTTTTCCAACTCTGTCACCCGTTGTGTGAAAATTTCCAATTATCGCTTGTTATTTTGTGAATGCTGTAGTCTGCCTTTTGAAATTCAAACTCCAAGGACTCTAAGCCCCGTTTCTGAAGGTGGCAAATGCTGAAGGGTCATGCTTGGGCTGTTCCTAGCTCCCCACAGCATCACTAGATCTTCTACAGTGACCCAGTGTTCACATAACTATTCACATTATCTATGCACACCTCAACAAAGTGGGAGCAGAGCTATGTAGTAGAAGAAAACATTGAGGAAAAGCACTACTTTGAACATTTTCAAATATTCTCCTAGTTGTCTACCATAGATAGTAGGTAGTGCTATTTCTATCATAAGAATTCTGTTTCTTCGACCACCCTTGGGTGCCTTCTTGGAATGAGCCCTAGCCCTTTCTAAATCTTGGCTTTTTCACCTGAGGCCATGACACTCAGAAGAATCAGGAATTTGGTCCTCTCCCCTCATCAGTCCTCCAAGCTTCCCTTTCCTTTCCATCTGCCATTGTCATGCCCTTCCCCCAGTCCGGTACATGGTCTAGGCTGTCTCCTGCCTAGATAACAGCTGAACAATGGCTGCTGAAGCTGAGAGTGAGGGAGGCCGTGGGAACCACTGAGGTTCTGGAGTGAGGGGCCGGAAGAGGGGAGAAGGAAATGGGCAGCTAGACAGGCTGGGTGTCCACCCCCATCCCTGGCCTGGAAGCCCCACATCCGAAGTTGGTGGAAATCATCCTGTTTCCCTTGGATGGCCCCTGCTGGGCCTCTCATTCATTCGACAGCTATTTACTGGACACCTACTAGGTACTGGGCTCTAAGCCAGGAACAACCTTGCCCCTGGGGACAGTCCCTTCAACTCCACAAAAACATTCACCGCCGTTGGCCCTGGACTCACCCCATAGTGTGTCGCAGCAAGGCTGAGGTCAACAATGCCTCCTGACAACTCAGAATGTGGGCTCAGCGAGCTTCCATGACTTCTGCAAGGGTTCACACAGCAGGGCGGGCTTTCTCCTTCTCTGTCCCTGAGTAAAATCCTTCTCTTCTATCCCTCCCTCCCTCTTCCCCTCTCTTCCTCTCTCTGTCTCTTGCTCCCTCCCCCAGCCTTCACATGTTTAGGTCTCCAGGGTGCTGGAGCAACCACCTTTACCCTGAACAGTTGTTCTGGAAGCTACACTGCCTGTCAGCTAAATATCGCTAACCTTCAGCCTTCTCCCCAGCTTCCACAAAGGTCCCAAATCTATCATGGCAATGCCATTGGGACCATTTTACCATCTTTGCTGAAGGGCAGAAAGGCCTGGAAAGTCTGATGAGCAATTTTTCTCAGAAACTGCAAACTACTTGCTTTTGAATCTGGCTTCGTGAGCTGGCACTTGATTTCTGCTGGACTCTGGTCTCTTTCTGCTTATCTATGTTTCACAGGGTGTGTAAATCAGACTTTAAAAATTACTAGTTTCCTTCTGAAAGAGGAAACGCAAGAAAGTGCTCTTTGCTTTCATTTTTGTGCTACATCCCTACCAAGAGCTGTCTCAAATAACAAGGTCACTTTGAGTCATCACCTGTTCAAAATCAGCTGGTCACAGAGAAAGGCTGCCAATGATTCTCCGGAATGCACGTATCTGACTTAGATCACACGTACGTACAGAATACACACACTCATTCTATACTACTGTTTTGTCTCATTTTGTGAGGCAAGGTTTCATATACCCCAGGCTTTGAATGTCTCTAAGGATGAGCTTGAACTTCTCCCTCCTGCCTCCTGAGTGCTGGATTACAGGTGTGTGACACCATGCCTCGTTTGCCAGACTGGGCATGGGGCTCTTAGATGTTAGGCAAGCACTCTACCATCTGATTTACATTTTTAGGCCCCATGAAACCCTTTTTACAAGTTTCTACCTACAGTTATGCATACTTCATACATGCCTGCTGAATACTTACATCTATGTCCATGCTCTACAAACATACCTGCTATATGATACATACACACTGTTCATGCCATCTCTATTCTATATAAACATTCATTTTGTACATCAGCATGTACACACAGCAATAAGCAAGGGGCTGGAGAGATGGCTCAGTGGTTATGAGCACTGATTGTTCCTCTAGAGGACCAGGGTTCAATTCCAAAAGCCCACAGGGAGACTAACAACCATCTATAACTCCAGTTCCAGAAATGCAACGCTCTTCTGGCATCTGAGGGCAGCAGGCACGCATGTGATGGACAGATAAACACGGAGGCAAAACACCTATACAATAAAATAAATTATTTTTAAAAAGTAAGATACACAAGGAAATACCCACACATTTTGCAAACATATTCTAGTTTTCTGATTAAAGTTCTTCTCAAGGTTTGTGGTTCTAAATCAGATATGGTCCCAGCACTCAGAGGAGAGAGGCAAGAGCATCAAGAATTCAAGGCCAGGCAGTTATGATGGACCCTTAAATCTCAGAACTCAGGAGGCAAAAAGAGGCAAGTCTTTGTGAGTCTGAGATCATGTCTACATAGCAAGTTCTAGGCCAGCTAGGGCTACATAGAGAGACCTTACCTAAGGAAAAAAGGGGAGGGTGCTGGAGAGATGACCCGCTGGTTAATAACACTTAACTGATCTTTCAGAGGACCTGGGCTTGGATTCCCAGATCCCACATGGAGGCCCACAGCCATCTGTAACTCTGGCTACAGGGAAACCAATTCCCTCTTCTGGCCCCCAAGGCAGCACAATGCACATGTGCTACACAGACATACATGCAGGCAAAACACCCATACACTTAAAATAAAAGTAATATTTTTAAAAATATATATTAAGGCATTCAAGGCGTTCCTCAGCTACAAAACAAACGTAAAGTCAGCATGGGGTATTTATGAGACTGAGACACAATTCATCAACTCCCCTCCGTCTGTTCTCTACTGGCATTTTTTTCCTGTTTCTGAAACAAACAAACAAACAAAACAACTAACTTTCCTCATTTCCTATAAATAAATGCAGCTGGGTACCAATTTCTCAAAATTCCAGAAAAACAAATAGAGCAAGAATTCTGATTTGGGGGTGCCTACCCTTCCTCTTTCTCCCCGGAAAGTCACTCACGCCTTGGTTTGGATGAGGCCAGGCAGATGTCTGGAGACACCCGCCTTCCATTAGCTGTTTGGCCCTAGGGGAACACACAAGATTTTTCACAGTAATGTGAGAGCCATTTCTCATGGAAGGTTGGTCCTCTGCCCACTGTTGGGGCACAGGATATCACGAAGGGTGTAATGACGTTAGGAGAGGCAAGGCCCCCGCATGCATCACTAATTGATCACAGCATCTGCCTCTCTGAGCTCGGTTTTGGCTTCAATGTCTTCTGCAGAGCTCCCAGCCTTACCAGCTACTTGAGGCTGGCAAAGGAGGTGGGAACTATGTGACCCCAGTGAGCCCAGTGTCCTCATTCTATGGGCTAAGACACTGTGGCCTGAGAGGTGATTTTGTGAGGTCACACTCCAAGCTGCTCAGCCAACATGAGGAGACCATCACAGAAGGTCCTGCCCACTTTGAACTCCATAGATACAGTCTCTGCAAGGACAGGAACTCCCTGTGAGAACAAGAAAAGGAGACAAGGGAGACCAGGCAGGCCTGGAACTCCCCAGACATAGGACAAAATGAGGGCCTCTGCTGTCTTCATACACAATGCTTCTGGCCTTCAGGATCAAGGTGGGTTTTGGGGGGGGGGTCTTCCAGAGCTCATGCGTTTTCTTCTGAGGTGCTCTTTCCAAGCCCTACTAATCTCACCAAGTACCCCTTGTTCTTGGTACCCCACAAGCAGATGTCAGTCCCTATTCTGACTCTTACTGGCCCCTTAAGTGGATATCACGTTTAATCCCACAAGTAAACCAGTAGGGACTTGTAGGGACAGGCCTTGACTCCTGTTGTGCCTTTCCCCAAATCACCTTCTCCGTACCTTCTCCTCTGCCCCCTACCACAGGCATCACTGGCCTCCGTGCCTCTAAAGGTATAGAGTCTATGTTTTTTAGTCAGGTTCCACTTGCTGTTGTCACAGAAGCAAATTGTGTCTTGCTGTTATCGCCTTCGTGGGGTTGTTTTTGAAGAACCAGCTCTCTTTTTCCAGGAAGAGCTTTGACCCATACCCAGCACCCTAACTGCTCCCATCTGCTCTGGGAATGCCTGTCTGATGACTGAGAAGCTCTTCAGCAGGGTGTAGGTGCTGAGGACAATCCTGGTGACCAAGGCACCCTGCTGCCAGGGTTCCCAGACAACCTGCCCCCTTGGGTTGAAGCCTTGGGACAGCAGCTGTTGCAGGCAGCACTAAGGGGTGCTGGGAGAGACTCCTCGTGGGAGGCCCTGTCCTGGGGCAAGCTGGCCGCACTGTGATGACACCTGTGCCTCTGCCTGCAGCCTGGGGAGGGCATGAGGGCTGCCAGGGACATTCTTTTCCTGGGGTGGAACGGACACAGCTGCCATGAGAACTGCAGGGCAGTGGAGGAGAGGCTGTGTAGAGGAACTATGAGGTGCAGCCTCTGAGTCACCTCACACCCAGACAGACGCTTGCTGGCAGACAGACAGATGTGCCATGTGTGCTCATTCAGCCACACAGATTCCCCACTCGGTCACACGCTACACAAGGACACCTGCCCACCCACCTCTGCCCACACAGCATGGTCAAGGGACCACTGGACCATCCCAAGCGATTAGGGAAGAAGATGCAGCAATGCAGGGCAGAACAGGACCCGCTCGGCCTCCAGGCTCAGGAAGATGCTCGTGTCCTAACCCCATTGCTGCTCAAATTCAGAAGGGTGAGACTGGGATTGTCCTCATCTGCACAGTCTTTAGCAAACCACGTAGCGCCGGGGTGGTAGCTCATGGGCAGAGGGCTTAATCCATGTGAAGCTCTGAAAAAGAAAAAGGTTGTCAACATCCGTTCAGGACCCAGAACCAAGAGTCCCTAGCCCCTAGCTCAGCCAAACACATTCCCAAGCAACCCCAGGATGAGAAAATGTTGGCTCTGAACCCAAGAAGTCTGGATTCTCTGGCCCAGCTTATCTTTGCCTTTGAGGCTTCCTGGTGTCCGTGTAACAGGGCAGTAGGTCTGGGAAAGCTTTGGGGGAGGGTAAAGATGGGCACCTCAGAAAGAAATATATGAGCTCTGGAAGGCACCCCCCCATCCCACCTTGATCCTGACCAGCGGCCTGGTGTTGAGGGTCAGAAGAACTATGTATGAAGATAGCAGAGGCCCTCAGCTTGTCCTAGTGAGGACAGCCAAGGTGTCGATAAGGGGGATGCTTATACTGAGGACCTCATAGACAGAGAGAGTATGGGGTTCTTCTCTCATTGCCATCATAAAAATACCTGGTAGTTTGAGTACACAGTACATCACGGCAGCGAAGACCTGGCAGCAGGAGCCTGAGGCACCTGCTCACCACGCACCTGTCGTCAGGAAACAGAGAGGTGAGCGCTGGTGTCCAGCTCACGTTTTTCTTTTTATCCATCCTTGTACTCCCTCCCGTGGACTACTGCTGTCTACATTTAGGGTGGGCCTTCCACATCCCTTAACCCAGGCTAGAATTCACAGGCACACACAGCGGTCTGATGTCTCCTAGGTGATTCTAGATCCTGTCACTGAAGATATTAATCACCGCAGAGCGAATGGAGGGAGGCGAGAGACGAAGGGGTAGGGGAGAAGCCGGGACAGCAGCATCCCATTCAGAAAGAAGGAGCTTCCCTTCTGCCATTGCTTTCCAAGGACACTTCCTGTGCCTCCCTCCCCCCCACGCTCTGAACCACCATTCCTTGTGAGCCATCCCATCAGAACTTCCAGTCCCTGCCTGAGAAGCAAAGCCTGGGGATGGTAATGGTGACTCACACAATACACGGATTCCTCTAATGAGATAATCCGAGGAATGAACCTGGCCCAGTGGCCGAGAGCAACCACTGTTATTGTCCTGAGACCTATTCCTGGGAGCCTCACTTTTGTATTTCCAGGAATCTGCTCCCTCTCTGAGGCCGAGACTAAACTGATTTCTGAAATATACCATGACTACGTTATTTCTCGCCTCTAGAGTTTTTGAAAGGCATATGTATTTTTTTTTTATAATCAGAAAAAGATCTTGTGTATATTAGTGTTTTCTTCTTTATATCCTATCCACTCCCAAGTGTGATGATTCAGGACAAGGATATGGAAGCTCATGTCTGCGGGTGGAGGTCTGAGCTGCACTCCACAAGTGACTCCCTGCTGGCCTCACAGAGACTCACTCAGCCGCAGGAGGGGCACTGAGAAAGCTGCTGAGCTCTGAGGGTTGTGCTCCTGGGTCCGATACTTGGCAACAGTTGCCGTTTGGCTCTCTGTTTAGGCAGTACAAGCGACTAGAACCTGTGTCCAGCAGGGTAGTCTGGGCTGTTCACACAGGGGCAATCACAGGAGCAGCGAGGGAGTGTACAGCCAGTGTGCGAGCTTTTTTCCAGCCTCAGTCTTCTCAGCGTCTACCAGTTTCCAAAGGAGTCATGGAACCGTTTTCGAAACAGCCTCTCAGTATGAAGCTGGGTCGTCTTGAACCTCACGATCTTCCTGTCTCCACACCCGAGTGCTGGGGTGACAGGCACACATGAACCAAGGTTGAAGGGGTGAAAAAACAGACACCGCTGCTTGATGGGAGGGGCTAAAGTCGCTCTGGGAAGGTCTTTGTGCAGGGATGGAGGAACCATGGCTATTCTTGCTAAGTCACACATACTGCTCTGTCATTGCTGTCTGTGAGCTTGATTATTGAACCTCACTGCTGGAGGTTCAACCTCGGTCCCCCGTGGGACTCTGCATGTGACTTTTTTTCTATCATTTGACTGCCCCCATATTGGAAAGCAAACCTGGGGCCTGAGGCAAGCTCTCTAGCATTTAGCTACCTCCCCAGGCCTCGACATTTTGAATCAGATTTGAAAGGGACCTTAAAGCCCGTTCAACACCCTGAGTATAGAGGTCTTTTCAGTGGGGACGACCTCGGTTTTAGTTTTGTTTTTAATTTGGTTTTTTGAGACAGAGTTTCTCTGTGTAGCCCTGGCTGTCCTGGAACTTGCTCAGTGCAGACCAGGCTGGCCTCAAACTCAAAGATCCACCTGCCTCAGCCTCCTGAGATCTTGGATTGAAGACGTGAGCCGCCACCACCTGGCTGCTTCTCTTGCTAATGACAGAATACAAATGAGCCTTCATTCACATGGTCAGCATTCAAAATCTAAAACACCGCTGCTCCTAAGTTTTGTGGTTTGTCTGTTTTTTTTTTTTTTAATTTTCTGGGTTGAGTATCCCAAAAGTCTTTGTTTCTCTTAGATGATTTACAGTCTCCTGCCTGATTGTTCCCCCATAGATGCAAGCTTTGCATTGCAGAGGCCCTTTCAAAGGCTATACTGACAGCTATGAGTCCCTTCCTTCATCCATGCTCCACCGAATTTCTCAGCTCTGTGTGTACAACAATTCCAGTGCACTGTGAATCCTTCTCAAAGGCATTATTCGCTACAAACCCATATGCTCATGTTGGTTTAAGGTGAGATACAGTGGTTTCTGATCAGACAAGAGCTCGCGAGGGAAGCCTCCTGCCCCACAATGTTTATAGACCTTTGTAATGTGCCTTTTACATTTAAAGTTTTTAAGCTTAATTCTAAGTCAACCAGTAGAGAGCAGTGTATCCCCCTCTGGTAGAGATTTCAATTTTTTTCATATAAATATATGTTCTATGCCACACATCAAAGCCCCATGGGATCATGTACTGAAGTGGAAACTAAGGAAAAAAAAAAAGTGCCTACTTGGTGGGAAGAGCTAAAAAGGTTTTCCAATAGGCATCAACCAAAAACTAATTCAGCGTTAACCATATAATGAAGCCACGGCATTTCTGGCAATGTCTGGCAGTGCTGTGCTATGGGACTTCACTCCATCCTTGGCTCTGAATTCACACTGCCTTGCACCAAGCATATCCTCATGCCACTTGAAGCCAATCACACACACCTCGGGTCAGATTCAGGACTATTACATGTTAGGAATCAAAAGTGTTTTTACTGTGCTTGCAACAGAGACATAGTGGTTTAATTACAAAAACAAAAAAAACAAAAACAAAAACAAAACAGACTTAGTATTCTGCTGCCATCATTCCTGAGCATGTATCAAGTTCGTGTCTCTCTGGATTGTGTTATGTTACAATGTTGATCTTAGAACTTGATGCTTGAGTTGCTGACATGAGTTTTATTTTTATTTTTTATATTTTAAATGTTCAGCGAATTTTAGTATGGGGATTTAGGTCAGAATTCCCAAAATGGGTCTAAGCACACTTCTGCCTTTTTATGGTAAGTTATTAGGTGATGTGGTGTTCTTGGCATTGACAATCATAAAATTGAAACGTCAATTAGCCCTGAGAAACATCGAAGATGCTCTAGGTCCTGCAGTACCAAACATTCATCTAAGATCACACTCTTTATGGAAAAATAAACAAGCTCATCCCATCTCAGTATTCCTCATGTCTGCCTTCCTCTTTAATAAGTGTAAGGTTGTAGGTATCGTTGTAAAATCCATTTCTTTGTGATTTGTTTCCAGTAAAATGTTTGGTTTGCACACCTAGCTTATGTACCTATGTACATTAACCAAGGTCATGCAAAAAATTTCGTTGATGATGAGTGGTAAATTTAAGAAACCCCATTATATACAGCAAAGCTACTAAGCTTGATACATTAATTTAGTACTACCTACATTTTCAACACTCCAGCAAGGTCCTGAATACCTTATTTTTCTCGTCCCCAATACCTCCCCATCCCCATAGGCAACTGTTCTGACCTTAGACTGCCTTTCCCGCTTTTAGAATTTTATACAAATGGAATCCTACGCATATTCTTTGTATAGTTTCCATCATTGTTCTTTTTAAAGGTTTACCTGAGTTCGCATGCTGTGTAAATTTCCATCTTATAAAGAGATGCGACTTGCTTAGTCATTTTCTTGTTGGCAAATATTTAGGATTGCAGATTAAAACTACAATGCAACTCTTTTACCCAATCGCCAGAAGAGCTGAAATGAAACAGGTTGACAAAACTAAATGCTGGCAAAGAAAGAGCAACTGCAGCTCTCATTAGCTGGGTGTGGGTGTGCGCCACGGAGCGATCATCACCTCACAGCACCAACTCAAAGTGAACGCACACAATCCTGTGAACCCAGCAATTCCATCTATACCCAGGAGAAAGACAGCTTATGTCAGCCGAAGGACATGTGCCAGAATGCTCTTGGCAGCTTTATTGATAATTCCAGCACTGTGTGAACAGCAGACAAGTTCCCCATTGTGTGGCGGTTCCAGTCTCTCATGGAGTGCTATCAGCCGCAAATGAGGCAGAGATAGGGTGTCCTCATGCACACACCTTGTATGAACTCACTGGTATTTCCTTAGTGTCAATTCCCAGAAGCGACTGTCTCCTTTGTCACAGTTATGTGCTTCATTGCACACTGCTAAAGCCACCTCAGAAAGCTGGCTTCTCCTCCTCTTCTGCTCTCCACATGTGTCTGTGGTAGGGGGCTTTCCTAGAAGGGAGAGGAAGGAAGGTATGGTGTCGATACACTGGCCAGCACAATGGCCACCACTCTCGGGATCAGGCTGCTGCATTGGCAAGGCCACCTTCCTTCTGCTGCTGACACCAAGATTATCAGAGCGGCCATGGCCAGAGCATCTGTCTACTGGCGCTGGCAGCTTCTCTCTCTGCAGTGTCCCCACAGCCGGGCACAGGAACATGGCTGAGGCATACAAGGGAGCAGCTGCAGAGGCCTAGCAGGCCTGACCAAAAGATGTGCTGGATGGTCGGAACCGCAGCCAGCACTTCCTCTTCACTGGCTGTGGTTTCCTCATGTGGTCCCCAGCCTCTTTCAGTTTTCCTTCCTCAGTGTCCAGGGGATGTCCTCACGTCTCTGTGATGTTCAGGCAGGCAGCAGTGGAGTGGGGGTAGGAATCCGAGTGGCCCAGTGTCAAAGGCTCTCCCTCTTCTTGGAGATCAGAGCAGGGAACATGTGACATGGTGATGTAAGGGGCTCCAAGACATCCTCTGTCCTGCCAAGTTTCCCAATTCTACCAGTGGCAGTGCCTGAAATGTCCCCATTGTGCCCTGCCTTTGTGCTGGATACTGCTCCACCCATGCTGGCGGGAGGCAGGGTGGCCAGAGGGAGGGAAGTCATGAGCAGGAAAGGGGAAGAAAGGAGACAGGAAGCCTGCCTCCTCAACTTCCCAGCCCAGCTGCCATGGGGTGGGTCAGGCCAGCTGACGCAGACACTCTAACACAACCAGACCTTTCTCCACACACACCAGGGAAGACTCAAGACTCAGTGTCCCCCAAGTTCACACACACACACACACACACACACACAAACACACACACACACGAGGGGAACAAACCTGGGCAATGGATGGGCAGTGCCTAAGGCCTGAGGGCAGACTTACAGTTTGGTAGAGGAATTGAGTTATTGACCCAAAAGTTAGAGGAAAAAAAAATGAGTCTGGGATCATAGTTCAGTGAGATGGGACAAAGAACTGGCTCTCAGGGATGGAAAGAAGAGAGAGACTAAGGAGCAGGCTACCCAGATCCTTGGTTCCTTGTTCCCCCTCCTCTCATCCCCTTGCAAATCCTTTAGTCAGGGAAACTGACCTTCACCAGCTTTATTTCCCCAGTCTCATCCCTTGAGCTCATCCTTAGAAGGACCCTGGAGCCATAGGATCTCCCCTCCCCCCATTTCCCCCAGAGTTATTGTCTGGGGCTAGAAGTCTAGAAGCAGAAGTGAGATGAACGGGCAGCGAGGAAGCCATGATGTCTATCCGGCCTGTCCCAGGGAGCTAGGAGCTGCCTGCAAAAAGGCAAAGGATACCCTGGGCCAGAGCAGAAGTGTGGAACGGAAGGCTGGGATGGATAACCCCCAGACTGTTGGGCCAGGAGCCCCCTCTAAGGAAGAGAGCAGCTATGAGCACTGGAGGCCCTCGCAAGCACGAGGATATGTAACTGATCACCACGGCAGCTACTGCCACACCTGGTGCAGACTGGGGAGCCCTCAGTTGGCCAGCTAGGTACCAGCCTTCATACTCACATGAAGCTCAGCTAGAAAGGATGAGACCTTCGTCTCACGATTGGATATGGAGGTCCAGAGAACACAGGCTAGGCCTGAATCCAGAGCAATCACAGGGCTTGAACTTGGGTCATTCACTTGAGCCTAACCTCAGTTCACACTGCCTGTGGCACTGCACAAGCTGGCATTTCTACATAGGCTAAGCTTGCTGTTGTCACTCATCTGTATGCCCACAGATAAGTTACTGCCCAGCCTGGGGGCTGTGACAGGGATTCTCAGCTTGGAAAAGGACCAGAGAACTGGACCAGCCATCCCCAGAGCCCTTCCCTTCTGGGCTTGGTGGAGAGCACAGCTGGCCTGGCACCCAGATGGAGGGTATAGCTTTTCTTATCTGGGACTAGAGGTTGGCAATGCCTTTGTCACCTACGGGGGAGGTGGAGGGAAGGGGCTAGCTGGGATTAAACCCAATAATCTGCCAAAAGACAGTTTAAGCAACCAGTCACCATTAAGAAAATGGCACCCTAACCCAAGAAAAAATAAACCAAGGAAGACAAATACCCCCTCTAAGTCAGGGAACATCAGAAGGGCCCTTCAGGGTGGGCCCAGCCCTGGCCTCCCCATCACCACCCATGCTGACCTCGATTGGGTTAGGCTTTTTCCTAGATCAGGCAGCCTGCTCCCTTCCCATGGCCTTTCCTGCCCACCATTCTCCCTCAGGCCACCAGTCACAGAGAGCTGTTTCCAGGGTGACGGAGGGAGCAGAGGAGGGCTGGGACAGGGGGCTGAAGACTCTGAAATCCTGAACTAGCACAGAGCTGGGGCAGCATCTCAATGAAGTTGCTGACAGATTCCAGGCCTCCCGCCAGCTGCGTGCAAGACCTACAAGGGGGACCTCCGTCACCTCCCTGCTCCCAAAGCAGCTGAGGCTGAGCAACTTGAGAGGCCTGCCAGACAGAAAGCTGGAGCCTCCGTTCAGTACAGGCGTATCCTCAAGCTCAGCAGCCGCTAGATAGCAGCTGACCGAATCCAGCCTGGAAGGGACTGACCATCTTGTATCACCCCAGCAGTCCTGGCTGCTGACCCCAGCAGGCCTTAGGACCTGGGTCCTGCCTGCTCTTTAGAGTCATCTGGGTCTTAAAAAGCAGCCCTCTTCTGGGCCTCACCCTGACTCTTGACAGTCTGCAGTGGGCAGCCGAGGAGGGAATTGGTTGGAATGACTCCTCTAGAAGAAAGGGCCTGAGCTCCACTGTAGTTGGACCAGCCTCACAGCCTAGCTCCTTGCTGATTCACAGGATACACAGATGTACCAAAGACCTTTCAAACAAAAACTCTCTCCTGTGAAAACCACTCACGGGTGGGAGGGGTGTGCACATACGCAATGCTACGCCTATTTTATAAGCGAAGTCTGAGAGGTGGCAGAATTTTCCTGCCATCATCCCCATGGCCAATGGCAGAGTGTGGACTCGGATTTGGGGTTCTCTCCACATGTGCCCCTAACTCACTGACTCAGAGGCTCCGGAATATCACCAGAAACTGGAGTCTGGGGTCAGCTGGGCTGCTGTGCACACCGTCTCCCAGCTATCCTCTTGATCTCCCTGAAGCCGGTGCCCTGCCCTGCCACGGGCATGCCGCTCCTGTTTCCCATAGAGGCTCCCATGTACCGCAGCTCTCTACCTCTCATTTCCAGTTCCAAACCCTGCACCCATGCCGACAACCAAAGTCAACAGCCAGGCTTCCAGCTTCCAGGCCTGAGCAAGAGCTGTTGGAGGTTGGAAGGACACCATGTCTTCTGCCTTTCAGGGGTCAGTGATTCACACTCCCCATCAAAGACCCTCATACCCCAGGAGAATTTCAGTCCCTCCTTCAGTGCCCACCTTGGTTTGAAAGGGTCTAATTTGAAGCCACCATATCCCCTAGAGCCTGTGACACCTGAGGCCTGAGGTACAGGCGGATGCAAAACCCTAGGTTCTCAGAATCCGCAGAAAGATGTGTGGGGAAAGTCTCATCCAGGATGTTCGCTTGTCTCTGGCTAAATCTAATTAAGACAGAACCTGAGCTTTCTCCAGAACCATCCAATGTCATTGGGTGCTTCTTAATAAAACTAAAGCTTTCCTACATCCTCAGCCATACCTACTCACACAACGCCGTTTTCTTTCCAGACTCTTATTTCAGCAACAAAATCCATGCCTTCCTATGAGATTGATGGGAAAGCTTCTGTTTCCCAGTGAACCTAAAGAGCAAGAATAGCCACCCCACCACCACAGCAGGCCCCTACTTTCTCATCTGACATTCTTTCTTACTTCCTAACAGTCAAGACAAAAGGAAACCAGAGCAGCAGTCAGAACCAGGAAGGGTGAAGGAGAGCCCAGGGGCCCAGAAAGTGTTACGGGAGTGAACAAGAGCAATCTCACAGGCAGCATTCAGCACTGCAGGAAGGATGATGGGAGCCTGGTAAGGATCATGAAATGTGATGGAGAGCCAAACAGGCCCACATCTCAGTACCCAGAAAGGCTGGCATCTCAGCTTGGCAGAGTATGTACATGCCAGGTAATTTTCATTTCATTTTCCTAGTCATTTTATAATGTCTATTATCCTCTCCATTTTCCAGACAATTTATCCAAGGCACAGAAGCACTAGGTAGCTGGCTGAGAATTACACAGTCAATACCTGGTATAATCAAGATTTGAGCTCAGGCCATCTGGCTCCGGGCTCCCTTCACCACCACATCACACATGAGCACCCAGAGGCATCCAGGGTGCCACTACTGGGTATCTGTCAGATTGCCATGCAAACTTAGTAGCTTGCTGCATCAGCTCACAAGTCTACGTTGGGCGGGTCATGGTGAGAAGGGTTAGTTTCTGGTCTGTAAGGTGGGGACTGTGGCCTGCTCACGTGCGGACACCTTTGTGAGACAGCTCACACGTTAGCAGGTGAGGACTGGCTGCCCACACTTCCTGTGCAACTTCCCGTGCACGTGAGCCTCTCTGTATACCTCCACCAGCTCCGGCTGGTCCCTTGGACTTCCTCACAGCATGGTGTCTGCATGCCAAGGGTGAGAAATCCTACAAGACAGGCAGTGGAAGCCGAGCGTTTCTAAAAGCCTGGGTCAGCACCCAGCATTGCCTTCCCAGAATTAACTGGTCAACACAGCCCAAAACCCAGGACTCGGGGGGAGAGGGTGTAAGACCCATCTTCAGATAGAAGGAATATCAGAGTATTTCCCAACAGACGCACCTCCTCCAGATGACCTCTCCAAACAGTGAAGAGCCTCAAGACACCCTGTCCTCTGGCACCTTTTCTCAAGCCAGGACAAGCACAGACCTTCTTCCTAGATGTGTCCCCATGACTAAATTTCTTAACCCTAAATCTTCTTTGAACTTTCTTGAAACCTTGTCAAAGCATGCTCCCAATTCCAGCCGCCTCAGCCAGAAGAAGAGAGTAGCATCAGCACAAGGCCCTCGACTTTCTATACACGGTTTTTATTTTGGGATAGTTTTAAATTTATGGGGAGCCATCACAAAGACGGTATGGAGAGTTTCCATATTCTCTCCCCTTGGTGTCACCTCACACTGGCATGGCACCTTTGTCATGTTCCATAAGCCAAGATGGACGCATCCTGGTCAACTGTGTGATGTTAGGATCAGTCAACTGTCAGTCCACTTCATTCAGTCACCTTAGTTTCTTTGCCTAATACCCCTTTTCTGCTCCGAGAGGCTGTCCACATTTGACTGTCTAGGCGTCTATTGCCAGCATGCCTCCTAAACTGTGACAGCTTCTCAGACGTCCCTTGCTTGTTTTGACAGTTTCGAGGAAATTGGCCTTCAGCTAGAACTTATCTAATGCTTTCTCCCTGGTTCGACTGGACTTACGGGTTTAAAACCAAAGACCACAGAGATAAGCGTGACGTTATGTCACATTGAAGGTACATCTTGGTGATGTTAGCTCTGGCAACTGGCTGAGGGAGGCCATGCCCTGCTGCCAGGATAAGGGCCTTCCTTGCTCTTTGAATTCTGTGCTGACTGGAAGTCACATGCCCGGCCACCTCTAAGTATCTACCTCAACCATCTGCGATTCTTCTGCACCAGGGTTTTCTACCTTTTCCCGTTTGTTTATTTAGTCTACCCTTTCTTTACACACACATGGACACTCAGGTATTCATTCTGTGCTTCGGGTAACAGTCTAGCATGTATTGGATTGTGCAAATGAGTCCAGCTTTGGCCAAGAGAGCTCTTTCACATGATGCTTCTGTTCCTTTGACGAACTTCCATTATCTATCTACTTACTTACTTGTTTGTTTGTTTGTAATTCCTTTACACTCTGGTGCTAGAGGCTTCTCCAGGCTCATCTCATGCCTTTCCTGAATCACTAACTCCCCCAGGACGCCCTGGTTCCCTTCACTGAAGAGGAAAATTAAGAGTCTCATGCCTCTATTGACTGAGCTGGCCCAGTGTCCCAGACTGAACTCAGGACCCAGGATTTGAACACTAGTGTGCTCACCGTTACTGTCATCCCTTCTAGGTCGATCAACTGACAGAAGTGTAGCGGGCACACTAACTACTTAGACACGCACAAATCCGTAACTATTTCTGTAGGTGTCCACCTATATTATTAAAGTGTCTCCGATCTCACAGTGCTGTTACAATTTCAAGTCATTGTCCTAGGGATCGGGATAGCCTGGGGCCTTTGCTTTCCCAGTAACCTCTCACTTCCATGATGAGAAACCTGGCACCTGTTTCTCATCAACCATTCACTTAATTATCAGTTCCTGTATGCATGCACAGTTCTTTCTACTTGCTAATCCTTGCTCCAAGGGAGTTTTATCTACTAGAGACAGTGCTTAGGCCTTCTTTTTTTTTTCCACTGGTATTAACACATTTCGCTCATTTCTAAGGTTGTTTAGGTCAGACCCACACATACACATTCACTTCAATGAGGCCGCCTCGTCTATCTGCTATTCAGTTAGTTCTGTTCCATTCTGCAAACAATACTGGCACCATCTAACCACCTAAGTGACTTTTTTTTTTTTTTATGTGCATTAAGATTCACTCCTTGTGCTACAAAACACTGGTTTTTTAAAAAGAATACACTTTAAGTTTTTTATGTATTGTGTGTGCTGGGAGGAGGGTGTGCCGGTCACAGCTCAGGTGTGGAGGTGAGTAAGGGGTCGGCTGCTTCCTCCCACTATGTTGGTCCTAGGGATTAAACTCAAGTCATCAGGCCCCGGGACAAACATTTTGACCAGCTGAGCCATCTTGACAGCCTAATGCTGTGGGTTTTGACAAATGTTATCAAGC
Source organism: Psammomys obesus (assembly GCF_907164565.1). Taxonomy (NCBI): domain Eukaryota; kingdom Metazoa; phylum Chordata; class Mammalia; order Rodentia; family Muridae; genus Psammomys; species Psammomys obesus. The sequence continues at coordinate 47,471,005 of NW_026585644.1, forward strand.
ATCAATCAATGTCCGTAATTGTCCCATATCTACCATGGCAATGTAACTCCAAATAAATACACTATCCTCAGAAAAATCCCTAACCTTCCCCATTTCCTCCCATATGTTTAAACTTTTATTTCAAAATCCCTTTTGTGCACATATTCTCAGGCGATCTTTAAAACAACCACAGCTGTTGGGGAAAGCCAAGAGGTCCACTGTGAAGAGAGGGAAACTGAGGCTTGGAAGTGCAAAAGGCCTGCCTCTGGCCTCATAGCGGGCAGATCCAAGACTAAGCCTGCTGAAACACCTGAGCTCTCATTCTGGTTCTGGCATCTCTTCACTGAGTGGCTGTGAATGAATCACTTCCCTCAGCTGGCCTGCTTGTTTCTATGTGAAAGGAGAGACAAAGCGCTTCATAAGGCCATATTCACATATAGCTGGTTATGTCTAGCTTTTGGCATGAAGTTGACTTATCAACAAGGAGATCTGAAGGAGCTGACCAGTAGGTTGATGACTAGAGAAGCTGGGTCCAAGCCAGGCCAATGGCGGGCTACCCAGGAATCAGGGTGCCTACCTCGTGTGTGATGAGTGCATACAAATTTTACAGCCCATTCCAAACTGTAGTCCAAATTTGCAACTTTTTAAAAAGCAGAACGATGAGAAGCACACACAAACCCGTCCATGCCACGTACTGTTGTCCACCCATGCTCTAATTTGTAGGTCAAAATGTAAACTGTATGGAAGGTGCTGCCCAACAGAAACCCTTTGCCACCCATATCCTACTATCCTTACCGTACATAATTCCCATGCAGACCATTGTTTTCTATGGCTCCTTTTCTTCAGCAAATCAACCAACCAGCCCCCCCCCCTCCCCGCCCCAAGAGGCAGAATGATTAATCCACCGTCTCCCAACTGGTGGGGGAAGGGCAGGGTTTTGAAAATACTTACAGCTCAGACCCAGCAGGGGTTTCCTTATCTTTGTTCTTAGACAGAACCACAACACTTGCCTGCTTCACACAGTCCGCACTTCACGGCTTAAGGAAGAAGGTCCCAGCATGGAGGGTGCCAGGGCCCCAGCCCCAGGCTCACTGAGGCCAGGCAGGATCAGGGGCCAGCTCACACTCAGAGCCAGGCTCCTCTGGATTTGTCAGTGAAAACAGCAGTGAGCTGACAAGAGAAGTGGAGAACCGTCAGCAGACCTCCTCTGTTGCCCCAATGCTACCCATACCACACAGAGCCAATACCTCCCACTCAGCACTCAGGCTGCGGCTCCGGGCATCGTGGGTACTTCTACGATTCTGCACGTTCTGTGTTCTGTGTCCCACCTTCTCCTACTTTGTCTAAGCTAACATAAGCACATTGGAAGCCACGTTTTGCTATTTCCTGTCCCCTGCTTGGTGATTTACAAGCTCACAAACACGGTAATCGTTTGTCCCCAGTTACATAGATATTAAAAAGCCCCTGATTTCCCTGCACACAGGAGGTGCCTACTTTTCCGTGGGACACAGACCACCAGCCCATGTCTGGAGCCTTTCCCCAGGACTCCAGGCATGTGCTTCACCTGTGGTCTGTTCACTCAAGGGTTCCCTGTCAGAGCAGTCCCAGCACAGGGAAGAGACAGGGAAAACAAAGGGCAGGAACTTAGTACAGCCCACATTTTCTCACCAGCCTCTTCCTGCTGCTCCCCAGTGGTGAGCCAGGTGCTTCTCAAGCCCCAAATGCCCCAGAAGACCCACGCGGCAGCCCTGGTGGATACCTGCCTGCAAGCCCACTGGATTCATTGCCCTGGAAAAAGCCCCAGACATCACTCCAGGCTTTCACTGAAATGCCACCGACCCAGAAAAGCCAACCCTGACCACCATCCTCACCCCGTTCCCCACAGCCCGTTGCATCTTTCCTGAGGGCGCTGCCACCATCTAACAGGCTGTCTCCCTTATTTGTTCTCCCGTGGCCTCCCCAACTAGAACGCAGCACAACGATCTTCACATTGCTTGTGGTTTTTCTCGGCCACTGAGAATCACACCTGACCTAGTGAGTTCTTGGTATACATGTTCAGTTAGAGAGAGAGAATGAAATTCTGCTGGGGGTAGTGGTGCACACCTTTAATCCCAACATTCAGGAGACAGAGGCAGGCAGATCTCTTGAGTTAGAGAGCAGCCTGGTCTACAGAGCAAGTTCCAGGACAGCCAGGGCTACACAGAGAAACCCTGTTGGGGTGAGCAAAGGGTATAATTCTTGGGTCCTAAAATCTCCAGAAATTACCAGCTCATGACTTGCATTCGTTCTTTGAACATGTTCTGCCAGCGAGCACTAAGCAAGCATCCCAGAGTCAGTGGTGGCCAGGCCAGATTCAGTCACATAGAGTCCACGCCCTCTCCTTGGCCACCCCAACTGAGGCAACTCCCTCAAGGCTAGTCATGCGACACTGAGTGTCCAGGGGCTCTTAGCTAACCCCTGTGCTCAGAAGCTGCTGTAGGGACCTGTGCACACACACCTTTCCAGCCCAGCTAGAGGGCGTCAGGTGCTTCTTCCAATCTTGGAGCTAGGGGGCAGCCAGAGCTTCACTGAAGGCCATTCATGAAAAGGCCAAGGCCCCCCAAAATAATTAGCTTTCCTCCCTTCTATCTTTTCCTTCCTTCTTTCCGATTCATTCTGGGAATTGAACTCACAGACTTAGGCATGTTACCACTTTATTATCTGCTAGCTCTTCCCAGAGCTTTTCCTATTTCCTTCCGTTTAGGAGGGACTAAAGTTCTGTGGTCCTCTACAAAGCCAGAGGGACCTGGAAGGCTGCTGAGTTATAACACCTGAAAGTCAAGATGGGGCTCTGAGAGTGGATCCCCAGATTGGGAAGTTGATCTTGGCATGAGAATGTTCCAGGGAACAGACATTAAGCCTCAGAATGAACAGCTGTGGATCTGGACACCTAGAAAAACGCATATCAGGGAATGAGCTGGAGAGATACATAGATGGAAACCAAAAAAAAAAAAAAAAAAAAAAACAGAGCAAATAAAAAAAAAATCAGAGCTCTCCGCCAGACAAGGACATGCAGAGGTCGTCGGCAGAAGACACGGAGGCCCAGGGTGGCAGAAGACGCTGAATCGCCTTCTGTTCTCCGTGCTGCACTGAGGGGCTTTCTTCGAGGCCGTGGGAAAGTGGTGGGCGAGCATGCACCCCGACCGCCCTATGGACGGTAATTAGCCGGATTAGGGCGGGAGCTGCAGGGCCGCACAGGCCTGGCCCCGGGAACAAAAGGCCCCTTTGCCCGCACAAACATGGGTCACGAGGTCACCGGGCAGGGTCCCTAGAAACCAGGCAAGGGGACTCCAGCCCGCAGAATAAGGTCTCTGTGCACCTGGTGGGGAGCATGCTAGCTGGGAATCCCTTCGGAGGCTGCGGCCCAGCCTGAGGTCCAGACTTGGGGACTGGGGGTAGAAGAGAAAAGGAAAAGAGAGACACAGGGCCGGAACCTAAGGCACCTTAGTAATAGCCATCATGGTGTTTGTGCTATGGATGACAACTTGCATAGAGTGTCAAAACCACTAAAACCCATCTCATTAAGGATCTTGGAAATGTTGTGGTGCCCAGACATCCGTAATCCCAGCTCTCCATAATGGGAAGCAAGAGACTGGACATTCCAGACCAGCGTAGTCTACACAGTGAGACCCCATCCCAACGTGATCCTGTCATAGCCATAGGTTTTACGGATGGTCAAGGTGGGATGCCAAGAGGTCTTACTGGAGGAAGGGATGTCTGGCGTACACAGTCAGCATCCAGCAAGAATGTGGTGGGTGGGTTACGAGGCTGGCAGTGTCTGGAAAAGGCAGAGATATACAGAGCCCTCCCTGCTCACCTATAGCCTGTGAAGTTTGGGCAGTGGAGGCTTCTGGCTTACACGAGGTCTACTTCCTTTCCGGACAGGAATGGGTCAGTGCTCATTGCACCCACCCCAGGCCATGCAGGGACACCAGCCAGGAGATAGGGGTTGGGAAATGCAACTGGCTTTGTCTTTCTTCTGTCAGCCCAGCAGAGCTGTTCTCCCAAAGCTCTATCTGCAGCTGTGGAAGAGGGACCCCCGCAAAAGCACAGAGCAGTGGGGAGAGCTGGTAGGAAGTCAAAAGAGGAAGAAAGAAGACTTTTCCCTACTACCAGGTCTCGGGGACACAGCAGAGGGGAAGCAAAGCTTGCGCATGGTATCCCCTAGCTGGTCACGAATCTTTCCTCTGTGTCAGGAGCTGACGCACACTTGTCAGGGGGGCAGGGAAGTGATGGGTGTGGTAGAAGTGGGCAGGTGGGTGTGATGTGTGACGCTGAGGGTTGTGGGGACTGGAGTGAAGGCTGCTTGCTATAAATGTGCCAGATTTCAGCTCTCCCAGAGAAAGAAGAAATCTGGCCGTTTGGGTGGGATTTCCAGGCAGGAAGGATGGTGTGGGAACCATATCAACATACTCGAAGTCCAGTTTTGCCTCCTCCAATATTCTGAGATGCCCAGGGCCCTCTCCCTAAATGTCTCTCATCCTTGTCAGGAAGTGAGCACAAGGCGTTAAAATGAATGGTGTCGAATGGCAAGACCTGGCCAGGATTCGAAAAGGAACAGAGATTGTTAGGGTTTATGCAGTAGAAGTACCTTGGTGGGTGGAGACCAAGGTGAGCCTCATAGATCACACCATGCAACAGATCTCATGAAAAGGATTTGCTGGTGAGTGTGGCATGAAAGGCCACCTCAGAGCTGGGACAAGAGACAGAATGAGAGACAGCATGGGAGAGCAGGCTGTAATGGTGGCGATCTTGAGGACCTGTGATACTTTGGGTAGCTGATGCTGTGGCTGCCAGCTCTGAGATGTTGAAGGCAGGCTGGGGCTAACAGACACTGTACCTGCTCTGGGATCTGCCTGCCAGGCAGTGCTCAGGTCTCTAGGCCAGTAGGATCTAGATAACTAGACTCATAGCCAGGGGACAGAGATTCTGACACCCTGATCAGCTAAGGAAGCTCAGTGAACCATGGAATGGGGTTTTCTCCTGGGATAGCATTGCTGGCTTGGCAGGCTTATCCACTTCCGCACACACCAGCCTCTTCTCTCCTCCTCCTTTGGTTCCTCCATGTTGTCTCCTTTTCAGACCTACCCTGGTAGCCATTTCCTCTAGTTCAGTGGTTTTCAACTTTCCCAATGCCTCAAGCCTTTAATACAGTTCCTCATGTTGTGGTGACCCCCAACCATAAAATTATTTTTGTTGCTATTTCATAACTATAATTTGCTACTGTTATGAATCATAATGTAATATCTGTGTTTTCTGACGGTCTTAGGTGACCCCTGTGAAAAGGGATGTTCAACCCCTAAGGGGGTCGCAGCCCACAGGTTGAGAACCACTGCTCTAGCTAGAGAGAGGGGCAGGGCTGTGTAGCAAGGAGGACTCAGCCTCTATATCTGGCTGTGGGAGGGAAGGATGTTGGCCCTGGGCTAGCAGTGGCTAAGAGGTGATGGTGACCTAGGTGTCTGGCTCCTCATCTAGGAGCCAGAGGCCAATGAGAGGGCTTAGCTTCAGATCACCTCCCCTTAGAGAGGAGTAAGTTCACACCCACCTACCCACAGAGAAGATGATTGTAGATTCAGCCTGAACTCTGTAAAGGAGACTGGTACAGAAGAGCAGAAAAGAGTTTGGACCACTGCACCCAGCAGCTGGTGTGGCCTCAGGGACTCTCTCCATCCCTTTTCTAAGGTTTCCTCACTCTTTCCTTCTCTGTAGCCTTTGACACTTTCAGAGACAGCCAGATCTCTAGTCATGGTGAATGCTTGCTTCCTGTCCCAGCCTTAACCCACTAAAATGGGAAGGAGAGTTCTCCAGAGACTGTCCTCAGAAATGTGGTATGACTTAGCTGCTTCTGTCCCTGATCAAATTTCTAAGCTCTGTTCCCAGCCAGGCCCAGAACACAGACACAGCAAATAGGAGGCATTCCTCTCCTGGGACTTTATTTTGCAAACTGCCAGCAGGTAGCTCAAGTTCCCACTCTGGAAGTTCCAGGCTGCAGCCCAGCCCTTTCCTCCCCTGGAAGGGAAAATTTTATTCCAAAACTCACGAACCATGAACACTTACCCAAACCTCTAGCTTGAAGGAAAATCACCCAGAGTGACTCCCTGCCCCCCACCTCCAACTTTCAGTTCATCTTATAGGTCACAGGAGTGTTCAGTAGTCTCCTGGCTTAGATCTCTCAAGTGACAGTGTGGACACCAGAGCAGGCCTGAGTCTATGAAGGTCCAGTTTGCAGATAGATGCCTACTCATCTGTGCCTGTGATGTTGCTGTCAGACCTGAAAAGACAAAGGGGTACGTTCAAAATACACTAGGCAGCAAGTTCTGGTGGATCCAAGCAGCCTGAGTGTCCTGCTGCTGGGACAAGGAGGATGCCAGAGTGACAGCAAGTCCCCTAACTGAACTCCAGCAAGCCCTTCAGGTCCCCCTCCACAATGGAGACCTGGAGAGTAGGAGCAGTCTCCTCCAGACTCCTCAAAGGACAATGGTCGAGACCCCTAGCAGGGCTGGGGATGCCGCTCAGCTGGCTTTTCTAGCACACACAAAGCCCGGTTTTCAGTTCCCACTATGGTTGAAATCCCGTGTAGCAGTGGATGGATGCCATTCTCACACTCGGGAGGCAGAGGCAGGAGGATCAGAAGCTCAAGGGCATCTCAGCTACATGGCAAGTTCAAGGCCAGCCTGGGCTATGTGAAATCCCGTCTTGAAACCTAGCAGCAGGATGGAGAAAATGGCTCCTTGTTTAAAGCGTGTACTCTTCTTTGGAGGACCAGCGTTCAATTTCCAGCACCCAGATCGTGTGACTATAACACCATCTCCAGGGGATCTGATCCCCTCTTCTCTTCTCTGAGGACACTGTAGTCACAGGTACATACCCCCGAACATGCACATTCACACACTCACTCACACACACACAACAAAACCGATAGTCACAGGGATTCAGCCCAGGGCTGGCTACTCCCATGATGACTCTGCTATTAATATCAGGAATTGAAGCCGAGATCAGCCAGGCAAGTGCTCTATCACTAATTTCTATCCCCATAACCCCCTACTTTCTATATATACTTTTATTTTGAGACACAGTCTCACTTAGGTTACCCAAGCTGATTTCGAACTCATTCAATAGTCCAGATAGGCCTTGAATTTACAATCCTCCTGCCTCAGTTCCTTGAGTAGCTGGGATTACAGGTGCATGCCACCAGGCCTGACGTGCTCCTTTTTTATCCATCTGTTGAACATGCACATCCAGAGCCTCTGGGGCTTGTAGTAAATTCAGAGTTCTGAGCCCCTCCATCCTACTCTACAAAATGTAGCCCCAGAATGTGCATTTTTACTAGAGTCCAATGTGACTGTGGAAGGAAACCTCCCCGATCTGCTCCTCACGCTAAGTCCACTTGTCAGGACCTGCCTCTCTTGCAACAAAATAAGAGGATGGCTGGCTGGCAAGGACCCCCTCCCTCTTAGAAACCCCCCCCCTACTTTCTTCCCGTGGGTGGGGACTCTGCCCCTATAAACGGCCTTATCAGAGAAGATTTTTAGAAGATAAAGACAAGCTAGCTTATAGCAAAATTGTGCTGGGGGCACTGGGTGAGGACATAGGCTGAACTTCCCAGACAAAGAACAAGGCTTAATCATATTGCCCAAGGGCTGTGATCCAGCTCTCCCCAAAGCCGTGAAGAGACTGAGAAATAAGCCATTTGTTCCTCTTTGGCATGGGAAGAGCTCTGGTTGGAGAGGCTGCCTGGTCTGAGTGTATGGCACGGCTCAGGCCTCACCAGCTGTATGACCTTGAGCCCTGACTCCATCTTCTCTGAGGCTCAGCTCCCCCCTGAGACAGAGAGCATTCCTCACACAGCTGTTATGAAGAGAAGATACAATAACATAAGGAATGTTCTGGGTTGTTGCTTTTTGAATGTGTGACTGGGTGAATAAAAGAGGATTAATGGGGGCTACGGAGATAGCTCAGCAGTTAAGAGTGCTTGTTGCTCCTGCAAAGGACCCCAGTTCAGTTCCCCGCACTCACATGGCAGTCCACTATAGTTGCAGGAGAGATCTAATGTTCTCTTCTGGCCTCCAAGGGCACTAGGCACATGCAGGCACTCACACATCCACAACTGCCTATAACATCAGCTCCAGGAGATCTGATCCCCGCTTCTGAATCTGAGTAAAATTTGAAAATGAAATCTGAAAAAGTGGATGGCTGGATGGATGGGTGGGTTGATGGGTGGGTGGATGGATGGATGGATGGATGGATGGATGGATGGATGGATGGATGGATAGGTGGGAATATGGGTGGATGGATGGGTGGGTGGGTGGGTCGATAGATGGATGAGAATATGGGTGGATGGATGGATGGGTGGGTGGATGATTGAGCCATTTCTTCTTTCTTGCAGATAATCAACTTCTGAACTGATTATTTCCACCTCAGCATAGTTCTCTGACATCTAACAAGTGTCCCAATTTGGGGTCCACATCATACCTCCTCAGGAAAACTCCAGTTCCTTCCCTGATGCTGTTCCCCCAGTATCCCTCTCTCAGCCATGACGCTGATGCGCAGTTCCTCTCTGGCACCAGACTCCCCGTGCAGAGTGTGCATATATCAGAACACAGCAGCAAGCTCCTGGCTCAGCTTAACTCCTTTCTGGCCAGAATCCAGCCACAGCCTCGTCTCCAGACTTGTGGAAAATCAGCTGGGTGGGGCACAGCTCTTGGGTCTTGAGATTCAGAGCCAAGGAAGAAAAGTAGGAGACCATCAACAGGTGGCCATTGCTAAGCAAGAGAAAGCACTCTTAAATGGAATAACTGGAGATGATTCACAAAGAGGTGACCTCTCAGTCTTCAAGAGTGGGTAGGTTTAGAGCACTTGAGTTAGAAGAAGAGTAATCCAAGAAGAGGGAACAACCTAAGCAAAGACAGCAAGAATGAAACGGGGTAATTATGTCTGGAAAGAGTACAGGTATGGAAAGTGGATGAGACATGGCGTGTTTGGGGGAGTCTCATGTATAAAATGAGCAATGTAAAACCAAGAACTTTGAGATGAGAATTCAAGCAGGGAGGTGAGGGCCATGGTCAGGGTCTGGCCTCTTCCACTCCCTTCAAATCTCTGACCACAGCTGCTTTCTGATCCCTTCTTCTCCCTTCCCAGCAGGCATTGGTGAGCTCTAGCCTAGGTGGAAGGAGTTATTGACTGGGTCTTCGGAAACTCAGAGCATCCTGTTGGGCTGTGCTTTTGGTAGCCTTCAATATTTTTAAAGCTGCATAGACCATCACTGCTTAGAAAGAAAGAAATGGAGACGCCCAGGTCTCGTACTGCCCGGTCTGGGCTCTGCTGGTATCTGGGTAAGCGTGAGGTGCTCTCAGCCCCAGCCACATGCAACCTCTTCTTTGCTCATAGATTCCCTTACTTCCTGCGCCAGGTCGCCCCCTCCTCTGCACTTTCCTCAGCTAATCCAAGCCACACAGATCGACGCCAGCCAGCCAGTGGGCCTTATTTCACTGGAATGTTGGCATCAAACTTAAGATCGGAAATGAACTCATTATCTGATTATTTTTATTTGTGAAAATATAACTGCTCTGGGAGAGGCCTTTCTTGAATAGCTCTCTGAGTGGATGAGTAATTCTCTCCCCTTCACAGACATACAGATATGCACAGATTAAAAGCTTCAGATGGTCAGAGCCCTTTTCATACACACACATCTATACTCCTACACACATGAGCAAGTACAGAGAGAGAGAGAGAGAGAGAACAGCTTCATGTTCCAGCAAGAAGCTACCCTCGGGTATACAGACGCCACATGGAGATGTGTTCTGGCACACAATAACCTCCTCTGAGGTCAAGGACTTTGTCTCATTTATCCACTGTGGAAACCCAAGTGGTACATAATAGGCAATTAGTAAATACTTGCAGAATGAATGAACAAATAGCTAAGTAATAGATGCTTGTGTACACAAAGACATTACTCAGACACACGTTTACAAGTATGCTCCTCCCGCCTCTCTCCCTTCCAGGAATAAAGTCAGAGAACCCCTAATTCCACAGCCTGAGGTCTTCACAGCCTGAACACAGCTGGTGCTAGTTGAGAGTAAGCCATCAGACTCCTCCAGTAACGTCATCGACTGTCAGTAGCGAGGAGGCCGAGGTAGCGCTTCTCCTGCCCCACTAAGCTTTCCCTACGAACTCAAAGCCAGTCCACAGTCTCTCATCATAAGGCCGAACGAGCCAGTCTTGCCAAGAAAGCCTGAGGGGGTAACTAAGGGCAAACTATTTTCCAGGAATGTTCTGTGAGAGCTGCCCCCTCTCACCCATGCGTGGCTGGCTCACAGGCCAGTCCTGGCATGGAGTCTTAGGCAATACCAGTCCCCCAGGCTCAAGCTCACTCCCTTACCCCTACAGGTCACAGTTATGACCCATGCTATCCACGGCCTGTGACCATCTCCCTGGGAGCAGACAGGGCCAGAGACAGGGCTGGAGGCCTGGCATGAGAGGTGAGCCTGTAGAAGAGCTGCCTGGAAGCTGGCTGAGGAAAGGGCATCCATCTAGTCCAGGGCAGCACCCCTGACTATCCCTAGGTGCTCTCCCGTAAAGGGGCTGCCTCCTGTGGGAAGAAGGTTGACTTAAGGTGACTGTCCTGCAGGTCACATAACTTCAGACAGGTCAATGGCCCTGGAGCTCCAGCTGCCTTCAGTATCTCAGACAACTTCATCTTTCCGTCTAGGTGACCTTCCTTTTTTATCCTAGAAATAAGGATAAGACTCCACAACACAGCTGGGCCTAGTGGCCTACACCTTTAATCCCAGCCCTAAAGAGGCAGAGGCAGGCAGAGCTCCGAGTTCGAGGGCAGCCTGGTCTACAAAGCGAGTTCCTGGACAGACAGAGCTACACAGAGAAACCCTGTCTTGAAAAACAACAATAAAATACAATCTACAACTCCTCCCAGCACATTTCTCTCACGGCCCCTTAAAAAGATTCAAGTGCTCTGGGCCTTGCCATCCAGTTCTTCACACCCATCGCTATGAAACTGCCACCTGACCTACCGGGAAGCTACACCTAATGGACACTTAGGACAGTGCCAACCTGCTTTAATCAACATCATTCTGAGTCCCAACACCGAACTCGAGAAGGATTCTGCTCCACATGTCCGGTGCCCAAGAGCAACAACAGGTAGGTGCGCACAACAATGTTTTACTCTCGGAGGCTCAAACTGGAACCTCCCAAGTACCTGTGCACAGTGGGTGGTTCACCCGACTGCGATGTACTCATATACTGGAAACCTACACGGTGGTTAAAACAACAGACGGCATCAGCATGAGAGAGGCCCCAAGGCATTACGGTGAATAAAACAAACCAGACACAAAGCCACCATCTGATACCATTTGTCTGAAGGTCAACAACCTATGAGGGTAAGTCAGCCTCCAGGGGTGGTCTTCCCTGGAGATGAGCACAAGGGGGTCTTGAAATGTCTGATGCCTTGGTCTGTGGTTATCCAGGCATAGACACATAAATGACAACCCAGCCAGAAGCACAGCGAAGTTCAATAAACTCAGCTGCCTGTAAATTATCGCGAGGAATGGACCAAAGTCACAAAGAATCTAACCCAAAGAGGAAGGAGATCTGGGTAAGGGGAAGAAGAGCAGAGTGGAGCAGAGAGTGGGGGAGCTAAGGCCCATCAAGGTCTGCCTAGAAAGGCCTCACAAGGGAGGAGCAAGCAAGAAGCTAGTCAAATCCCTTCAGAGGGTCCCCTGCACAGGGCTGGTGTCAAGACTAGGAGCCAAGGTGGTAGCCAGCTTCGGAGCACACTGTCTGCCCCTCTGTTTTCTTTTCTTCCTACAACTATGGAACAAATAAAAGACAGAGCCCCAAGCCTGTCTTTTTGTTCCAAGAAACAGCCAGAGTCGATTTGCCCAAATGTACTTAAATAAAAAGAAGGCTTAAATAAAGGAAGGCTTCCAGGTAAGGCTCAGTCGGCCGCGTACTTGCCTCAGGTGCACTAAAGGTTTGGGTGTCACCCCCAGCACCCCATAAGATAGATATGGGGCACAACCTGTAATTCATGAGCTAGAGACAGGAAAACAAGTTCTGGGTTGGAGCTGGAGAGGTGGCCCAGCAGTTAAGAGCGCTAGCTGCTCTTGCAGGGGACCTGAGTTCGATTCCCAGCATCCCGCAGAGTGGTGGACAAACCTTCCTAATTCCAGTTGCAAAGGATCAGACCCCCCTCTTGTAACTGCCTCAGGCACCACACACACATGGAACACGGACATGATGCAGACAAGATACTCACACACATAGAATAAAAATAGCTTAACATCTTAAAAAGAAGCTCAATATCACGCCCCACCTTCATGGGGAGTTTGAAGCCAGCCTGAGCTACACAAGACTCCACTAACCATAAACAAACAAACAGGTGAGGAGGGAATGCTTGCTCTGTCTCAAACTAGACTTCCGGATGGTCTATCATTAGAGAATATTATAGAAGACTGCAAGGAGCCTGCCATCCTCTGGGCTCTGTTGAAGATGGTGTGTGAGCCTCAACACAGGAGAACGGATGTCTAGCTATGTGTCTGCTGTGTGTACTGTTTTCTGACTTTGCAGTTCTCACCTGCACACACCTCAGTTGCTCCCCACTCCAGCCTGCTTGTGCTCAGCACCCCTGACCTAGTCTTCCACTGTTCCTCGACTTCCTTGCCTTGGTCCCAGGGTCCAAGTAAACTTTCTACAACAATGTGGAGAGCCCAAATGTTAGATTTTTTTTTTCCTTGAGAACCCAGAGAAGGTGAAAGTCAAATGAGACACTGCTTTCAGGTGTCCAGGCAGGAAACTTCATATCAGACCATGCTATTCACCCTAAAGTGCGGTCGTGGCTAATGGCGGCATTAGCTCAGAATCAGAAGGCTGGGGGTCCAATGGGGTGCAGAATCTCCAGGTTCCTCGCACCTGGATGAGCTTGCCAAGCTGTGGCAGACGGTGGACACATCTTCTGCACCAGCATCCCTGGAATGTCTGGGACTCTGCAGCCAGCCTCAGCTTTGTTCTCCTCGCCTCCCTGGACAGTCCCTGCTCCAGCCATGCTGCCCTATTCCCATGAAGCCATTCCCATGCCTCCTCCCCGTGCCGCACCCAGCACATAACCACAGTGCCAGGTGAGTCAGTTTCCCCCAAGGAGCTGCCCATCTTTGCTCACTCCCCAGGTGAGGAAATGTTGGTTGAGAAACCAATGACGTCTCTGGAAGCTCACAGCTGGGAATCAGTGGAGTCGGATCTGAACCCCGCGCTCCACCAGCTCCTGACCAGTCCTGCTCTACAGCCTGACAAAGCAGCTCCCACAACCCGCTGCAGAATGCGATGACTGAGACACAAGCTGGGATCCAGGAGTCCTGGGCTTGTGACCCCAGCCCCTTCCCTTGCTGAAGAAACTGCTAAGTCCGTTAACGGTCCCCCGGTGCCCTCATCTACACCATCCAAATTGGCTGGGGCCCTCCCTGCTGCTTACACAAGTCCTTGTGGGCACTCAGACCCTCACAGACCCCACACACGAAGAACTGGCCAAGTGTCTGAGGGAAGGTACACATCCATAGAGCCTGCTCCAGAGGGCCCCTGGACCAAGGGATCTAACACCTCTACCTCATCACAGCAATAGCCACACACACACACTGAGGACACTGAGGCTCCTCTGGCCCACTCTGAGCTCCCACCCTGGACACTGCTATGTCCACATTACACTCTTGAGTGTGCTCTCTCAGAGCCTCCTTCCTGGATCTCATGCATGCATTTTCTTTCACCATTTAGAATGTGAGTACCCTAGGAACAGGGAGTCCATTGTCCACATCTGTGTCTCTCTGGAAGCCCCTGACTCAGGCTGCTCCCCATATCAGGCCTCCAAACCACCCTGAAATGAATGGGATTAGGTTTAGGGGCTTTAACACTACAATTTCAATATTTGGTTTTTATAGAGGAAGAAAAAGAGCAGTACGAGGGCGTGGCTGTGGATTTGGAGACAAATGTATGCAAACCACGGTGCAATGATATGCAGATGTGCATGCTGGATTTATGCAAAGGAGTCCTGTGACTTCACAGTTCTGATTCTGGCGGGCTTCTGACTCTGAGGGGCTCGGTGCCTGCTGGAGACTTTACAATCTCATGTGGCAACGGCTGGGAGATGGTTGCCACACAGTCTCTGGCGCCAGTGGAAATTGTTCCTCTGTGAAGCTGCTCCCAGCCATGAGAGCAGACTAGCTGAGGTGGAGGCTGAGGACAGAGGCCTGCCTTGAATGACAGCTTGGGCATAGTCAGAGCTGGGGACTCCTGGGTTCTGTGGACATAGCTCTTGGACAAAGCAAAGACCATTCCTCTGCTAATTTCAGGTTTTCTGATTGTGCCCGTGACTTTCTGCTGGAACCAGCTTTACAATGCGCTGCCCACCAGCCCTGTGCCCGAGTGGGTGGTGGCCCACAGTAACATGGATAACCACCACATGTGAGACCCCCTGTCTGGCCAGGCACTTCAGCATGTTGTGCTGTTTAATCCTCAGCAGACCCAGGCAGCGCTGATAGGAGTCCCACTTAATTAATGAAGCTAGAGAGGCCAAGGTCACTCAGCATGGTGGATCTGGAATCCAAGTTTGAGTCCGGCTGTAGCCATAGTGACTCACAGCCTTGTAATTCCAAGGACTCAAGAGGCTGAGGCAAAGGTTGCTGTGATGGGCTACAGAGTGATGTCCACGACAACCTGAGCTACAGAGGGAGACTCTGTCTCGGAAAACAAAACAGGGCTGGTGTGGCGGCTCTGCAAGTAACAGCACTTGCCACCAAGCCTGACAGCCTCAGTTTAATTCCCAAGACCCACACGGTAGGAGAGAACTGATTCTTCTCAGATTGGCCTTTGGCCTCTTCATCTATACCATAGTATCTGTACACACGTACACACACACACACACACACACACACACACACACACACACACACACTACTTGAAACCACACCAAACCTGTCACACTCCAAAAATGGCCCTCTTAAGTACTACTACCTGCCTCCCATGCAGCCCTTCAAAAGCCACTGAACACTGCAATGGCAGCCACTGGAGAGGGAGCCAAGGCCAGCGCAGTGACTGCAGTCCCCTGTATGTAAGCTCAGTTGGCAGACATCGACATAGACAGTCCTCTAGTCTAGAGTCTCCACTAAATGGCACCTGTCACTCAGGCATTCCAGTCTCATGCCTTTGGGACAAACGTGCTTTCGGTCCTCTCCTATATTAAAACACAAATCCTACTGGAAAGCAAAAGAGACTTGGGCCTTCAGCAGGGCCTTCCTGGTGCCTACAGATAGCAAGGAGAAATGTACACAAGAAGAGGGAGCTGAGCAGGCATCCAATTCAGCAATCTGGTGGCCCAAAATGATGCTGTTTAGGACAATGACTTTCCCAGGACACCTTGTTCTCTTCCCAACCAGTCACACCAACAGAGACCAAATGAATATGAGTTATTCTATAGCAACAGTAGGTAGGTAGTCCTAAGGTAAGGGCACAAACTAAGATGATCTTCCCATTTTGCCATCAAGGAAAATAAGGTCTAAAGAGATTGTGAGTAGTCCAGAACTGAGAGTGGGTCAGGATGAACCAGTTCACTTGTAGATGGGGACTCCACCTCCGAAGTCATGGTAGCTAGGCGGAGAGAGCAAGGACAGGAGCCAAAAGGAAAGCCCCGGCGCCTGGGAATCTTCAAGGGGCTTTGCAAGGCAGCCCACAAATGGGGTTCCCACAGTGACAGGTGGGCACCAAGCAGGCCGGGCCGGATAGAGCTGGCACCAATGCTAGCAGGGCTGGAGGTGCCAGCTCTCACCCGCCAGCCGGCCTGCCAGCTGGGGAAGCTTAATTAGAATTCCTCAGCCCTCCATCCATTTCCTTCCTGGCATACAGGACAGCTAATGGCTTCTGTGGCTTCTGTCGCCTGCTGCCAGGGTGAGGTAGGCCAGGCTGGCTGCTCCAGGCAGAGCTGGGGGTGGGGGTGACCTCGAACAAGCCCAGCATCACTCCTCTCCCCTACCTCGGAGTAGGGAGCAGCCCCTACTGTGACCTGATGTTTCCCCAAGTCAGGAGCCCACCTGCCTGTCTGTCTATCCAGCCCCCCAGGGCCCAGTAGTTGCTGAGTGTGGATAGACAGACACAGGCTGTGGGAAGCATCGGTGATTAATGGGTGATGAAAACCAGACTCCGGCCGGATGGGGGTGGGAACAGAGAAGCAGAGAGAGGCTGTCTGTTTCATACTTGGCTCAGCTTTGAGCCCATAATTGGGGGCGGGGGGCCACAGCTGAGGGCAGTGCCTGGCTCTGGCCTCCACGTTCCAGCCTAGACCCCTCTGTGGACATCAACCAGAACCTCTCAGAGTGGGCCCTCGTGAGGACCTTGGGAGGAACCAGGTTTGCTTCCAACTCCCAGGGACCTGCAGTTACCTTTAAAAGGCCTCTTTACCCTTACATACTGCCTCCACAGATAAAAGGCAAGAAGAGCCTCTTGTCACAAGGGACGAGAAGTTCCCCTCCACCTTCTCTCTCTGAACCCGTGACAACTCCCAAGACTCAAGCACAACCTAAACTCTGTCCCTGGGACCTACCCAACCCAGCCTTTACCTTGGAAACTCTGTAAAGTTTAAATAAAGTGGGTTTTCCTCCAGAGAGAGACTTTGGCAACAAAAACCACAGCTGAGAGCACTTAGATAGGACCCCCACTGCGGAGGAGAGACATCAGGAATACAGAAGCCCAGGCAAGAAGAGCAAGGTCTGTACAGGGGAGCTCGTAGGCCCCACATGCAGGCCCCGGGAGATCCCTGCAGCTTTGCCTTCCTCTCCTGTATGTAGAAATGTCACATTGGCCACCTGTCCCAGTGCCCAAGGCACCACCACCAGCCCTGGGGAATCCTCTGTACTGAGGGTTCCAGGCTTTCTCCCCAAGCCCATCCCAGAGCCTGAGATCCCACCAGGGGAGCCTAAAAGAAGGAAGCAGCTCCAGATAGAAGTGGCTTTGGGAGGGATGAGGTCAAAGGTACATTTGCTTTTGACTGACCAGGCCTGTCTGTCATGAGAACAGAAATTATTTTCTTCTTGTCAAAAATAAAATAAATCCCCCTAGGTGGTGGTACAGACCCGTGATCCCTGCACTCAGGAGGTTGAGGTGGGGTGCATAACCTGGGTTACTTAGCAAAAACCTGTCTCCAAAAAAAAAAGCCAAAACAAAACAAAACAAACAAACAAACAAACAAAAAAACCCGAAGAAAGCCGGGTGTGATAAGGCCACAGGGTGAGGACAGCCTTCTTGTGTGTTTGTTGATTCGTGCATCTTAGGAACTGTCTATCTAAAGACACGGAGGCTATCCACCCTGCCTCCCCCAAAGGAAAATGGCAGAGGGAGGTGCCAAGTCCAGCCAGCTCGAACCCTCTTCTTTTCTGAATCTCCACTCTGCTAGGAGCTGAGGAGAGAAAAACTATTCACCATCTGGGAAGCATTAGAGAGTTCCAGAAAAGGTCTGATGTGGGAATGAGAAAACCTTTATTGGGGCTTTTTAATCAGTAAAGCAGAAACACAAATGTCTTCCTTGAAAATAATTCCGGCTCCCCAGGAGACATCCGATTATGCGCCCAGCAGTTTGTTAAGGAGGCAAGCGCATGATTTATTATTATCGTGTTTTTCTTCATCTTGCGTGCGTGCGTGCGTGCGGTGACGGGTGGAGGAGACATCACAGCCCTTGTGTGGAGGTCAGAGGACAACTTGTGTAAGTCAGTTCTCTCCACCCACCGCGTACATTCCAGGGATTGAACTCAAGTTGTTAGGTTTGGCAGCAAGCACATTCTCCCTCTGAGCATCTCCCTGGCCCAAGCTCAGGGTTTTAAACATCGCCTGTCCTGTCCAATCAGAGAACTCTGTGAGCCGGGGTGGGGGAGGGGTGAACTTTGCTGAGCTTTGGATCACAGTTCCTGTCTCTTGCCTTCATGGAGCCCAGACTTGTCATCTGAGAGGAAGGGGGAGGCTGGGGGAGGCTATTCCCCTTCTCTTGTATCTGCCTAGCTCTTCCCGAGAGACGTAGTTGGGCCGGAGTAGCTTTATACCCTGTAGGCTGTGGTCTGGGAGCAGCCGAGGGGGTGGGGATGGGGATCTTAAAAAGGAGAATATGAGACGGTGAGGGCCCCCACCTCAGAGGCCAAGGCAGGGGCTAAAGCCAGTGCCCGTGGTTCTTCTCTGGTAGGAGAAATGTTTGTGATACAAAGAATGCTGGGACCTGCTGGGCTCAGGCCAGAGCCCCAGCCAGATCCCAGCAGGTCGTCACTGTCCCACTTGCACACTGGGAGTCACAGAGCCTCCGGAACTGTTCTAGGGGGTAGTGAGACAGTGGGAGAATATTCCCTTTCATTCACTGTTGAACTAATTGCCTACAAGTTAGCCGCTTAAAACACCTGTTTATTATTACAGCCCTGTAGATCATCAGTCCAGGTGGGCCCAGCTGGGCTGGCGGCTCAGAAGGCCCAACAATCAAGGATTCAGCCATCTGGACTTCGTTCTAGAAACTCTGAAGCAATCCCTGCACGCTGTGACAGAACTCAGCTCCTTGTCCATGCTTTCTGCTGGCTGCCAGCTCCTAGAGGCTGCCTCTCTGAGCTCCTTCTTCCATGTGGACCACTCTGTCTTCAAATCACCATCAGATATCTGTGCTGGCAATCAATGGCATCCTGTCCTGCTGTCGGTGGAGGCCTCTGCTTCCAAGGGGCTGATAAGATGAGGTTTGCCATCCTCTCAGGAGCTCACAGTTGCTAATCTGTAGCCTTAATTATATCTTTGAACTCCTTTATGCCTTCTCGGTGTCCCTGAATTATGGGGTCTGAGATCCCATCCTGTTCTGGGAACAGGCTGGGAAATCTTAGGAATCTGGCTTCTCATAGGGAATCAGTGCTGTCATGGCTACAATGGGGGACCAGGACTGTGTGCTTGGCTTTCCTCCACCCACCCAGGAACTCAGAGAACAGGGTAGGCCATGTTCTCCTCTAGGGACAGCCCCTGGACTTTCAAAGAAAGAGCCCTGCCTCAGCACCCAGGGATTTTGCTTCTGGAGCCTCAGGTTGTAGGGTGCCTCAGGTTGTAGCCGTGCTGTCCCCCAAGGCCCTGACTGCACTCTGCCCTTCCTTTGCACTCCCTCAACACCTTACAGCTACGTGCCTTCTCAGCCCTCCACACACGCCTACTCCCTTCCCACTGCTGGCATCTGCTGTCTACCAGCCTTAACCTGCTCTCTCCCTTCCCCTAGTGGGCACCTTCCAGGCCACGTGTCCCAGGCACTGTGGTGACGACGGCAATGGAGTCCATCTTGGACCCAGCTCGAGTTCCAACACTTGGCTCAGTGCCAGGAATACAACAGACATGCTAACAAACTTACTTTGTGGTTTCTCTGGGTTGTCTCTGTGGGGTCCACCCCCCAGCCCCAAACCTGAACCTGTGTCACCACTGTCACCTCAGCATGGAATGTCTGGGTCCTTCTCTCCCTCAGACTGGAAACAAAGCAAGGCTGAGTGTGCAGTCCAGTGGGATAAAATGTTGCTACATCCCCTGGCCTGTCCCCAGTGGGCTTCTCACACAGAACTGTCATGCACTGCACACCGAAGCCTGTGTTCTCGTTGGCCTTTGGCAGGAGGGAAAGAGCTACCACCCCACAGCTTGCAACCCTTTGACATACCTGGGGCACCTTCAGCTGACCTCTATGGTTTTACTCTGCTGGCCTTGATTGTTTCTCATTCCATCCCTGAATTTGGGCCTGTGTTCTCTCCCCAGTGACCCACCCACTTCCTCCTGGGAGACCAGCCGAGGACAGTGAGGTTTGAAGAACATTCTAATCCCAGCCCCAGAGCTCTGAGAGAGAAAATGACTAAAAGCCCTGGAATGCAGGGCCTGCTGCTTCCCGCAGGGCACTCTGAATGAAACAGGGAACCCACAGCTGGGGTGAGACAAGAGGCTGCCCTGAGATACCACCCAGACTCCAAGAGCAGAGCAAGCAAGCTTAGGACTTGGGCCTTAGCCCCAGTGCCCATGTGCCCATCCTTCCCGCACACTTTTGAGGACCCAGACTGGACACACCAAGCAAGTGTGACTGTTGGTCTTGCTTAAGTGCTCCTCAGTTCCCAACAGCCTGGCTCTTTAGGTGGATGGGAGGAAGAGACGCCACACACACACACCCCACACACCCCACACACCCCATGCCGTAACTCAGCCAGGTCACATCATTTCAAGCAAAGTGGAAAGAAGATACAGCTCCCCCACAGCTGCTCCAGGGGTGCAGGGGAGGCTTCCACGGGGAGCAGCTGGGGAGTTCCTAAAGACCGGTCCAGCATGACTGGAGGGTACACCAGCATGCTTGGAACGTCTCTGGGGAAAGTGGAGATACACACTGGTCTTGAAGGTACAGCTCCACAAACTGGTTTAGATATGTATCCATCTGCATGAAGGACAGAGTTTACTTCCAGAAGGTGCCCAGCAGCCTCTTCTTCCAGGCATTAGCCATCTCCCTCTGAGTAACCACATGTACAAATTTCTCTTACCATCAGTTAACTGTGCCTGGCTTTGGATTTCACTCTTCTGGGATTGCAGATAGTGTAGGCACTCCAGTCCCTGGCTCCTCCTCCTCCACATCTTAGACCTGCCTCTGGGCTTCTCATGACCTGAAGGAGATCTCTGCCTCTGCACCCGTGGGACTTTGCCTCCTGTTCATCATGGCTTCCTTCCAGAACTACAACCACAACATCCCCAGGTCCCTGCCTAGGCTCTGCCCTTTCTTCATGCTCCCTTGACACTGTATATCTACGTGACCTTTGTGGCATCGCCACTCACCCACACCCTTCCCCTTGCAGACACACTAACAGCCTTCTTAATCTATCCCCAGATGTATATAATGTCCACTTCTTGTCCATTTGATATCAAACTCATTTGATTGATAAGGGATTTAGTTAAGTCAGCAGTTCATTGTCACATCATCTGGACATAGGCTGATCAACTTGGGAGCATTAGGTCTAGGAAGAGAAGGTTTGGGAAGAAGAGACTGATTCATCTAGTTAGAAAACTTGTTAAATGGATCCTACATACCAGGCTGTGTCTGTAATCAGGCTTTAAGCTACTTTGTTGGGTTCTTTTACCTTCCACCTTCTCCACCCCAATCCCTTCCAAACCCCCAACACTAGGTAGGAGAAAAAGAAGGATAGAGGGGAAAGTGGTTATAGCTCTCTCTAGACTACTTCCTGCAGTTTGGAGGCATCGAATTTCTGGGTGCAAGTCTAATCTTCATCATCAGGATATCTCCAACGAGCAACCAGCAAGAGCAGGAGCAGGGGCCAGCAGCTGCCACTGCTTCTCCCAGAGCTCTGGCATTTTCAGACCCTCTCAAGAGTCCCCAGAATCCAAATGTAAACTATTTTCAGCTGTGCTTGTGCTCTGCTGTGCTTGTGCTCTGCCAGGGCACAAGGCAAATCATAGTTAGCTGCTGTGGACAATCTGAAGCAGCCCCATGTCCTACACCTGGGATTAAAGCAAAAACATATTCACATTACATTAAAAACAAAAATCCTCACTACATCTGTCTTAGGAGCTTATGGGGGAGGGGTATGGCACACATGTAGAGGTCAGAGTACAATGCTTAGAAGTTGGTTCTTGTTTAAGGCAGGGTCTCTCTTTTGTTTATACTGTGCTGCATACTCTAGGCTAGCTGGCCACCGGCTGACTTTCCTATCCCTACCTCCCATCTGGCTGTAGGAGTGCTAGGTTTACAGATGTGTACAGATGTGCACAGCAAGCACTTTTACCCACCTAGCCATAACCCAAGCCCAACGCTTGCTTTTTTTTTTTTTAATATATAGGTATTTTTTTTTAATATATAGTTTGTTTTGTTTTGTTTTGTTTTGTTTTGAGACAGGGTTTCTCTATGCAGCCTTGGCTGCCCTAGACTCAATATGTAGACCATATTGGCCTTGAACTCACAGCCATCCACCTGCCTCTGTCTCCCAAGTGCTGGAATTATAGGCATGAGCCACCATGCTCAGCTCAGCACTCACTTCTTAATAATCTATGATTTAGCTAAAATACACTTGGGCCAGCAAGCTGCTTCAGTGGGTAGAAGTGGCCACAGGCAGACATGATGACCTCAGTTTAATCCCCTCACACCACAAGGTGGCAAGAGAGAATGAACTCCCAAGAGTTGTCCCCTGACCTCCATATGTATGAGACATACACACACACACACACACACATACATGCACATACACACATACATACAGACACAACCCACAAAGACACACAGATACACACACATACATACATACACAAAAAATAAATTTTTCAATAGCACGCTAAGCTCAGTGTCTTAAAGTGAGCCACAAACAGGCAGTCTCCCTCAGGACTTCCTAAGTGGCTGAGAAGTTCTTCTGCAGACCTCACTGGAGGAGGGGTAAGCAGTTACAGATATCTTGGCTGGGTATGTGGAATCAAGATGGTCCAGGCTTAAGCCGGGCATGCTGGCCAAGACTCTGGATGGTCTGCTCCAGAAATGTCACTGGGAGAGCCCTACTGGTCACACTCTGTTGGGTAAGGTGAGTCACACCCAGACCAACTGAGAGGTTGAGGAAGGAGTGTCAGGAGTTGACCAGTTGCTATCTTTGGAGACCAGTTTTCACTTCCCCCATCTTTTGTTTTTCCCTTTTGGTTTTCTTGAACAGGGTTTTACGTAGCCCAAGCTGACTTCAAACTTGCTATGTAGCCAAGGCTGGCCTTGAACCCGATTCTCCTGCCTCTACCTCCCAGGTCTCCACTTTTCTGAAACTGGCGCTTGCTGTGTAACCCTGGCTGGCCCCACACTTCCCGGATACTTGGAGAATGGGTATGTGCCACTATGCACAGCCTCCGTGTTCCTTCTTAAACAGAGTGTGCATAAACTAAATTCTACTTCCTATGCACTCTCCGGCATAGCAGTTTTTTGAGGCATGGTTTCGTGTAGCCCAGACTGGCTTCAGATTCACAGGGATCCTCCTGCCTCTGTTCATGGCAAGGTAATGCCCAGGATTACAGGTATTAGCCACTACCTCTAGATCTTTCTGGGGTTTACACAAATCTTATCATTTAGTTCTGGGTTTTATTTTTGACCCAGAGCCTTTTCCTATTTTGAGTATATTTTTCCATTTGTGGAGGCTGAAAATGAGAAACAGATGATCCATTTTCAAACCCCACAAGTCCTTGGCTCTGTTCTAATTTGTATAAATTTTATTTGAAAGTTAGTTTCCTTTTTAATTCATTTTTCTCTATCCTTGTCACATGCAACTCAATAATCTGACACTTCCAAAAGTCTCTTTAGTCCCCAGGAGGCTGAGGTAGCAAGGTCAAGAGTTCAAGGCCAGCAAAACCCTGTCAAAACAAAATCTCCTTAGCCCAAACCGTTAATTCCTCAGGTACATTTTTTATGACCCAAATCACTTCACGTGACAATTCTGTTAAACTTTCTTCTTCCATCTCACGAATGTCCCCTACCACCACCCTCCCCACTTCCAACAATATTTCCCTCACTTTCCTTTCAGCTCCTGCAAGCAGGCTCCTTGAAGACCATCAAGTTTTCAATAGTAATAATAGACCTTCAAAACCCTGAGAACATCTGCCCACATCCCAGCCATAAAGCCATGATTAGGTTTTGTCATGGCAGCAGTCTTCTTCCAGGTACAAGAGTCTGAGTCAGCTTCAAACTCTGCCCTAACACACCCACCCATAAACAATGCCCTTAGCAATGACAACCATCTCTTTTGTGTATGCATTTGGGTAACTGGGCTGGCATAGTGGTTCTCACACAGGGTCTTCAGTTTGCAGCCCTTCAGGACCATGGAGAGGTACGGGGCTTTTTCAGTCACATATCGGAGGCTCCAACAAAAATGGCACAAGCAACTCAGGCTGGGCGGCTGTGGCTACTCAGGTGTCTCTCGGAGAATCTGGGTACTGGCTTCTTCCCACGGCAACTGAAGAATTCCAGCGTGACTGTCCTAATGGACACTGGAGGCTGCATAAGCTTTTTCCAGCTGAGATTAGAAGCCACTGCGTCACTTGCTGCATTTGGGGAACTTCCGGTGTACCCAGATCCCCATCCAGGTTAAAAAGGAGAGAATACACTTTTTTTTTTAAACTATGCATGTTGTGGGTGTGGCACGCACCACTTGTATGTGGGTGTCTACAAATCCCAGAATAAGGCATCCGATCCCCTGGAGCTGGAGCTACAGGCAGTCGTGAGCCGTGCAACATGGCTGCTGAGAATTAAACTTGGGTCTTCTTCCAGACCACCGAGCCATTTCTCCAGGCCCAGAACTAGGTTCTTGATGGTAGGAGAGCCAACGAATAATGTACAGGTTGTAAAGTCTGTAAGAAGCCAGGCATGACACAATTCCAGCACTCTCTCTGAGTTCAAGGCCAGCCTGGTCAACATATTGAGTTCCAGGCCAGCCAAGGCTTCATGGTGAGAACCTGTCTTTTAAAACCTAAATGAACAAGTAAATAAAATCCATAAGAGGCTAATATATCCAGGCCACGGAGCTAGAAAAGGACAAAGTTGAGATTTGAACCCAGATGTACCTTGCTACGGACTCGCATCCTTAAATGCCCTCTGAGTTCCTGGTGCTGACGCTGGGCTCCACCACAATGGGTCACACGGAAGCCCTGCACTACCTTCTGCAGTCACAGAGGCAGATATCATACATGATGTCCTCTGATAGGAGACAATCGTGACTTGCTCCTATCTAACCGGCTTCCTCCCAGAAAAGCCAGAATGACTCACACGAGGGGAGATTCCTCCTCTGGTAAGGACTGGCTGCCTGGCTGTCAAAGGAACTGGTGAGGCCTCCTTTCACAGCACCTTCCCTCCTGTGGTCATCAGTGATTCCATGTCACTGTCACCATGGCCTACAGGCACCACCTTATCAACTCACCCCTAGGATCTTGATTGTACTTCCTCAACTGGTTTTGTTCCCACAGGGGAGGGGAGAGTATCCTTGAGGCCTTTCAAGAGTGTCTGTCAGACGAGGATGGGGCTCAGTGGTGCCATAGGGAGCGTGGGTGTGGCCTTGGGGTCAATCCCAGCACTGGCATGGGAGCCACGGCTCAGGAGAAGGCACCCTCTAGAGCCGTGGTCCTCAACCTATGGGTCGTGACCCCACAGAGGTCACCTATCAGATATCCTGCATATCACATTTGACATCATGACTCATCACAGTAACATTACAGTTATGAAGCAGTAACGAAATAATTTAGGTTGGGGGTCACCACAGCATGAAGAACTGTGTTAAAGGGTTACAGCATTAGGAAGGGTGAGAGCCACTGCTCTAAAGCCTGAAATTTGGCCATCAGGAGGCTGAAGCAGGAGGATCAAAGCCAAGCTCTACACAAGACCCCGTGTCAAAAAAAAAAAAAAAAAAAAAAAACCCAGACCAAAACTTTACGTTCTGAATGACACTTTTGAGACAGAGGACAAATCATCCAGGAAACAAGTGGTTGGCAGTCAGGCCGCTGTGAGTGATTATGTGGCCTGTGCTCTGCACAGAGGGACCTGACCACAGACAGGACTGGACTGAGGCCTGGAACCCAGCCGCACATTCCACTCATCCTGATGAGAGGCTCTGTCTGCATGAGGAAAGCACAGCCTTTCCTAATTTGCCCACCCAGAAAGGGGGCCCCTTTCTCTAACTCAATGAGGACACCATATCCTGAGCAGCAGCAGGGGAGGGCTGGAAGGGAGCAGAACAATAATGTCCACCTACCTCATAGCACAAGCCATAGAAACCAACTTGAAGGGCAGAAGCCATGGCAGGTCCGAGGAGCTGAACATCTCTCCTCACTGGAATATTCCCGTGAAAGCAAACATGCCAGCCTTTCCCAGGTCGACATTCTACCGTCTTGAGAAGAAGAATCTCGGGGTGGGGTCGATACCGCAGCACACCCGTGACTGAAGGCCAGCTAGCCTGGTGTGTGCAATGAACAAGAGACTGCAGCAAGGTGGAAGTGGAGGCGTCCACCTGAGGTTGTTCCCTCTGTCACTTACGTGCTGTGCCATGTACACACGCACACATATATGATACCGCAAGCCAAAGTTGTGATTTTTGCTTTGCTTCACCTCACAGCGTCTGTGCAGTATTACAGAGGCGAGCAACTTCTCTTGTCTTCAGCCCCAGTCCTCCTGAGGAGAAGAACATGAACTTGAGTCTCTGTGTCTCTCTAACACTGGGACACAAGAGCTCTGGTGAGCGGCAAATGGCTCCTGTTGCTGCATCTGGAGGGAGGGATGAGATGGCAGAACTACCAGGAATCTCCTCTGTGGATGGTTACATCAGGCTGGCCCCTTGGCGTTTTGTGGGAAAAGCACCTATATACCGATTGGACTTCCTGAAGACACAAGGCATGGAACTTCTGTAGGCAGCTCCTGGAGTACAGCACAGATTACACTAGAACCTTCACCCTGACTCCACAGGGAGTCCTTACTGCCAGCGGGCTTGTCCTGGAATGCTCAGGCTAGTCCATCTTGGCCTTTGCCTCCTCCAGGGAGCCCTCTCTGACCATCTCCTGCTGATCTCTCTCCCTTCTGGGGACCATAAATGTCACTTAATTATATCTATTTTCTTCTTCTTCTTCTTCTTCTTCTTCTTCTTCTTCTTCTTCTTCTTCTTCTTCTTCTTCTTCTTCTTCTTTCCTTTTCTTCTTTTTCCTTCTTATTCTTTGTTTTGTTTGAGACAGGGTTTTTCTATGGCTGGCCTGGAACTCATTATGTAGATCTGGCTGGCCTTGAACTCAAAGAGATCCTGCCTGCTTCTGCCTCCAGAGTGCTGGAATTAAAGGCATGCTGGGCTAATTCTAGTCTTTGCTATTTTCCTTAAATAATACTGAAACCACAGCAAGGGAGATCTCTAGGGTTGTTTTATGTTTTGTTTTGTTTTGTTTTTAATTACTGTGTGTGTGTGTGTGTGTGTGTGTGTGTGTGTGTGTGTGTGTGTATGTGTACTGTAGTGTAGTGTAAGAGAGAACAACTTTCAGGAGCTAGCTCTCTCCACCAAGTGGATCCCAGGCGTCAAACCCAGACCATCAGGTTTGGCAGCCTCCAACTTTGCCCTCTGAGCCATATTCCAGCCCAGCATGCCACCTTCCAACACTTAATGTGCCAGATTCTTAGAAGTCTAGAGAAGAGGGGCCTGGAGAAATGAATCAGCAGTTATGAATGCCTGCTGTTTGGGATTTTTTTGAGTTGTCGTGTCTTGTTTTGTTTTAATTTTTTTAGAGTTCAGCTCTCAGCACCTACAACATAGGGAGGCATGAGTGCAGCTCATAGCTAGTTCCGCATCATCAAGTAAAGGCATGGTGCATGCACAGATGTGCTGTTATAAAAGGGGGGAGGGGAAACATGCCTCCGCCTCGGGGTGGCCAGAACAAGCCCCATTCTAGCCATCTCTTTAGCTTGCCTTTCTCTTTTACCTCACTTTAGAAATAGAATGAAGTTCGACAGTGGTGGCTGTTTTAGTCCCAGAACTTGAGAGGCAGAGGCAGGTGGATCTCCGATTTTGAGGTCAGCCTCGTCTACAGAGGGAGTTCCAGGATAGCCAGGGCTACACAGAGAAACCTTGTCTAGAAAAATAAAACAAACAAACAAACCAATGACAACAACAAAGGAATGGAATGAGTTGGATAAAATAAAACTGGGAGGTTGTACAATTAACTAAAAGCACGCCAAACAAAGGTAGGTGTACTGGCTGGTTTTGTATCAACTTGACACAAGCTAGAGTCATCAGAGATGAAGGAGCTTCAATAGAGAAAAATGCTTTCATAAGATCCAGCTGTAAAGTATTTTCCTAATTAGCGATCAATAGGGGAGGGCCCAGCCCACTGTGCGTGGTGCCATGCCTGGGCTGCTGGTCCTGGGTTCTATAAGAAGTCAGGCTAATGCTCTTTGATCACCTCCCCCCCCAGGGGGAGCAGCCTTATCAGGCCACAGAGGAAGACAATGCAGCCACTACTGATGAGACCTGATAGACTAGGACCAGAGGGAAGGGGAGGAGGACCTCCCTTTTCAGTGGACTGAGAAGGGACATGGGTGGGGAAGAGGGTGGGTAGGATTGGGAGGGGAGGAGGGAGGGAGGTACAGGGGGGATACAAAGTGAATAAACTGTAATTAATAATAATAAAAAAATTTAAAAAAAAGTCAGGCTGAGCAAGTCAGTAAACAGCACTCGTCCACGGCCTCTGCGTCAACTCCTGCCTGCAGGTTCCTGCCTGTTTGAATTCCTGTCCTGACTTCCTTTGATGATGAACAGTGATGTGAAAGTGTAAGCTGAATAAACTCTTTCCTCCCCAGCTTGCTTTTTGCAGCAACAGAAACCCTAACTAAGACACTAGTGATCCCTAAAAACACACTGTAGGATTCTTGAGATTAAATTAGCCACTCGGCATGCCTGTGAGGGATTATCTTAATGAAGTTAACTGGGATGGGAGATCCACTGTAAAAGTGAGTGACACCATTCCATATGCTTGGATCTTGGACTGCATAAAAAGGGGAAACTATGCCAGGCTGGTGGTGCACGCCTTTAATCCCAGCACTCAGAAGACAGAGTTCTTGAACTCTGTGAGTTCAAGGCCAGCCTGGTCTACAGAGTGAATCCCAGGAGAGCCAAGGCTACACAAAGAACCTCCCCCACCCCCCAAAAAAAGCAAAAAAAACAACAAAGACAGACAGGAAGGAAGGAAGGAAGGAAGGAAGGAAGGAAGGAAGGAAGGAAGGAAGGAAGGAAGGTGGGAGGGAGGGAAGGAGGAAAGGAGGGTGGGAGGGAGGGAAGAAGGGTGGGAGGGAGGGAAGGAAGGCAGGAAGGAGAAAGCCAGCTAAACATGAGCATATGTTGCTCTCTGCTTCCAGGCTGGATGCGGAGTAACCCCAACCCTCACGCCCCTGTCCCAGGAGCTCCCACCACGAAGGACTGCACCTTTGAACAAGCCCTTTCTTCCTTAAGGTGCTTTTGTCAGGGTCTTTTATCCCAGCAGCAGAAAAAGTAGCTAAGATAACTCCAAGAATGTGATTGCAAACCGATTCACGTGATTGCTGAACTTAGGGATGGAGTCCTGGGGTGGTAAATAAAGAGTGAGGGGGATGTCTAAAGGGATAAATCAACGTGTGTGGGTGTCTGTGGGGACCGGCACAGAGCGCCTTGATGAGAGCAGTTGACTCAGGTCTGCGCCCCGAGGGCCAAAGGAAAGAAAAGCAGAAGCCAGAATCCTTCTTGGAGGGTTAGGGGTGTAGTTCAGGGAAGGGAGCTTACCTAGCATGAGTAAGGTCCTGGGTTTGATTTCCAGACCCCAACCCCTCCACACACACACAACAGCAACAAAGGCCACCCCTGGAAGCATCACTAACCACGTGTGAACAGCAATCCTGACTGTTGTGTGTGAGGGAAGAGGATATGGGCAGGATTTGGCTGCAGCTATTACGTCTTACTCCTTCAAGATGCAAAGAGGTAAAATGTTAGTGTCTGTTACTGTAGGGAAGGGCCATGTGGGTTTTGTTGAGCTCTTTTTCGAACACCTTAAATATATCACAATATGTAAAGAATAAGAGTGGCCAAACAAGACAGTGCAAACTGGGCTGAGGAGACTGCGATGACCTGAGTCTGAATCGCTGACATCCACATTAAAAGCTGGCTGTGTCCACA
This sequence comes from Psammomys obesus, assembly GCF_907164565.1. NCBI lineage: Eukaryota > Metazoa > Chordata > Mammalia > Rodentia > Muridae > Psammomys > Psammomys obesus. The sequence goes on from NW_026585644.1 coordinate 47,500,737, forward strand.
CCTCCGTGTAGGCCCAGTGTTGGGAGACAGAAACAGGAAGGTCCCGCCCGAGAGCCTGCTGGCTGTCCAACCAACCCAAATGGCAAGCTTCACATCAGTAAAAGACCCTTCTCCAGGGACTAAGACAAAGAGTGATAGAAGACAATGAATGTCCTCCTTTGGCTTCCATATTTGCACACACACACACACACACACACACACACACACACTAGTCCTTGGAGCTCAGGCACTAAATCATCTGCCCTCCCAAAGAAGAAAAAGCCTACAATGAGATCCCATGTCACAACAGTTAGAACGGCTAAACTCAAAAAAACATTGACAATCCCGAGTGCTGACAAGGACGAAGAGTAACTGGAAGGCCCGATACACTTTTCATGGGCCTCAAGATGCAGTGTAGATGCTTAAGAAAGGAAGCCCACTGCTCGATCTTAAAGCTCAGTGCCTTCCCTGGGACCCAGCAACTCCACTCCTAGACATTTACCCAAAACACACACACACAAAAATCACAGCAGCTGTACTTCCAGCAGCCACAACTTAGAAGCAAGTTAAGTGTCCATAACAGGCAAGCAGACAAACTGTTCGGTAAAGAAACCAACTGTGAAACTACACTTTGTGTGGATGGATTTCAAAAACACCGCTGAGAAACGGAGATAAAACACCACACACCGTGTGACGTGTGACTCTGTCTATCTTCAAATCCAAAGCCAGATCAAAACCTGAGGGGTATGTCACCAATCAGAACTGCAGAGCCTGGAAGCGTGGGCCTGGAGAGAGAAATCAGGGGATCTTCTGGACAGATGGAATTGTTCGGTATGTCAATATGACGTAGTTGACACAGATCATCCATGTGGCAAAACGCACACTGAGGAGCTGTGCGAGTAAAGACATTTGCTGCTGAGCCTGAAGACCTGAGTTCAATCCCCCAGGACGCACAGGGTAGAAAGAGAAAACAAGTGGTCCTCTGACCTCCACAGGTGCACTGGAGCAAGGGCTGGAGAGCGTGCTCGGGGGTGTGTGTGTGTGTGTGTGTGTGTGTGTGTGTGTGTGTGTGCGCGCGCGCGCGCGCACACACAAAAAAAAAATAAAATAAAGTGCTTTTTAAAAATGTTAAATCTATACATTTTGTTTCACTATTCCAAGCTAGGTTAAAATAGTATCTGTGGTGCTTAAAGGACACACCACTAGACACAGACTAAGGGAGTCCTCTGGGTAAGGGCAGGAATCTGCACTCTGAACAGGCTCCGCTTTAGAAAAAATATCAGCCTTAAGTTCCAGGTCCCCAGGGGTGACACCGGCCCGCCCCTCCCCCACTTCGGCACGGGACACTCCCAACTGGACAGGCTTGGCGTCTCCCCCCCGAAGCCCACTCCAAGCTCCCAACCTCTCTGCCTAGTCGCTCCTAGCAACCAAGAAAGGACTTGCAAATCCTCAAAGTGCAGCCGCCCGTAGAGGGGCGGCGCGGTGTCAGCGAGACAAGGACACATCCAAAATGCAGGGTAATTGCCGGGCTCCTAATGCGCCGCCCTTTGTGCGGAGGCGCGGAGCCGGCGGCCGCGCTCCCAAGCCCGGGCCTTTCAGGCGCGCAGGGGGCCGGGCGGCCGCGCTCCCGCGCTCCGCGGCGCATAATTAATCGGCCTTCACAGAGTCCGGGACAAAGGCGCCCATTCACCCCGCCGCTCCTCCCTCCCCGGGATATTGTTATTGCGAAAAACTGCAGCCAGCTGGGCCGCAGGGCTACGTCAGCGCTGTGGGAGAACCGGCCGCAGAGAGGAGCCCCGCAGTTCTCTCTCCTCCCGAGCCCCTCGAGAGATCAGGGCGGCCAGGAGTCGGGATGGGCGGGACCCTGGGTCCCTTTTGCAGGACCCTGAAAGCCTGGTGGTTTCCATCCGGTCCCCAGGAGCTGGGACCCTGGAAATGGGAATGGCAGAGCCTAGGCTGGCTTCTAGGAGAGCATGGAGGGGTGTTGCCTGCCCAGGCTAGAGGCCTACCTGTGTCAGGCCCTCCCCAACAACTGTGTTGGTGAGGTCTGCAGTTAAAGTCAGGGTCTTCAAAAAGTTTGGGGGTGCGGAGGGCTTGCCTGGGCCTCGCTGTGCTCTTACCAACTCTACCTTCGAAAGTGGGAGCTTGATACATGAAATGGCTCAGGGAATGAAGGTGCTTGCCATTAAGCCTGGAGACCTCTGCTCAGGCCCTGTAATCCATGTTAAACATGGAAGAAGAGACCGCCACATACGCCTCCGAGGCCTCAAGCACTCTTCCCTCCTCACCCCACGCTATGATAAATAAAACTATTAAAGTGGGAGCCTAGACAGCTGTGTTTTCTTGTTCTTCAAGTCCGCTGAAGCTCTCTAAGAGTAGACAGCACTCAGCAGAAGAGCCTCAGAGCTCCACCCCAGTTCATGGATGAAGAGAGCCTACAGAGGTGAACTGACTAGCCCTGGGTCACAGAGCGGAGCTGGCACTGGACCCTGAGCATTCTGAGTGTGTGAAAATCAGAGCAGAAGAGTGTAGACACCGCTAGAGAAGGAGGCTCTGGCCTTCCTCAAGCTGAAGTCTTCCCCGACTGCGCAGTCCTGGACTGAGTGTCCTATTGAGTGCCCCAGGCTTCTCCTTGTACTGAGACCGCTCCAACCCGAAAAAGGCTCGGGCATATTCCGTTCATGGGGCCTCTGGGGGTTCTCCCACCTGCTCCATTAGAGGGACCTCTGAGACCAGGCCCAAAGGCCTCATGGCTTGTGTCAAGGCCACCACCCACCATCAATCGTGGCTGGCCATGGCACCAGCCTCTCTCCATTCAGAGGACCCTGCCCGAGGGCTTCATTCTTCCTCAAAGTCTAGTGTTCCGTTCCCTCAGCACCCCACCCCCTGGCCTAGCCCTGGTTCCAGGCTGGCAAGGCTGGGCTTCACCTTTCCCACTGAACCCAAGGCATCAGGCACCAGTCCATTCTTCTTCCCAAAGCAGCAACAGTTGTAAAGAGCCGCCATGGCTTTCCAAAACCTCAGCATTCTGAACAGCTCCCAGAACAAGCAGGGGGGTTTCCAAAACCCTGCCTGCCCAGCCCAGCCCATCTCCCTGAGACGTTCTGTCCCTCAGCTGTGCTCTGGAAAATGTTCCCCTTGCCTAAGACTTCCAGTCTTGAGCAGAACCACAGGACAACGAGCCAGACCACCACAGAGCCTCAATCCACTGCTAAGATGGAGACGAGAAGCCTTCCTTGTTTGCTGAGAAGCCCATTCTGGCTTCCAAGACACAGAGGGGGCCCAAGCAAGTTCACTTTCTAGCCAACATACCATGCTAGACGCTGGAAAGCCAGTATCATATGGCAGTCACATCTGTGGGTGGGAAAATGCACAGAAAATTCTAGAACAAAGTGGAGGAAAACAAAGTGAAACAGAGTTCAGCCAAGGCCCAGCCAGGCCAGGCCTCAGAGGGAGCAAACCAGCTGTCCCGTAAAAAGCATACTCAAGCATGACTCCTGAGGCCAACACAGTTTTGAGAAGACTTGGGGCCCAGGCAGCCCCCAGTAGCCAGGACACCAGCACAGCATCATACAAAAGGATAGTCTAGCCGACTCCCACAAAATAAGCTTTATTTACAATCTAGACTAGCTCACCAGTGTCTGGAATAACGCTTGGCCGAAAGAAAAGCAAGCTATGTTAAGGAATGTCCTTGAGAATATCCCCTGAAGTAATTAAAGGGAAAAGGTCAAGATGTCTAACTTTTTTCTCAGATGTTTCCAAAAATGTAAATAATGAGTGAAGCTGGGGGGAAGGCTATTCAGTGACCCCTTATGCCAGCCTTAGAGCTTTCTGGAACACCTTGGCCACACATGCACAGCACAGCCTGAGCGCTCCCACACCTAGGAACGGGACCCTTTCCTGTCGCCAGCACCCCTACCCCCTAAGTGTTCCCACTCAGAAGTACCTCACGATCCTCTGTCGAAGCATTTTGTGAACCCCAAATTGGTTCGATGAAAGTCCTGTGTTCCTGGCCTCTGCCTCTCAATTCAGCTAACGCCGTGCTTTGTGACTGCAGAAGGTTCCCCAAACCTGGAACCCAGGCACTTGCCACGGATTCCAGTGCTGAGGGAGAGGTGAGGAGGAGAGAGAAACGATCAATGAAAGGATGAATCAGAAGGGAAACAAAACAAAAACAGGTGTAGAGGTGCACACTTATAACCCCAGGACTCCGGTGTGAAGGCAGAAGGATCAAAAAGGATCAGCCTTAGCTACACAGCAAGTTATGGACCAGCCTGGGCTACAAGAGAACTTTACTCAAAAATGAGACAAAATGACAAAAAGGTAGCTGGTGGAGCCCGCCTAGATTTTAAAGTCCTGATTTTACAGTCATGCCAGAGCTGATGAGTTGTTTCTTCAGCCAAGGCTGGTTAGTCAGGCCCGCTTACAGAGAGAGCCGCACACACCATCACACGCATGTCATGTCAACTGGTTCCATGGCTCTCAACAGTGCACCTCTTAACCCTTGCCTCATTTTCTGCATGTTTCAGGTGTATGATTGTTGTCTCCTCCCCCGGGAGATTAAAAAGATAGGAGCCTTGCTTCCTCCTACCTTCACCTGGCCGTCCTCACAGCTTGGGAGAAACACTGACCCACGATGAACCCTCACTAAGGTTCAGTCCCATGAGGAAAGGAACCATGCTGTCTACCCCCTGGTCCTTAGCATAGCAGTTGGCACATGAGTCGCACTCCAGCGGAGTCCCGTGTTGGGTTGAGGTGCACAGCTGTCCTCACCAGGGTGCACTGAGCCGTTTGGTCTTGGGTGATCAATGGCGGAGTGAGCGCCACTGAAGCCCTTATAACTTCCATCGGCAGAGCAGGTCCTCCTGCATGGCATGGTTTCTGTGGCTGGAGTAACATGCCCCTTGTTGGGATGGGGTCCCCTTCCGGTCCTGGGCACAGGGACCCCTCTGGAAGAACTCTGCTGAAGCTCATCTCTGGTGGGGGCACGACCTTCTGGAAGAGTGATGTTGGTTGAAAACATGGTTCCTCCAACCCTACCCATCACTCCCAGCTGCCAGTGCTTGAGCAGTGATTATCAACTGACAATAAGCCACCTAGTTTAGGGTATGTTATTATGGTGACTTGAGCGGTCTAGCAGAGAAATCTGGGCATACTCTGGGGGAGACGAGAGTTCTTCCTTTGACCTCCTCTTGCAGGCTGCGCACCCAAAGCTTTCCCCTTCCCAGACTCCGTCCTATCCCTCTGTACCCTGAGGGGTAGTTACCACCTGGCCCTCTGGGGTGGCTGAGCATATATGCCCAGCACATGCAACCTTTGCTTCCAGCATTAAAAAGCCAGGCATCCTGGCTGAGAACTCTATCCTCTCCCCTTTCCCTTTCTTCTCTTCGCCCCTTTCTCATCTTCATTCTGCCCTATCCCCCATCCTCTAGCTCCAAGAGCTTCCCAAGTGACAACATGTGGACCCAAATCAAACCTTTGTCCTCAGGTCCCTGATAAATAAATCCCTTCTGAGTGACTGCCTGCCCTCCTCTCCCAGCCCCTCCAGCCAGTTGCCTTCCTCACCCTCACCTCCACACACACCCCCACCATTCCTGTCTGTGAACAGCTTCCTAAATACAGCTGAACTTCCCCTTTCAGCCGTAGGGCCCATGGAGTAGCTGCAGAAGGCCAGTGGCTTGGCAAAGGTTTTCCTTGCAAAGTTTGGCTGAGACTCACATCCCTCCAGCTCCAGCCACTGTTTGTTTCCCTGCCCAGACTCTAGAAGAAACTGTGCCCTCCAAAAGCAGTTTCCCTACCCTCTGCCCACCTTGTCCAGAGACTGGCGGAATCTACGGACAGCCGCAGGCCCAGGGTGACAGAGTTGTAGAGGAAAGCAGGCCAAAGGTCGATCTGGCTTCTGGCCGCCCCCAGCACTGCCCCTGCCCCAGTGCTGGGGGGCCTGGGTGACTAGCAGCTCCTTCCAAAGCCCCCTTGGTTATGGAAAGAAGGGCTAAGTTAGTAGAGATTCCTGGCCCCTTCTCTTTCTCAGCCATTTCTCCCCAGGGTGCTCTTGTCCAGTTACTGGAGAAACAGGCTTGACCAGGGACAGTCCACTACCTGAGGGCAGTCACCATTCCAGCCCGGGGTTCCTGTGCCCAGGTCTCTTCTTGTAGCACTCTTTCTTCAGGAAGGCAGTTATCTCAATCCTGGCCACAGCGTAAGGTCGCCTGGGGAGACCATAGCGTTCATGCATGAGTGCGCGTACACACACACACACACACCAGCCTGTCCTCACACATGCTTCACATCAGAGAAATCAGTCTGTCTGCAGGTGACCGGGCTACTCTCACTGAGTGGTCAGGGGTAAAGGCCATTGCAGAAAGGTAGCCGTTGACTAAGATGGTGCTGTAAACCAAAGGCACCACATCCATCACCTTCCCTCTGCGCCGAGAGTCTGGGACTATGGAAGGAGCCCTAGTATGAGATGAGTGTCTGTCATGAGGGGTGAGGTGGACCTGGGTCATATATTTGCCACCTAGCCATGGAGGCCCAGGAGCCCTGCTCTAAGGTTGTGGTATAGGCTGTGGTCAGCAGAGAAGGCTCCGTACAGATGGAGAAAGGAAAGAGGGAAGGGAAACCCAAGTGGGGCAGAGTGCTGTGAAGGAGACAAGGACAAGAGACAGGAAAAAGGGGAAGGAGAGTCAAGTGAAGAGCATAAGGACCACAAAGCCCCTACAGCCTGCCTCACCAGCGCTCCTCCATCAATTTTTCCCTGAGGCTAGAAAAAAAGCACTCTGCTAGCAAGGCACAGGATACAACTCCTCCTCCTCCTCAGGATCCAGGACAGAAAATCTAAAGCAGACAGGCTCCAGATTTGAGCCAAGAGACCCCATATACACACACCGAGAGATGCTGCCAGAGCCCCCCTGCCTCAGCACACCAGAACCATTGTCTCTTGCTGATACTGAAACAAAATAACTCAGCCATTCGTAGGCCAAAAGGAATGTTAAATCAGATTCCAGAGACATGGGGCATCACATCAGGGGACATAGATGCTGCTGTGGTTGATCCCTGTGACTCCCCGATGGAAACATCTCTCCCATGCCTCCTGCTCCTCTCCTCTGCCTTCTGCAAAGATATACTAGTTAGAGAGGGAGGCCAAAGACTCTGTAGCCAGCTCCACACTGTTCCCTCACGTATACAGTGAGTCAATAGACATGATGGGGAGAGGACCACAGTAGAGCTGCCCAGAATATAGCATTCACCTTGACTAGACAAGGGCTGTCCTCAGCAGACCTAAAGAAGATACAGCCTTGATAGAAAATCTATGGAAGTGGAGCTCAGGGAAGAGCATTTGATTAGCACGCTTCCACGAGGCCCTGGGTTTCATCCTCAGCACCACAAGACGGAAGGGAGGCAGAGATGGAGAGAGAACTAAGCAACGGTTGTGAGCAGGCGATTATCAGAGCTGTCGGGATGTGTGTAACTTGGAGGATATGGAGTAAGCTCACCCAAGAGGCCTCTATTGGCAAGAGAGAGCAGTGAGGGATAGGGACCCCAGGGGTGCTGCTTCTGAGTCTGGGGGCTTTTCTCTTCTTCCCCTCAATATCAGAATGCACAGTTGTCTCTGTGGCTGGGAGAGGCCAGGAATGCTGCTGGTCTTACACTGCACAGAGAGCTCCAAACTGGCTGTAAGTGCCATCTTTGCAAAGTGGACAGACCGTAGATTAGATAAACAGGTAAACAAACAGGCACTGCACCATGTCAAACTATTAAAAAGGGAGGGGGAGGGACTGGGGCTGGCAAGATGGCTCATCGGGTGCCTGCTGCCAGGTTTGACCACCTGAGTTTAGTCTCACAGGATAGAGAGAACTGACTCACAAAAGTTGTCCTCTGACTACACATACCTTTGCATATTGTAACTATACATACAAAGTAAACTTGTTTGATTTTAGGACAGGGCTTCTCTGTGTAGCCCTGGCCTTCCTGGAACTCACTCTGTAGACCAGGCTGGCCTCAAACTCAGAGATCTGCCTACCTCTGCCTCCCGAGTGCTGGGATTAAAGGCGTGTGCCACCATGCCCCGAGACAAATGTAATTTTTAAAAGGAGGGAATCTTGCCTGGATAGTGATGAAGGTACAGCAAGAGCTAAGGCATGAAATGCATTGAAATAAATAAAAGAGCAACAGTAACAGCTCTTTCAGCAGACCATAGCAGATGTAGTTGCTGTCCTTGGATCTGTGGCTGCTCCCCGTGAGCCATCTCAACTCCTTCTGCTGTTTGCTCCAGCACCAGTCTGGGGCCCCAGGCCTGCTAGAGAGACCCCTGTCTAACCCAGACGAAGGAACAGTTTTAGTACGCAGCTCAGAAGCTGCCTCTGAAGCCAGATGGAGGGCAGGAGCCGAATGATATACTAAGGAAGAAAAAGGGTGGGTGAGAGTGACTGGGGAGAGAGGGAAGAGGAAGAGAAAGGGGTGCTTGCTGCAAGTTTCAGTGTTTCACAATGTGACAAAAATACCAGACAGCCTGGGGGCCACAGGGAGAAGTTCAAGTTGAGCAACAGCTGTACTGCTGTTTTCTAATCCATGGAAAATTCTCTTTTCATTAGAGCCCCCTGCTCTAATGAAGCCAGACCCGTCATTACCACCACACTGGCTGAGAAAGGGACATTTGTCCCATAGCCACCAGGCCCCTCCTTGTTCTCCCACACACCCAGGCCAGTGCTCCACCCTGACTAAACTTCTGAGATCGTTGTGTTTACTGACCCCCACTCTGGCCTCACTGGACCCCAAAACAACAGAGGAGACACACAAAACCATTGCTGTAAGGGTGTACGGATCTAGCTAGTCTCTGGAAAGAAGCCATATCCATCAAATGACAGCCCACAAGGTCCTCTAAGAGTCTTAAGTTGGACCTCAAATTTGCCTGTTGTTTCCTGGCGAGAACCAGAGGAAGCAAATGTTGGACATCAGTCTTACAAGTCTTGGGGTCCATAGATTGGAATCCCCTGCACACACACCCCAATTCGTCAGCAGATGCAGCTTTTTGCTGGAAAAGAAACCAAAGCCTAAAATGTCTTCTGCTCATGGTCTGAGGAAGAGACCAACTGGACAAAACCATTCCCAAGTGCACGATACTGGGGAACTGCATTTCTGGAGTCATACGGGAGAAGAGGATAAAGACTCTGTGATGACAAGAATGGCTCAGTTTCCTGATCCTCTGACTGGTTGGGCATAAGTATCTAGAAGAATGGATGGAATGTGTGGCCTTTAAGTGACCCCCTTGAACTGTATTTCTCTCAACTGAGCTTTTGATAAAAACTCAAGCAGCAGGAGGCAGTTGGAGGTTGTAACCGCTGAGAGGATCTGGCATCGGTACCCTGGCATGAGGCGAGGGTGGAGCCATGGGATCAGGGCACCTGCAGAGGCATCATTCATGAACTGACCTAGTCACAGACTCCCAGAAAGCATTTTGCTCTGGTGAAGTGGCTAGGAGAAGTGGAAAGAGGGCTGAGACCCCATGACTAGCTCTGAACTCCTACCTCACTTTGGGTTGTCTTGAGAATAATAAACACCCTCATTTACTGTGCCCCCAGACCCTATGTCACTGTCCCCAGTCAATCTTCAGAAGGGCTCAGAAGGGAGCTACTAGCATGATACTATGATTACATTAATTTTGCAGGGAGCAAACTGAGGTTCCAGCATCTTGGCCAGGTGCAGCACAGCTAGGAAGGTGGAAAATTATGTTGCCCGCTCAAATCTCTTTGATTCCAAAGAGCACATTCTTTTAAAGGCTACCCATGAGACCCTGCCACATAGAAGGAGAGATAAACCTTGTCTGGAAAGTGAAAAGGTGGTCAATTTTCAGCACAAGACAGAAAAATCAGAACTCTCAAGAAACAGTGACTGGTGGGGGAAAGGGCATGGGAAATAAAGAAGGACCTCCTCCACTTGTCCTTCCAGGTCCAGGACTCAGAGAGAGCAGAGCCCCAATGTGGGAGCCTGGGGTGCCTAAATCCTGCCTGGAGGATCAAAGCCCACCCGATCAAAGCATCTTGAACTTTATGAGGAGCAAAAGATGAACACCATAAAATGATACTATATGAGTTCAGCATGTGCTATGGTTTGGGTAAGAAGTGTCCCCCCCAAAAAAGACTTGGTCCCCAATACAATGTTCAGAGGTGGGACTTTCAGGAAGTGGTTGAATCTTGATGGCACTAACCTCATCAGTGGATTCTTCCATTGACAGATTCCTAACCAAACAGCCTTGGGAAGGGGGTAGAAACTGAAACTGGAGCCTATCTGTGAGATGCTGTTGAAGGTATCTTTGCTCCAGCCTCTTCCTCTCTGTCTTTCTCTCATGCCTGGCTGCCATGAGGTAGGCAGCTCTCCTCCATCATACCTCTGCCTTATCATAGATCTAAAAGCAACGGAGCCACCAGCCCCTCCCTGATGGAACATCCACCTGCCTGCCGTTCCTTTCCTGTGGGGCACCTTCTCCTTCCTAGCTTTCTGGATTAAGTGCCTAGCATTCTGCTTTGGCACAATGATTGCTATGCTATGCTTGCTCACATACTGTGCCATGAGGGCATGCCTCCCTCCCAGGGCAGGCCCTGTATCCACTCTGCTCACAGTTATGACCAGGGTCTTAGTCTGAGCCCAACACACAGCAGAACCTAGATGAGCAATGAATGTAAGCATCTGAAGACTAGAACTGACCTCTAAGTCACCATGATCCCCACAAAACAGTATGGAGCTCACATCACAGACAGTTCTTGGCTTAGGGATTCTCAGCGATAGTGCAAAAGCTGTGCATTCGGCAGAAGCCACATTGCAAGTTTGGAATGGGTTTGTTCTGGCTGCCACAGTTGGCCGCCAGTGATTGCAATGAAGTAAGCCTCTCCATCGATGCTGGTCAACAGTACTGAGCCACCACTGTCAGCCTGTGGATGGATAGGTGTGTGGACAAGAGAGAGACAGACAGACAGACAGAGCCCACCATAAACTATTGATTCTGCACTTATGGAGTCCGCCAAGTCTGAAACCTGCAGGGCTAATAACTCAGTTCGGTAGAAAGTTGCAGGCTGCCACAGAACCAAGGCTGCCCTGCGAGGGACTTCTCTCATTTGGGTCAACCTTTTGTTCTGTTCAATCCTCCCACTGACCGGATAAGCCCCACCCACATTTTGCAAAGTAATCTGCTTGTAAAGGTTTAAACGTTAATCCTATTAAAAACACCTTTATAGAAACAGCCAAGATATTTGACCAAATATCTGGGTAGCCAGTGACCCAGTCAAACTGACACATAAAGCTGAACATCACAGGAAATCATATGAGAAAGTAGATGTGAGCAAAGCTTAATAACACCGGTGAACAAATGAGCCCAGCCCCGCATGGTGGTTAGTCACTCACTCATTCCAAATGCATTTATCAAACGTCTATGACAAGGCTCTCGGTTCTTGCTGCTGTGTAAGAAGCCACTCCTAAACCTAATGGCTTAAAACAACAAGGCTTTATTTGCTTATGATTTTATAGGTCAATAATCTGGGAAGGGCTCATCTTGGTGCTTATTCTGTTTCAAGTACCTTCAAGGAGTTACCCATTCCGTTGAGTTAGCTTGAAAGGCCCACAAAGGCCATGCCAAATTATCTAGTGCCCACATTACACGCCGGATGATCACTCATGAATCCACACCTCGGTCTTTTCAGGTCGACGGCTGTCTTCCCAGAGAAGGTTCCAGGAGGACAGGCATGAGCAGAGGCAAGGCTTGGCAGTGCAATTCTCAGCCACAGTTTGCTGACGTCACCGTACTAAAAGCAGGTCACATGCTCACGATCATGGAAGAACAGAACTATACAAGACGTTTGTATAAAAGGGTGTGGTTCACTGGGGACCCCAATAGAGCTATCCACCCCAAGATACAAAGCAGTCTATCCTTCCTCCTGTTACCCAAGGATCCTGAGTCCTACTGAATGGCAATATCACTCATGCGCCGGGCAAGCCCATATGAATCCTGGCATGTTCCGATAGGGTCTAGCTGTGTAAAAGCAGATTGTAATATAAAGACAAAGCATTCATAACTTATTTCTTTTTTATGCACATGCCTAATTGTTTTTTTAAATACTAATTTAACTTAATTTTGAGACAGATTCTTTTTTTTTGTTTTGTTTTGTTTTGTTTTTTGGGGGGTTGTTTGTTTGCTTTTCCAAATGAGTTTCTCTGTGTAGCTCTGGCTGTCCTGGAACTCATACTGTACACCAGGCTGACCTTGAACTCAGAGATCAGTCTGTCCCTGCCTCCTAAGAGTTCTGGGATTAAAGGCATGCACCACCATAGCCAGTTTAATTTAACTTTTTTTTTTTTTATTAATGTTGCTTCTAGGCCCATGTGTGGTGGCTCATGCATGTTACATGTGTCAACACATGTCAGAGGGACATCAGTTCTCTAAATTCTGTTCCTGGAACCCATGTACAGGCAGCACTAGAACTGTTTTCCCTCTCTGAGCTGACTCACTAGCCTTCAGAATAATTCTCCAAAGGAAAATGTTGCTACTTGAATGTGCTTGTGGGAGAATACCTACAGATTAAATGTTCTGGGTCCTGCTTTAAAAAAAAAAAAAAAAAAAAGCTGGTTGTGGTGCCACACACCTTTATTCCAGTACTCGGGGAGGCAGAGGCAGGCAGATCTCTGTGAGTTCAACGGCAGCCTGGTCTACAGAGTGAGTTCCAGGGCAGCCTGGACCTTGTATTAGAAAAAAAAAAAAATAATAACAAAAGAGGAAATGGGATTGTGCTTCCTGGTGGGAGGAGGCAGAAGGGAGAGGAAGTTCAGGAAAGAGGCAAGAGGCACAGATTCCCAGTAACTTCCTCATAGCTTCCTCCTTAGGGCAGCTCATCCTGTCTACGCCTACCCTTCAGGGCAAACCCAGCTCTGCCCTGCCCACAGTTTTCTCCTTCCACACCTCGCTCTCCTTCACTGTCAGAAACGGAGGCTCTGGCCTGCCTAGTGTGGTATACTGCCGGAGGCCCCACCTCCCAGTCTTGGGGACCTCTCAGGTTGCTAAGGGAGAATGGAGGAGTCAGATCATACTCTCCACTCTGCAGGAGTTGTAGCTTGAAAGGCTAGGCTTAGCTCAGAGCCCACTGCAGCAGGCTGGCTGGTGGGGGCGGACTTCAGGCCACCCTCTGCTCTCCTCCACAGTTCAGCGTGGACTGTACTGGCCTCAGTCCTTCCTCAACCTCTAGGCTTCCCTCTGTAGTAGGCCTCTTAACATGGGATCCAGAGCCGCCCCTCCTCCTCACAGCTCTGAGAAGAGAATGCAGAACTCCATGAATGTGGATCAGGGTGTGTGTGTGTGTGTGTGTGTGTGTGTGTGTGTGTGTGTGTGTGTG